>NW_026057580.1:114401233-114499525 GCF_023721935.1 Panthera uncia | reverse complement strand
AGAAACAGGCTCCAGGCTCCGAGCCATCAGCCCAGAGCCTGATTCTGATTCTGTGTCTCCCTCTCTCTCTGCCCCTCCCCCGTTCATGCTCTGTCTCTCTCTCTGTCCCAAAAATAAATAAAAAACGTTGAAAAAAAAAATTTAAAAAAAAAAAAAAAAAAAAAAAAGAAAGATGGGGGACAAAGAAATCTGAGCTAGAGACATTACACTTGGGAGCGGATGCCGAGGGTAAAGATATTTGTTAATGCCTGCCAGAAATCATCCACATTGAAGGGGCACAAATAAGCAGGTAGTCCAAATGGTTAGGCCAGTTGACATCCACCAACCTCTGTCACTGGCTACATCTATGGCATGATGAGCACATGGATGTATCGGTCACAGTGGAAACAATGACGACTACCTGTGGACCTAACTGTCTGGACTCTCTGGGACTATTGCCACTGAATTTCTACCTTTGAGGATCAGGGATCAATACTGAGCCACTAGAATGGCACCATCCTTCAAGGAACCCAGCTCTCTACCTGGGGGCAAGTTAACTACATCGAGTCCCTTCCATCCTGCAAGGGCCAGTGGTTACGTGTCACAGAAATAAGTAAGTATTCACAGTTGCCTTTTTCTGCTTGTAGGGTTTCAGACGGAACCACTAGTTAAGGGCTAACAAAAGCCTTTGTCCCACTGGTTCAAGACCCCATATACCATTGCCTTAGAACACCAACCTCACCTTACAAAAAAGGTGGTGTAGAAGTGGGCTCATTATCACCAGATCTACTTTTGGTAAAATGTATGATACTAGCAAGAAGTTGCTGGCCAAATCAAGCATTGGAACAGTCTGTTGGAGGCACAGGTGAAATTCTCTAAGGATAAACCACTGCCATCCTCCAGGATGCAGCATATGCATTGAATCAGAGTCCTTGGCCTGACATTGTATCCCCATTAGGAATTCATGAATCCAGAAACCAAGAAGCAGAAAGATAAGTGACCATGCCATCACTGAAATCCTGGACACAGCAGAGGGACGTTCTGGAAACAAATCAAGCAATGATGACCCCAAATACAAAAGAAACCTTAGTCCCAACACTAGGGCAAATGGTTCAAGGAACCATGACTTGGTCACCCCGCCTCACTCATGCCATCCCCTCGTCCCTTCAGAGGCAGGATGATAAGTAAGAAGGCACTGATTTGTGACAGTAGAGAACATCAGTCCCTTCTATCTCAAAACATGTTCAGGTTTCATTTTACCCTCCCCCAAACAGACATTTACCCCCCCAAACAAACATTACCCCTTATTATCTATTGTTGACTGGCTGCTTAGAAAAATTAAGAGATGAATAATTTAGACGAAGCTCCTTTTTGTCTTTTGCCAAAATCTAGGGCAGAGTTTAAAATAGATAAATAAATCCCTCGCATCTAAAGCCGAATGGATGAACATCCTAAAGAAAACACTGGCCTTCAAAAGCAAGTGGGGCAACTCCGATATCTCATTCCAGCTCAACGCTGTTGGTGTGGAAGTGACGTTGACCGAGCGTGTGGCCCAGTGGGGGAGGAGAGACACAGATGTTTTCTTTGGGGCAGGAAGAAAAATGGAAAGACAAGGCAGGAACCGCTCCCAGGACAAAATCACTTGAGAAAAGATCAACCAGGTGCAGGAGGAGGAGTCTGGAGTAAGGGAAGCTTTTCAAGAGACCTGAGATAGCAGGGCCCCCCTCCTGGGGCTGGTGATCCTGAAAGGACCCTCCACTGGGTGCTTCCCTATCAGGGCATGTTCTTCCACCCCTCCTGTGTGACTCCAGCACATTTACTCCCATCAGCTCCTCTGCTGGACACTGGTGGCTCCCAACCATGGCTGCGTGCTAGCTCTGCTTGGAGAGCATCAATCAACGGATCAGCCAATTAAATCAGAACGCCCAACAATGTGTGCTGTTATGACAGTTCCCCGGAGGGGGAGTAAAACAGCAGCCAGGTCTGGAATCTCCTGCCACTCCCCTCTCACTGCCCCGATGTCTGCTGTTCTGCCCCCAGAAGAAATGGGCAGAAATGGAAGGAAGCAAGCTGCTGGCTGCTGAGGTCAGGCTAACGATGGATCACATCTTGGCTCAGTCTTCCCCTCCCCATGCTAATGAGCTCTGTCCCCCTACGTGGCTCAGCGTCCTCAAACTCTAGCCCCGCATCAGAACGACCTGGAGAGCTTGTTAAAACACAGACTGCTGGGCCCCACCCTGATTCAGGAACTCTGGGGGTGACTTTGCATTCCTAACCAGTTCCAGGGGTGCTGATGCCTCCGCTTTGGGGACCACACTCCAACAAACATCTTCACGCCTCTTCTTGTTTCAAATTTAGACCACCTTTGTGACCTTCTTCTGACCTCTATCCTGGACTCTTCGATGAAAAGCCCCATTTGCAAAGCATTCTTTCCACAGACCGTCCAGCACAAAGCATAAAAGGATTACTTTGCAGTTTCTCTGCGTCAGCCTGCTTTGAATATCCCTTCATGCTGCGCCTGCTTTACCTTCCGCACTGTCGATGATTCATGGTCAGCTTTCATCCACCATGACCCTTGGTCACATCACACAACATCCTTCTTCCACGGAACATCCTTCTCCACCTTGCGCACAAGACCTGATGATGACACGCACACACCGCTGTTTTCCTGCAACGAAAAGAATGTTTGCATATTTTCCTACCCAGGCACTCATTTTATTCATAACCATAATGAAAAATATGAAACACATACTATTTCCAAACAAGGTAGAATAAAAAATGAGATTCAAAAAATCTCTTGAATCGAATTGCACTGAAATAAATTGCTTGGAATCCATTAGTTGACTCCCCATACGCCAATGTTTCCATCTTATTTTCTTTGCTTGCATAGGAAGGTCTTCATTTCCGCAAAATCAAGCCTCTAACTATATTCTAAGTGGCAAGTTGATTCTTCTAGCTTCGGTAATGCAGTCAGTACCAGGGCAGTTCTGGCTCGGCTCTGAATTAAACATAACTTGTTCCCACTGATCCATTTCTCAAATTCTGTTCTTCTCTTGCCTCTCAGGCTTTTAACTGCTTTGCAAGCTGTTTTCCCCTATGGGACTGCCAAAGCCAGTCCTGGATGGTGAGTTTTGTGCTTCAGAAGTCACATTAACACTTTCGGGGAAGCCACAACGACTCTAACGTACACTGGGAGGTGGGGGGGGGGGGGGGTCTTGGTGTTTGTAGGGTGGTGGTTCTCATGGAGATAACGGGCACCTCCTGTGTGCTGACCCTACTGGAAGACTGGTATGTCCTCACCCAGTCACAGTGTGCATTTGGAATGTCAGTGATGACTCCTTGTTCTTTGGTTTGGCAGAAACTGGAGGGGGCTCCAGCTCGGAGGAAATAGATGAGAACCGAGCATCTAAGTGGGTTTCCCAACCTCCCAAGCACTGAGTAAGATGACACCCTTTCCAACGGGTCTAAGGCTCATATGAAGGGCTTAGGTCAACAAAGTACCCTAAAGCCAAGGACTCAGAGCCAAAGAATGCAAAACAGTTGGGGACCTCCCTGTTAGCCATCCCTATAATCAAACTCTCCTCTCACTTTTGGCTGTGACTGGGAGATGTCCAACCACCAGGTCACAACACAGTCTGGGGCATATTACTGAGCTCAATTCACCGATTCGTGTGCTGCCTAGATCGCTAGCTTTTATGGATATTATTTTATAAATTCTAAGCTACTATATTAATACTAAAAGCATCTGTGTGTACAATACAAGGGTTGAAAATTCAAATGCTGTAAGGGCTAGCTAGTAAGCCAAACGCGGCGGACCAGTTGCAAACAGCGGGGACCGTTGGAGTCAAAAGGAAGCGCTGATACCCCGCTCCCGCCAGCCGCTGCCATGCAGGAACATTGGCTAGGTATTGCCAGATCCCCTGACTCTTTAAGAAAAGTGAAAAGCCAGAATTCATATGTGAAACCTCCTGGCTTTTAAGTGTGGGCAACTAATCCAAAGAGGTTTAAAACCTTGAGCAGCTCCAAACACAAATCTAACAACCACTCTGGCCCTGGGAACACAAACCTGAACACGAATCGAGCAACGGCTCTTCTCAACTGACCCTTGGAACAGTGTCACCGTTGACAAGGCAGAGAGACTGTCTCCCTTCGCAGAAGAGTAAACAGAGTTGACGATGGCTAATGACTGGCCAGAGACCTCACAGCTAGCAGAGCAGAGCCAGGACTCAGACCAAGCCTACTGTTCGCTTTCACAACTACTGGCTCTGCCGAAAGACGCTAGCGGCTCTCAGGGTGGGCGGGCAGCTCTCCCCAGTTCTTCCCTCTTGTGGTTCTGCCATCTTCAACCCAAGCTTTCCAAATCATCTGGTCCTGCCCACGGAGGAGGGAGGATAAGCCGGGGTCACCAGTGGGGACATTTTACGGGAGTGGCACACATCACCCCCTCTTACGTTCGGCTGGCAAGAATTTAGTAACGTGGTGACAGCACCCAATTAATTGCAAGGGAAGCTGGTAAATGTCTAGCCACGTACTTACCGAAGGGGGCAAATAGGTCTGGGGATCTTCTCCCTGTTCTGGAAGACACTTCTGTGAAAATGGTACATATGTTCCAACACCGTCCTTGCTGGGGTCAGAAACATATCCCTTTTGCGGTGGGACTTCAACGCCATTTTTCAATTTTTGAAATTTTAAGGTTAAAACCAGGAGAGCACGGACCAACTAAAGCTTCTGCCTGATAAAATGCCCAACTGCTACTCAGCGTTCATTATTCCTGGTATAATCAGTATTCAGTGATGTTTGCTGAAATAGATTAATTAGCCCTGAGGGTTGACACCCCCTGAGGGGGTGGGGCAAGAGATTCTGTCCTCCGTCCCGGGCTGCACATCCCCGTTGGGCAGACGATGGGGTGCGGGAGGAGCACGAGGCAGGTCTAGGTCAGACACCCCACTGTGCTTTGGGCAAGTGCCTTCATCCTTCCAAGTTTCAGTCTCTCATCAGGAGGATGGAGATGCGTGAGGCATGGTTTGCAGCTCGGCTACGGGGCCACATGAAGTCAACAGACCCGTGCCAGTGTCCAGTGTGTAGAAAATGCTCAGTACACAGCTGCTAATAGACAGGCAAGGGGGCGCCTGGGGGGCTCAGTCAGTTAAGCCTCCGAATTCAGCCCAAGTCATGATCTCACGGTCTGTGAGTTCGAGCCCCGCATCGGGCTCTGTGCTGATGGCTCACAGCCTGGAGCCTGCTTCGGATTTTGTGTCTCCCTCTCTCCCTGCCTCTCTCTCTCTCTCTCTCTCTCTCTCTCAAAAATAAGTAAACATTTAAAAAAAATTTAAAAAGACAGAAAAACGAGGCAAGGCACTCGCCCAAATCTGCCAGCACTAGTAGGGAAATCCCAAATGACCTAATCTGCAGATGAGTGTCCCCAGTGACATCGATACATCATACATGTGGGGCTGTGGCAGGAGTCAGAACAGGGCTGACGGCTGCCCCAAGGGCGGGGCTTTCTACCCCGTGTGCTGGGGCACACGGTTACACCAGGACTCACGATCCAGCCAGCACTGGGGTGTGCGGGTGGCCCCCTCCTGTGCCTTCTGGCCTCTGCGTGGCTTGGCCAGCACTCCAAGGTCCCTAGTGCTCATCGCTGGCCCGCAGAAATAACCACGTTCTCTGAGTGTGAGAAAACTCTTTTGCAGCAGAACAGAGCAGAAGCCCAGGTCGCACACGGTTAAAAACAGGGCTTCTCTGGTGGGGGGAGAGAGAAGAGCAGGAACTGGCCCAGCTTCAAAGCCAGTATGTCCAGCCACTGGCAGCAAGGGCCCTCGGGCTCCTCTCCGGAACGCTGTGGGCTGTGTGCAAAAAAATGGTAAAGTTGGGGCCCTGAGGGTATGTATATGCACCATTCTATATCCATGAAATCGGGTGAAATTGAATATCAAGTATCACTTTAAAATGGGGGGAAAAAATAAAAAATAAAAGCATTTGCAGCCAGAGAAGGAAAAAGAGGAAAATGTGACCTTCATTTGAGTTGAAATGTGCAGGGCGATGCTTCTCAAACTGAAAGAATATTAGAATCCATCCGGGGAAGCTGCACATCTCTGGGTCTAAAGCGGGGCCAGACAGCTGCAGTTGAAACTCCTTGCGTGGACCCCTCGTTCACAGACACTGACAAAGATATCCTCAAGGGCTAGAACGTTCTAGGGCTACCCTGCCCTTTGATAGACCGTTCGTGTGCACACCACTGGGGATCGCACACCCCCCGTGACGGTTGTCCTCAGACCGCGGCACCCGACAGAATCACCCCAAGTGTTTGCTGAAACGGAGTGCTGGACCGCAACCCCAGAGCGTCTGGTTCAGTGGGTCTGATAGGACACCTCCAAATGTGCATGGCTAACAAGTGCCCAAGTTCCCAGGTGATGTTGGTGCTGCTGGTCCAAGATCACTGTGAGAACCGCTGCTCTAGACCAGGGTTCTCCCTCTCGGCACACGGAGACTCAGGGCTGGACGATTCTTTGTGGTGGGGGGGTCTGCCCCAAGCATTGCAGGATGTCCAGCAGCACCCCCAACTTGTGACAACCAAAAACATCTCCAGAACATCGCTAAATGTCTCCTGTGGGGCGGAAGTTTCTCCCCACGCCGCTCATCTGGGAACAACTGGTCTAGGGAACCCAGAGACCTTCCTGATTATCAAGGCTGCCTGAGGGTGCCTGGCAGTGGGGTTACTGTTTCTAGCATCTTGTTTGGCAAAGTCCTACCTCTTCACTTTTTATCCCTACCTGCACTGTCCCCCCTGGGGCTGCTCCCTGCCCCCAGCTGGATTTACTCCCAGTCCAGAAACCGCTCATTCCCTCCAAGCAGTTTGCCCCAACTTTCTTCATGGCAAGAATCAGCCGACCCTCTTGTTAAACACAAATTCTCGGGCTCCTCCCTGGCCATGCTGACTCAGAGGGCTGCCGTAGGGCCCTGGAATCTGTACATTAAAAGCGTTCCAGGCGATACTGATATCATAAAAGTCTGGGAAAATCTGCCTTAGACAGTGCTTCTCAAGCTTTATTTTCTTTTGGGGAGGCACGGGTTGTTGGTTGGTTGGTTGGTTGGTTGGTTGGTTTAATTTAAATTCAAATTCATTAACCTACAGTGTAGTCTTGGCTTCAGGAAAAGAACCCAGTGATTCATCCCTTATAAACAACACCCAGTGCTCATCCCAACCAGTGCCCTCCTCGATGCCCGTCACCCATCCCCCCACCCACCTCCCCTCCAGCCACCCTCGATTTGTTCTCTGCATTTAAGAGTCTCTTATGGTTTGCCTCCTTCTCTGTTTTTATCTTACTTTTGCTCCCCTTCCCCTATGTTCATCTGTT
Source organism: Panthera uncia (assembly GCF_023721935.1). Taxonomy (NCBI): domain Eukaryota; kingdom Metazoa; phylum Chordata; class Mammalia; order Carnivora; family Felidae; genus Panthera; species Panthera uncia. The sequence goes on along the minus strand of NW_026057580.1, from coordinate 114,492,188 downwards.
ATGTTTCTCAGATTCCACATATGAGTGAAATCATATGATATATTTCTCTGGCTGACTGATTTCAGTTAGCGTAATACCCTCTAGTTCCATCCACGTTGTTGCCAATGGCAAGATTTCCTTCTTTTTTATCGCCAAGTAATATTCCATTGTGTGTGTGTGTGTGTGTGTGTGTGTGTGTGTGTGTACATACCACATTTTCTTTATCTATTCATCCATCGATGGACATTTGGGCTCTTTCCATCCTTAGGCTATTGTCAATAGGGCTGCTATCAGCATGGGGGTGCATCTGCCCCTTCGAAACAGCATGCCTTTATCCCTTGGATAAATACCTAGTAGAACAATTGCTGGGTCATAGGGTAGGTCTATTTTTAATTTGTTGAGGACCCTCCACACTGTTTTCCAGAGTGGCTGCACCAGTTTGCATTCCCACCAGCCATGCAAGAGGGTTCCCATTTCTCTACATCCTCGCGAGCATCCATTGTTTCCTGAGTTGTTCGTTTTAGCCACTCTGACAGGTGGAGGTGGCATCTCAGTGTGGTTTTGATTTGTATTCCTCTGACGATGAGCGATGTTAAGCATCTTTTCATGTGTCCGTGAGCCACCTGCATGCCTTCTTTGGACAAGCACATCACCCGGCCATCTACCTAAGTTCCAGATTTCAATTCAGTGGCGCTCAGGGAAGCCAGCCTGCCCCAGGTCCACGTGCCTGAGTAGCAAGACCCGGAAGGACCAAACCAGGCTACTGAGCCCATCAGATCTAGAGGCAATGTGTGGACAGCAGCAAGGGTGGGATCTGGGTGCTAGGAAGATTCCAGCCCAGTCAGTTCACCATCAGACTTCGGAACAGACTCCTGCATTTCTAGGGATTCATTGGTGCCTCCTATCTCAAGATATTTCCCCATAGCCTTGTCTACTCTATGGCTGCCACCGACGCACCATAGGCCGTGTCCCTGCTCCTCAGCCCTTCCCGGTCACCCACAACCCCAAGCGTGCTCTCCAGCTACCATTCAACAACAAGTCCCCTGTTCACATGCAGGCCAGTTTCCAATTTCCCTTTGCCTTCCTCCACTTCGCTTACTCCTTTTGAATCGGAACCAGCCGACTGTCAACTGAAAGTTACCGTCAACGTGTTTTCCTAAAGAGAAGTCTCGCTTCCCTTCCACAAGGAAGCCTCTGTTCTTCTGGCACAGTGGTTCTTAAAGTGAGGTCGGCACCACCCGGGACCTTATCAGACATGTGGTGAGTCGGAAACTCTGGGCTTGGGGCCCAGCCGTCCGTGTCTTCACAAGTCCGCCGGGTGATGCTAGAGAAGCGCTCTTCTAGAACGCAACTGGCTGATAAAACAGCCACCTCCACAGCGAACAGCAGGCCTTTTTCACACCAGCCAGTGTAACCACAGCTGCTTGGTTTTGCTGGGGAGCTCCTACAGCTAGTGAGGTTGACGCCACCTGAGTAGTTCCGCAGGCTGCATGCTTAGCAACCACAACAGACATTTACAAACACGGGCAAATCTGGAAGGATAAGTTGTCCTTTTGATATACACCTGCAATGACTCTCACGTTTAAATTATGCATGAAATATGATAATGCTCCCCCCGTTGTAGGTGCTTTGAGGTAAGCCTGTATAGACAGCGCTCTCGTTCCTGAGAACAAAAATATGTCAAAAGAGAATAATGCAGCACTTTCTTAAGAATAAAACACTGATGTGATTTGTAAATGCCATGCTTTCGGGGCCTGAGTAATACGCGCATTATTCATAATCTACAAACCTAACTGGAATTCCGAGACTGTTGTAAAGGCAAATAAGGTGAAAGTCTGTATCTAAACATGCCAAACACATCAGGTATTGCTCTGTGAATTATTTAGACTTGATCACCCACACATGCTGATTGTTTCGTGTTGGCGTTAATTACCTCATTGAATCACCTCCGAGTGCGGAGCAGGGACTGCGGAAATACGGCAGAGGTTGATTTTGAATTGGCTGTGCTCTAAATGAGCAGAGCACACTTAAGAACAAAGGGGGAAGGGATAAAACTGTCATCTGAGACCTTGGGAGACTCTAACGAGATGCAAAGCCACTGATCACTTGGTTTCCAGGTGACATTTCCTAGGATTGTCACACAGTAATAGCACCAAACTAAGTCTCCCATGAAGCCAGGCTGGCACAAAAGACGGGCACTGGTGAATATGGTCTCTGTGAAAACTCTCAATGATGGATCGTCTTTTCCTGCCACTTAAAATATGACTTCTGAGTACAGAGCACCGATAGCTGACATTTCCTGCTCCTCCTGGTTTACTCCAGCTCTTCCTTTTCAACTCAATGGAATTAAAGGCAGATTTTCCAATACCAAGAAAGAGAGGAAATCTTCACTATTTTCCCCCTTTTAAGCTCCAGACCTTCGGCGCCGACACCAGAGAAGCAGACATGTTAGCTTTGCTGCAGGTGCAAATCAAAATGTGCAAAGGGAGGGCGACGTCAGAGGTCACTGGGCACACGGGAGTGGTAGGTCCTTCCAAGACCCCTCAGGGGAAGATCCCAAGATCCCTTCTAGGAAGTAGAAGGCAGCCTCTACTAATGCCCTTCCAGAAACCGAGAGAGAGTTGCTTACATATAGATACTACAGCAGTGGGACCGTGGGATGGTCGCCGAGCTCCCCCTCTCATAGGCATGCCTGCATGGCCCGCCTCTGAGTGTGGTGGGGCCAGCGGATGTCAGGAATATCACTCTGTGATCGGGTGATTAATCATCTGTCTTTGGTAATCAAAAGATTACTCCCTGCGGGCCTGACCTAATCGAAGAGCCTTTGAAAGAAGGTGAAGTCACATGACAGACAACTAGATGCTGGCACACATCCCTGCTGCGAAGGGTCCTCCCACCCATGAGGCAGGAACTGTGGCCACCAGGCTCGAGAGCAGCCCAGGTCAGCAGTAACAAAGGATAAATTCTGTCAAGGACAAGCGAGCTTGGAAGGGGACCGAGTCTTGGGTGAGGCCCCAGCCTCAGCCAACACCTTGATTTCAGCCTGAGCAGAGGATCCGGGCAATCCCCACCCCCACTTCCTGGCCCCAGACACGAGGACGTGATCAATCTGTGTCATTGTAAGCTGTTAAATATGTGGTCACAAGTTCTACAGCAATAGAAAACTAGTACAGATGCATACGATTATTCAGAAGAATGTCTGTAAGTGGTTATTTAATTGGAGGACAATTCTCTACAAACTGAAAGTTAACTTGAACCTGCTTTGTTCAGCTGAGTCGGCAGAAGTCTCCCTAAGTCCTCACCTAGAAATGAAAGATAAACAGTGTCCCCTCTCCCCTCCACCCGCCAGGCACCTGAGCCAAGTGACACACCCTGGGCGTCTTCCGCATTTCTGCTCTCTCCTTTATGCACCTGCCTCTGATTCCCCAGTTCTTGCTAACGTCAAGTAGAGAATTGCAGCCACCCCCACAGGATGCCTGCATTTTCTGGCTCTTCTCTTTGTAGCGGCTCTCAGTCGTCCCTCGTGGCCTCCACCTCTGGTTGGTTCTGGTCCCTCCAGAGCTGCCTCTCGCATATGAACAAAGATGCCCAGGTGCTAGCGTGTTGAGCCCCTCCCTGCGCTGCACCCAACCCCTCATCCCACCTCCTGGTTCTCCTTGCGCTCTACTCTGGCCTCCGTGGGATGCCTGTTAATCAGACCTCCCCTGCCCACTCAGCCTCGTTTGGCTGACGAAACAATTAGCCTCCCCACCAACAACTTCACTATCACCTATAACGTCCTCAGGGTCTGGAAACTACCTGTAACCCAGACGTTCCTGCATAGATACATCTGAACCCAAGAAGCAGGGCCTATTTTGTCCCACACTTGGGCCACCCCTGGCCTCCCACATGGACATTCTCCCCACAAACGCCCTGTGAAAAGGGTCAGTACAAACTGAGACTACGCTGTTGTCTCCCGGAAACTGAGGTCCCTGGGGACCGGACATACTGGCCTCCCTTTCCTCTACTGGGACATCACCGATATGGGAGACCAGCAAGAGTTGGGGACCAGTCAGGCTCCGAAGGCAGGGAGGTGGCATACACTTGGTGACCAGATTTGGTTGCATGGACAGTAACAAGAGGCAAGTGGAGAGCCGGTCCCAGGAGGACAAGGACCCAGGTGCCGGGCAGCGGTCCAGTAGGACAGAGGCAGATCCACCGTCTTCAGGAGCTGTCTGGGCACTCTTGGAGATGATTCTGGAGCAAGCAGTGAAGACGCTAGTCTGACAGCACAAGCGGGCTAGCAACAAACCCGTATCGCGTAGTTCAGGAAAGGAAACCCTTCTGGACACACCACCTGCTAGAACACCAATGCATTTCACCTGGGTGATAGAGCGTTGCGTGAAGAAGCAGAGTATGAAAAAACAAATCATAGCCTCAAGGGTAAGCCACATACACTTAACATTGTCACCTTGATGAAAATGAGCCATTAAAAAAGTATACTGCAGAGCCTGATTACTCAGCTGAAATAGCCAAGTTAATTAACTTGATAAATTTCAGCTTTTCTCCGTGCTGTGTAGACATAGGCATACTCGGAGAAAATACAAGATTACTTTTCCCCAAGGAAAAGCCCGGTAATAAAAAGCCATTAACCTATGTCCTTTCAAAGTCTAAAGCTTCTTGAAGAGAATCTATTTCCTGGCTCCCCTCAGGAATCTCTTGGGCGTTCACGTGAACCCACCTGGCCACTCGAAATTGTCATGGTTGAAAAAAGAAGCAAGAAAACACAAAGAACTTATTTACCAATTTAAGAGGTAGAGGGGCCAAAATTCTCAGGGGTGAGTAAAGGAAGAAGAGAGACTTTTGCCAACAGGCAATTTAGCGATTATGTTTTGGGGGAAATTTTTAAAAAGCAGCCTGGTACATTTCTATTTTAAAATTAATGGCATATACTTGATCCAAATGCTAAAACGCTATTTCCAGCAAATTGCACAGATAATTAAGTCTAATTTCAATGATGTTTGAAATAATAACAATAAATCTTTATGGGTTCTTGTATGCCATCCATACTGAAAATTCATTGAAATTTGAGTACAGATTTTTCTCTTCCTGGTAACTCTTTATGAGTTTAGTTAACTAAGGCTATGTCGACGTGGAGAGAGAGCAAAGGAAGAAAACTATTTGACTAACGCCAGTATTTGAAAAATAGATTTATCCTAATTACATATAGAACTGTCTCCATTCTTCACTATTTTTTCCTTTGGTGGCTTCAGTGTCTATACTGTCAACTCCTCTCCCTCAAGCTGCAGAATGAATGGCTTCTAATTCTCTTCTACACTCATAACGTGGATTGAAAATTATAATAAATCTGTAGTTTACCAAACTACTCCCAAAATCTATATGAGGTTAGGGTGGGGAAGGTGGAATATGGTTGTTAGTTTCAAGGGATCCCTGTGACAACTGCTGCTGAAGGTATCACAGTGGAGGGCTCAACAGAGCTCTTACTCATACCTCCCACAGAATAGCACTTTCTAGAGAAATTCACCCCTACTAGTTTCCCTGACCCTCAACCATGCTGCGAGGTAGGTGAAGCTGCTGGGACACTTGGGGAGGTAAAGCAGCTTCCCAAAGGCACACATCCAGTGACACAGCTTGTCCTGGGACCCATCCTTGTTTTCTGGACCCAGGACTCCTCACTACACGACTATGTGTGAAGCAGAGTAAAGGGGTTCCCAGTAGAGATGTCAACTATCCCTCACATGTTCTCACCACCCACAAAAAGTGTGCCCTTATTATCTGGCTAGGTCGGCTGAAATTCTCTTTATACACAAATTTCTACTACCTTCCTCTTACGTTTTATTTCAAAGGTCAGCAAACTTTTTCTGTAAGCAGGCCATGTAGTATTTTGGACCATGCAAGTTACATATAAGGTCTCTGTTGCCACTGCTCAACTCCGCCATTTTAACCTGAAAGCAACCACCGATAATAATAAACACTGTGTGTGGGTGGCTATCTTTCAAACAAAACTTTATTTGCAAAACTGCGAGTTAGACCAGATTTGGCCCACATGCTTTATTTGGTGCACACAGACAGAATGTTACAAATCGGAGTGTATGATTAGGTCTACGTATTGAGTGAAATATTTATGTACTTACATTTATATTTCAACACCCACATACTTCCAAGAAAAGATTTAGAAGGGCTTACAGTAAGTCCTCATTTGGAAATGAACAAAGGTGTCTGAAGCGATCTGAAACCACTCAGGGAAAGTAGGAAAACACACGACCGATCAGGTGTTTTTCCCACATATGCACAAATTGTGTGTGATAAAATTTCAGACTAGGGCTGACTGAAGCATTGAGTTGGGCCTGGAGCTTCGTTGTGGGCCAAGCAGGAAGGTTACAGAGCCTTTCTGCAGGGAATATAAATTCCTCCTGGCACCATATCTCAAGAAGTAAATCAGACTCATCCCGACATAAAGGACATTGTGTATTTTATCTCTGGATATCATATCGAACCTTGGTCAAGGCAGTCATTTCTGTGGGGAATCAAGATAATCAAGGGTACTTCTCTCTGCTCAATGCCACCGAGGTAGAAGCTGGAGGATTAGCATTTTCCCACAGGCCCCACGTTCTAGACCCGATTCTCCCCCAAAAGAGACAGTGATGGCGAGTACGTGAAGCCAGTATGGGACTTCTTTCTGAAGCACAAAATTGTGTCAAGATTTTGAAGATAAATGAATAACACGCGTGTGCTATTTAAAATGCACATCTGCTGTGAAGTAGAATGCAAAATTTACGTAACTTTTCAGATCAATCACCAGACTTCAAAGAAAAACCACATCCTAACACACACATCCTAAAATTGGAATATCTGGGTGCGTGTTCTACTTTACTTGTGCAGCCTTGAGGAAGTTGTCACCTCTCTGAGAGTTGGCTTCCTAAGCTATAAGGGGCTTCATAATAGCACCTCACAGGGTTGGTGTAATGATTAAATCATCTGCCCCCCACTCCCCACACACAACTCCTCTCCTCTGCATCTCCCCTGCCCTCAATGCTCCTGACCACAGTGGGGACTTTGTTGCAGCCAATTTATTCAATTTGACTGGTGTTGACCAGATATTGGGCACAGTAAACTTCTCGCTCTGCCTCCACTTCATCTCTTAGTTACTTCCCAGAAACATCCTTGAGATTGCTTGAAAGGGTCATGAGCCCTATGGGCCAGTTTGGAATGGACCGATCAGGAAGCGTGTTTCTAGGGATTCCAGCTTCCCACCAGCAGAGATGCTAAGAAATGGTTCAATACCACACTTGACACTTGCCAAAAATGTGATCGTATCTGAATTATTTCCCATGTTGAAGGAAAAATTAAATAATTCATAACACTGAACCACTGTTGTTTGAACAAACGTTACCTGTCAGAAATACAGTGCTGTCTGTGATAGGTCACAAATTTGCATTCTTAGCAACTAAGACTTCTATTATTTCTTTGCACATGTCCATTCTTATAGCACTTGCATTAAAAAAAAAAAAAAAGACTTTGTGCCTCGACATAAAACCAATTGTGTTTTACATTTAATCACTCACATTACTTAATTCCTTCATGTTTATCTGTTTATCCAATGCAAAATTTATCTATTGTTTGCTACTGTGTCCAAGTCGATACTTTCAGAAGGTCTATATCCTGTTAAGGAAATATAAAGAGTGTGCAAATGGTTGTCATCCAAGGGTTAGCATAACAGGAGAAATGGAATTTTGTTTAAGAAAAAAACAGAGATGTTCAGGTCAGGCCACCTGCAATGTCAAATCCCAGGTCTCCACCTTTCTTGCAGAAAGACCTTGGGCAGGCTGCTGCTCTCCCTAGGCTTTAATACCCTCTTTGTTCAGTAGTAATGAGGATGCCTGGACTGCAGGGCTGACAGTGATAAAGGCTCCATGTGGTATTGCACTGAACGTGCCTCACTCAACTGAGTCTACAGATGGACACCTCAAGAATCCCAGTGGATGAAAAACAATGGCAATTTAAAGTAGGATGGAAAATCATAAAGCACACTCAATCTAAAAGAGTCACCATCAAGGGGCACCTGGGTGGCTCAGTCAGTTAAGCATCTGACTTCGACTCAGGCCATAATCTCACAGCTTGTGAGTTCAAGCCCTGCATCAGGCTCTGTACTAACAGCTCAGAGCCTGGAGGGTGCTTCGGATACTGTCTCCCTCTCTCTCTGCCCCTCCCCCACTCACACTCTGTCTTTCTGTCTCTCTGTGTCTCTGTGTCTCTGTCTCTTTCTCTCTCTCTCTCTCAAATAAATAAATAAACATCAAAAAAAATTAAAAATAAATAAATAAAAAATAAAAGAGTCACCATCAATGTAATATCCTTTAATTCTTCTACCAGAATCAACATATGAATTCTTATTTTAATATTCAGGTTAAAATGTAGTTGTGACATTTTATCTGTAAATCTGAGGTGGCCATTTTTCATTGTGTATGATTATGAATAGGTGGCTTCTCCCCAGTCAAGGCCTTTCAAAATGGCAGCAAGCTTAACCTTGGCTTATCTGTATGCCCACAGCTGGGTTTTGAGGCTCCCAACCCAGCCCCCAGCATCAAACTCTCAGTCAAGAACAGGGACATGTTCAGGGAGGCGTCTGTCAAACTGCACAGAGGCCTTGCAATACCAGGGGCGTCTTCTCCACCTTGACTACCCCAGGCAGCATTTCTACATTTTCACGTCTCAAAGTACATCTTCCTCCCCACCAACATCTGCTCACACAAAGGAGAATGGGTCTCTCACTTTGCTCCAGCAAAGGGGGATTATTCCCAAGTTCCCAGGCATTTTTCCTATATTTAGCCTCCAGCTCTTGACATTCCCTAAACTCTTAATAATCCTGGCCCCATTTACCATCATCAAGCTTCAGATAGAACTGGAGAGCCCAGGACAATGCTGCTCTCTAACCACCAGGAAAGCTCATTCCCACCCTCCCCTGGAACCCAGGTGCACCCTGGTAGAAAGCACTGAGGAGGACCGGACTGGCTGATTTAGGGAAATAGAAATGAAGTGAGATTTAGAAAAATTAAATAGCTTGTCATTCCTGTCACCTGAACTTGCAATCTGAAATTCAAAACTCCTACCTCTACTCCTTGGTCACTTCCTCTTGTGAAAACAACAGAAGTGGAGGATAAGGAGTAGAGAAGGCAGTGAAGGCAACAGGCTGTGCTGACAACTAAGCTTGGAAATATGGTAGCCTCTCACAGGGTGCTCAAGTATCTTTAGACCCGATGCTCAGCTAGAACCCCTCAAAGACCTCACCCCTCCTTTCTTCTTTCTTAACTATCAAAAACCTATTTTTGCCCAAAACATACTTGTAGTCATCCCGTACAATAATATGGACCCACTTCAAATTTATCTGCTTAGGCAACACTTATGGACTGAGATTTTGGAAAGTTCTAATCAGCAGAATGGGTGGGATGTCATTTCTGAGGCTCAGTTACAAAGAGACTGGGATCCGGCTTCCACACGCTGCCCCTTGCTCTTTGAAGCTCACTCCAAGGGACACCAGCTGCCATGTTATAAGCAGGCCCAAAGAACTGAGGGCAGCCTCCAGCCGATAGCCAGAGAGGAACTGAATCTGCCAGTCACCATGTCCATGAGCTTGGAAAAGCATCCTTGGTAGAGCCTTCAGATAGACAACAGCTGGATGGGAGCCATGTGGGAGACTCGGGGACAGATAGCCAGCTAAGCACTCAGACTCCTAACCTACAGACACCCTGAGGTAACAAATGTTTGTTATTCAAGCCCATTACATTTGGAGTAATTTGTTTTACAATAACAGATAACTAAGACTTTGCCCAGGTACTATTTTCTTTAAAAATAATTTCAGATTTGGGGCTCCTGGGGGGCTCAGTCAGTTGAGCATCCAACTTTTGATTTCGGCTCAAGTCATGATCTCAAGGTTCATGAGTTCAAGCCCGGCATCAGGCTCTGCCCTGGCAGTGTGGAGCTGCTTAAGATTCTTTATTTCCCTCTCTCTCTCTCTCTCTCTCTCTCTCTCTCTCTGCCCCTTCCCCACCCCCTCAAAAATAAATAAATAAAATTTAAAAAAATTATTTCAGATTTTTCCTCAGTTGTTGAAGAGTTGTCTTCTAATTCTTCATTCATTAGTCATTAAGAAATTTTCTAAGCTGCTCATGAACAGCAAAGCCACATTTAGCTTCTATCATCTAAATCACCTTTTCCATTTTCTACCCTACTTATGACAAGACTTCACTACATTCTCCTTACATTTTAAGTTTTCACATGTTTAATTCTTAAAAATGTAAGAATAAGAAGAGCTGGAGGTATTTTTTCTTTTTTTTTTTTTTTAATTTTTTTTTTAACATTTATTTATTTTTGAGACAGAGAGAGACAGAGCATGAACAGGGGAGGGGCAGAGAGAGGGAGACACAGAATCTGAAATAGGCTCCAGGCTCTGAGCCGTCAGCACAGAGCCCGACGCGGGGCTCGAACCCACGGACAGTGAGATCGTGACCTGAGCCGAAATCGGACGCTTAGCCGACTGAGCCACCCAGGTGCCCCTGGAGGTATTTTTTCTGCCTACACTGTTCATGCTCTTTAAACAGAGAACAGCATTCTCCCTCAATCTCAATGTCTAGCCTCTTGCTCTATCAAGAGTTGCAAAATTGCATATTTCTGTACATTACCTGGAAAGATTGTTCCTTTTCGTGTCTTATGCACTAGATTTTCTAACAGTACAATGTCTGTGCAGAATAGAAAAGCCATTATTTAGTAAATGCATGCATGTTTCCATTACTATGGGTGTACTATGAGATCATGACATTTTTTTCTCATCCTGCCCCATGGGGCGGCTACATCAAGCATCACCAAACATCTCAACTGATTTCAGCCCTAGGTCAAGACTTGCTCTAAGCAGCATCTTTAATATTAACCATCTGTTGTGGGTGCTTTTTGCAAATAGAAGATAAATTTTAAGCTGTGTTCATAAAAGAAGTCTTTGAATCAGTCTTTGTGTCCATATACAAAACAATGTGGAAAACTGAAGCAACCATCTGGATAGTTCTCCATCAAAATCCATTTTTGATAGAAATATCTTGTTCATTCATATAAAAATATTAAGGAAGGGGGCTCTCATAAGCTAAGCATCCCCTTGCGGGCAAGGCTGGACCCTTTTCTCTGTATAGGTGAGGGATGAGATGCTTCTGTCCGGATCTTATTGGCAGACTTAATTGGTATGACTTTCCCTGGCTCCATGGAGAGTCTCTGATTTTACTTCCGACCATGATGCTCTTTGCCCAGCTCCTCATCTGGCTTGTCTTTCACTTCCAGTCTGAAGGGGACTCCCTGACCCCTATGTAAATTCCTGGATTCTCTGTCCCCTTGTCCTGATTTGTTTTCCTCCAAGCACCAATCACTTTCTGAAATTATGCATTTACTGGTTCATGTGCATGTTATTTCTCCTACTGGAATGTACACTCTAAGAGGACAGGGACTATGTCAAAATCAAGTAGCAATAATAATTGAATAAATGAATGGATGAATTTAATCAGATTGCTAAGGGGGAAGAAGATAAGCATCTGGGTAGGGGGAAGGACAAAAAGGACACACAATGTGCTGCAGCCCAAGTAACTGAATTATGAGAATATAAAATAAGGAAGCTTTTAAGAAATATAGGATAATAAACATAGGGCAAGGGAAGGAAAAATAAGATAAAAACAGAGGGGGGAGGCAAACCATAAGAGACTCTTAAATACAGAGAACAAACTGAAGGTTGATCGAGGGGAGGTGGATGGGGGCTGGGCTAAATGAGTGATGGGTATTAAGGAGGGCACTTGTTGGGATGAGCCCTGGGTGTTGTATGTAAGTAATGAATCACGTAATTCTACTCCTGAAATCTTTATTACACTATATGTTAAATAACTTGTATTTAAATAAAATTTAAATATATATATACATATATATATATATATATATATGTATATATATATGATATAGAAAGAAAGAATGAGCTCATCCTATGATGCAAGGCTTTAGAGGAAACATTCGTGGGTTATTTTTAAGGAGCAGTAACTGATTGTCAGGGGGTCTATAGCTCAGCCACTTGTGTGACAGCCTCTCACACAGCTCAAGTGTGATGAATGGAGCCATCAGCTGGGGCGACCACCAGCCCAGCTCTGTGTCAACCTCTCCTCATGTAAACACGTAAAAGGAATGACCATGAAGACCCAAGACAAACGCACCCTGTGTGGCCGGTGAAAAATGCATATTCAGTGTACCACAAGGCAGTGACAACCTGAGAACCGACAGATGATGAGAAGCCACTGCTGTAATTGAGCCTAAATGGCAATTGCAGTGAAGTGGCTGGGAAGCACACTTCGTTCAGGAACAGCATGCTCATGCTCTGATGCCGCATGCGGACCCCTCTAACAGTGAGGTATTCTCACTGCTTCCTACTCCTGCAGAAGTAGTCCAGCTCATATATAGGGAAAGAACAGATGGATGGCCCTTCCTGGTCTTGGCCTGGAACATGGCTGCAGTCTAATAAAGTAAAATGCCATCATCTTCCCTCCTTGAGGCAAAACCCCTGTGCAATAGAAACTTGCAGCACTCAACTCTGCCCAGCTTGGCTCAAGTTGGGTCCAGGCAAAGTGAAGCCTGGGATTTCCCTTGGCCTTCTGGTTTAGTTTCTTATGCAGGACTTTACCCTGACCTTCTGCTTGTCCATTTTTCTTATCGCTAGCATTTCCTGCCTCAGCCCCTCGTCCCAATTCCAAGCTGATTCTTTCTCTTCCTCCCACCAATACCATGATGACAAAACCAAGTCCAGACAATTTAGAGCAAGAGCGCCTACGACCAGCAAGAAATAGCTCCCCAGTCTCCAAGAGACAACAAGCCCATGATGTCAAAGAACACATCTGCCCTCCCTGTCCTAGGTGACTGGCCCCTCTGGATAACATCACAACTGATTATATTGATCAAAAGTCAATTAAGTTGGTTGGAAGAAGACATAATTGATTGGAACAAAGTTAAATTGTAGCTAAATAATGTGAAAACAATTGGGAAAAAAATGTAATGTGTAATGCAATTTACTTAAGGAAAAAGGGAGAGTTAGGTAATTTCAAACAATCACTTTTCCACTGACCTCAGTACTTTTCCAGGCCATTCCCTCCCTATTTCATTGATGGACTGTCACAGATGACAGGACCTGCAGTGAAGGAGAGGATTTGGACTCCTTGCAGCTGTCCTGCCACCACTCACATGAGATCATGAGTATATTGTTTCAGGACCACATCTAGGCCATCCTTTTTATCTGCAGCTCCCAGGGCAGAGCCTGAAATGTGGAAGAAGCCTCCATTAGTTTCTCCTGGCTGCTATAACAAAATGCCACAAATGTAGTGGCTTTAAAAAGCACAGTTTGTTATTCATAGCTCTGGAGGTCAGAAGCGTGTTACACATAACCCTAAAGTAAAATCAAGATACTGGCAAGGCTGGTTCCTTTGGAAATTTCCAGCGAAGAATCAAGTTTCCCTTGGGGTTTGCTTTGTTTTTTGGTTTTTAGAAGCTATCCACATGTCTTGGCTTACAGCCCTTTCCTCAAACTTCAAAACCATCTTGAACTCAGACCCTGGCTCTTCAAGCCCCCTCTTCAACTTTTTAAGTTTATTTATTTATTTATTTATTTTGAGAGAGAGAGAGAGAGAGAGAGAGAGAGAGAGAGAAGCAGACAGGGAAGAAGAGGAAGAGAGAGAATTCCAAGCAGGCCCCATGCTGTCAACGTGGAGCCTGATGCAGGGCTCAATCCCACAAACCATAAGATCATGACCTGAGCTGGAATCAAGAGTTGGAAGCTCAGCTGACTGAGCTACCCAGGCACCTCTCCCTCTTCTACTTTTAAGGAAGTGTTTGATTACATCATGCCACCCAAATAATCTAGGATTATCTCCCTATTTTAAAGTCAGCTAACTACCAACCTTAATTCCATCAACAACCTTAATCCCCCCTTTGTCATGTAGCTTAACATATTCACAGGTTTTGTGTGTTAGGAAGTAGACCTCTTTGGGGGCCCATTATTTTGCATACCAAGTCAGTTAATAAGTCAACTAACAACTCTCAATTATTTAAGACAATCACATGGCCACAAGATAACCATTCCATACTCACAGCATTTTATATTTAAGAAAGAACAATCCAGGGGCACCTGGTTGGCTCAGTTGGTTAAGCATCCTATTCTTGATTTCAGCTCAGGTCATGATCCCAGGGTCATGGAATCAAGCCTTGTGTCAAGCTCCATGCTGAATATGGAGGCTGCTTAAGATTCTCTCTCTCTGCCCTCCCCCGCCAAAATACAATAAAATAAATTTTTTAATTTTTTAATTAAATTTAAAAACAGAAAAATCCACCTCAAATTTTGTCCATTTCTGTATCACTCTCAAAGTAAAGATTGACAACTTTCAGCCATACTCAGAATATGATTGGCTGATTAACTTTACCATCCATAACCAAATGGTCAATGCCTTAGACTAAGGGCACAGTATTGTCTAGTCCAGGGAAATGTGGCAGAAAACATTATTGATTAGATTCTTCTTGGATGCCACTTAATGGAAGAAAACAGAAGTTGGGTTTTTTTTTAATTCTGATTTTGTTTGGTATGCTCAGTAAACCCTGGAAACTCCCTTCAAATACATGACAAACATGGTGGGCAGGGGATAAGGCTTAAATGGAGGAGTAGGCTCAGAGCTCTTGATGGACCTGGAGAGAAGACTTTTTTAAAGTTATTTCTCTAGTGGAAATCTATATCCAATCAGCTAAGTTCCAAGTCTCCACAGCATCCTACCTCTCCTGGCAAAGTGGCATTTCTTCCTGCCAGACACCAATCTTCTCTTGCTCCTGGGGGTCTTACAGAGCTGATGGCAATGCTACCTCCCTGGAGCTGGAGGATCCTGCTGGTCAGAGCAGCGCTGTCCATTTCAGCACCATGTGGGCTGGGTGAGCCCTCTCCTTGGGGCCTCTGAGGCTATCCTGCCTCTCAGGCACCTTTAAGGCAAAACAGCCACCTCTAATGATTGAGGTTAGACACAAGGGGTGGGCTTTTCCTTCAGACTTGCCTTAACCCAGGGTGGGCCCACGCTCAGATGAGTCTCCCACACCAAGAAGATTCTGCCCCATGTCTTCCTAGCAGATCAGAGAGTTGCTGTGCACACCACCCACGGAGGTCTGTGGGCATCTGGGCAGATTGCACTTCTTTTGAAAGAAGGGGATGATGTGTAGCCTCCCTGTGATTCCAGGTGTCCTTGAACCCCAGTTACTTTTAACTTTTAGCATCTAGGCAAAGTATATAAGCCCATATATGACCTTTACATTTTATTTTAACTTAAAATTGTTTTAAGAAGGGAAATATGGTAATATCAATTCATTAGAGTTGCACAAAATATTTTTATTAAGTCATAACATTCAGATTCATTATTATTATAATTGACTATGGTTTACTGGATATTCACTACATGACAGAAAGCGTACCAGAGGCTGTAAAGACACATCACCACGTTTAATGATTATCCTAACACTTAAGAGAAGAATTTCTTGAAAATGAAGTTGTGAAGTTCAGAAAAGTGATACAACTTTCCAGGTGGTTGCAATGCCTATTTTCAATATTCGGATATGTAGTGCTATTTCTAATTGCTGAAATATCTATTTTCTAGTTGGTCTAATATGTTATTTTTAAACCTGAAGTGTGAATCATTTATATCTTGAGATGTTCAAGAGACCTAGATGTTGCATTAAAATTTCTAATCAAACCAAAGCATACTTTAGAAAGCATTATAACTATACTCTCCTTGTTAGATTCTTCTGAGATATCTTAATGATTTAGTTCCAATATCCCAGATTGCAAAAGTGGCCAAGCCTCTTTTCTCTTGTTTATTATTCACTTACATTTACCCCAGAGCTATCCACTTTTAGAAGTCCCCTTTTTGTGTTGAGGGGATTGAGAAGTGGGAATTTTAAGGAAAACTGGGGGAAAAGGGGGGAGACTCCAAGCCTTCTCAATTCCTAACCCTGAAGTTGACCACACTCAGCCCAGGGTTAATTAACCGTCCCTTCTCACCCTCTCCTTTTCTTCCTATGGAGTCCCATTTCCTTTTCTGAGAGCTAGATCCCCCCTACTCCAGCCTAAATCACTTTTAACAAGACCTTCTGGATATTGAAAAGCTAAGCCATAAAGAGACCTCGATCCTGGATGCTGGCCCTCTCTTGGGTGGAACATGATCATAGACTGATGCAATGAGATATTACACAGTGTTTGTAGAACAAATGCCTAAGTGTGGTATCTTCAATTCCTCAGAACTGCAATCACTAATTACAGATAGATCACCTATCACTACAGTGACAGGGCTTGAGACTCTGCTCTGGCGACAGCTGAAACAGAGAAGAGCTAGCTTGGCACCTAGGAGCTGGTCTGGCATGGTCGCCAGACTGTGGTACAAGCTGGTACAGAGCTGGTACAAGCCAGCTCTGCAGGCTTTGGTGTTCTCCTGATGAGCACACACACCTTCACAAACATCACATCAGACAAGGCTACTCTGTGAGTACAATGAATAAAGACAAGAATAAGACCACTCATAATCATGTCTGAACACAGAAAACCATGCACATTGTACGGGACACAAAACACCAGACATCCCCCCATCCTGGCTGACAAGAGTGACTGAGATTCTTTACCAGCTATGGTCTAGCCTTGGTCTAATCTCTCTTTCGGATAAAATTCATTAAAATACTCAGTCATAGAATTACCACCACTCTCTGGCAATATCCAATCCAGACAAAGCTTACCTGATTCCCAAAATCACCCAACCAAATCCCAAATTCTATAATTCCTGTCTAGCACCCTGTTACTGCAACACCCACAATTCCCAACAGCGTGCGTTCTCCCTCATCCCAGCAGGTAACAAACCCACCTAGTTCCAACGCAGATGTGTGTTCCTGGTGGTCCTGGCTGAGGGGCATTAACACCATGAAATATTATTCCATAGGTCTAATTGACAGTAGTAGAATCCTAGCTTGAAAGAAAAATGGTAACTATGTAAATGTAATGATTATATTTGATAGATTATGTTAATCTCTGGGTCCCACCATTTCTTCACAAAGAGAAGAAAAGATCAAAGGGAATGGAAACAGGTTCCATCCTTAAAAATAAGAGTGTGCCCTGGTGGAAAGATGGGTAAAAGATAGAAAGATCCAGTTCACTGGAAAGAAACACAAAGGACACACTTAGAAAAAGATGCTCTACCTTGCTAGTAATCAGAGAAGCCAGTAATCATTGAAACTACCCTGAGGTGCCATTTCTCATCAATCAGATTAGCAAAAATAGAAAAATTTGACAACGCCCAGGGAATAGGCACTCTCAGGCATTGCTGGTGGGAAGGAAAATGATATAGTCCCTACAGACAGAGACTTGGCAGGAGTTGAAAATATTGCATATGCATTACGTCTTTGAATCATCAATTCCATATTTAGGAGCCTGTAGCAAAAACACAAAACGACACGTTCACAAGATCATTTACTGAGTACTGGTATACCAGCAAAGACAGTTCACAAGCTAAATGTCCATCAATAGGGAGAGGGATTGATTAAACTTGGATACATCAGAATGCCATGTAGCTGTGAAAGGAGTGGGGAATCTCTCTCTATGGCCACGAAGTGATCTACAGGATAGATCGCTATGTAAACAAAAAACCATCACAAGCTGCAGAACAACGTTACCAGTATGCTACCCTGTAGGACTGAAAGGAGACAGGGAACAAAGGAAACCCTGGGAGGGGCCGGGACAGAGCCTGGATCTCACCCAACACACCCGGCCAACGAGTTTTGGCTCCACATCTATATAATGTCGTACAAATTTTAAAAAGCAGAATTTATTTTCAAATAAAAACATCTCTCAAAAAACTGAAAGGAAACCAAAAAAAATCCAGCTTGTATCCTATGCACCCAGAGAAGAATTCTTATAGTATAGTAACACCCAAACACAACGTCTTGATATTGTATCCTTAATGTGTTATCACCTAAGGCCAAAAACATCTTCAAGTAATTCAAAATTGCTGTCTCTATCTTGTTAGTGATAATATCACTATTGTTATAAAGTACACACACACACACACACACACACACGGGATAAAAGCAAATAATAATTAGATGAACAACCTCAGGAAAAAGGTTTTCAGTAGAAGCAAAAAAGATACACGTGTATTTAAAGTGTTACCTAAATTTTGTGTTTATCCACACTTATTTCCTTAGAATCCTTAGAATAATTTTCTAGAAGCAAAATTACTATATACACAATATTTAGGTTTTTAAAAACATATTGGCAAAGTAACCTGCAGGAAATTTGCAATATATTTCAATACCAGTAATAGGACCTAAAAATGGTCACTTCTGTTTTTTTTAATGTTTTTATTTATTTTTGAGACAGAGAGAGACAGAGCACGAGCAGGGGAGGGGCAGAGAGAGAGGGAGACATAATCAGAAACAGGCTCCAGGCTCTGAGCTGTCAGCACAAAGCCCGACGCGGGGCTCGAACTCACAAACCCGTGAGATCATGACCTGACCCGAAGTCAGATGCTTAACCGACTGAGCCACCCAGGTGTCCCCAGAATGGTCACTTCTTACAGCCTCTTCGACACCGGTGCAATTATACTTTTCTACTGGTTTCAAACACTCTATTTGAAAAACAGTAACTTGTTGCTGTTTTAGTTTTATTACTTAGATTGTTCGTGAAATAGAAAGGCCTTCACACCTGCTGGCTGCTCAATATCCTGTGTGTATGTGACCTGCCTGTTCATATGTTCTGCCCACTTTTCCCTTCTCCATGTGCCGACCTTACATTTATTTTGTCAGTCCCATTGTGTACTTGGCCTTTACTGTAAGCCGCTCTTTTAAGAAGCAGGCAGTATATGAACAATAAAGAAATAAGGAAAAATAGTGTCATTAAATAAACATTTCTTGAAAAACTGTGGTGTATGAAGGGCTGTGGTGGGGCTTTGGAGACCACGAAGATGGCCTGAGTGGGGCCATGTCGTGGAGAAAGCACGCGGTCCAGAAGGGGAGACAGCATATGCACGTACAAACTAAATCACAAGAAGAAAGAGAGAAAGGTCGCAAGCAAGAGATAATAACCTCTGTATAAATTCAGAGAAGGCAGAGACCACCTTTCACTGGGGGGATAAAGCAAGGGCTAGGAGGAGAAGGTGGCAGTTAGTCTTTGCTGTGGAGAATGAATACAATTCTGATACGTGGATACTGAGAAAAAAGGCGCTTCCTACAGCATATACACATGAATAAAACCAGAGGCTCAAACCATGGGGTCTGACAAAAGAAGAGAAAATATTTCCATTTGCCTGTTGTAGAAATAGGGAAAGTGAATTATGTAAATCAAGGCTGCAGTTTTCTAGGGCGCCTGGCTGGCTTGGTCAGTTTAAGCTTCCGACTCTTGATCTCGGCTCAGGTCATGATCTCATAGCTCATGGGTTCGATCGAGCCCCACATCAGGCTCTGTGCTGACAATGCAGAGCCTGCTTGGGATTCTCTCTCTCCCTCTCTCTCTGCACCTCCCCTGCTCATGCTCTCTCACTCTCTTTCTCTTTTTCAAACTACATAAATACACATCAAAAAAAAAAAAAAAAAAGGCTGCAAGGGGCACCTGGGTAGCTCAGTTTGTTAAACGCCTGACTCTTGATTTCAGCTCAGGTCATGATCTCACGGTTCGTGAAATTGAGACCCATGTTGGGCTTTGTGCTGACAGTGCTGGAGCCTGTTTGGGATTCTTTCTCTCTCTGCCCATCCCACACTCACTCTCTCTCTCCCCCTCTCTAAATAAATAAATAAAAACATTTTTCTAAATAAAGTTCAATGGAAATGGGTTTTCCATTGAACCCAAAATATTTAAACCCTTGAAGACATCCAAATGGCCAACAGACACATGAAATGATGCTCAACATCACTCATCATCAGGGAAAATACAAATCAAAGCTATACTGAGATACCACATCCCACCAGTCAGAGTGGCTAAAATGACCAAATCAGAAGACTATAGATGCTGGAGAGGATGTGGAGAAACGGGAACCCTCTTGCACTGTTGGTGGGAATGCCAACTGGTGTAGCCGCTCTGGAAAACAATGTGGAGGTTCCTCAAAAAAATAAAAATAGATCTACCCTATGACCCATCAATAGCACTGCTAGGAATTTACCCAAGGGATACAGGAGTGCTGATGCATAGGGACACTTGTACCCCAATGTTTATAGCAGCACTTTCAGCAATAGCCAAGTTAGAGAAAGAGCCTAAACGTCCTTCAACTGATGAATGGGTAAAGAAGATGTGGTTTATATATACAATGGAATACTACTTGGCAATAAGAAAGAATGAAATCCTGCCTTTTGCAGCAACGTGGATGGAACTGGAGGGTATTGTGCTAAGTGAAATAAGCCAGGCAGAGAAAGACAGATACTATGTTTTCACTCATATGTGGATCTTGAGAAACTTAACAGAAGACCATGGTGGGGGGGGGGGGGGGGGGGGAAGGGGAACATAAGTTACAAACAGAGAGGGAGGGAGGTAAACCATAAGAGACTCTCAAATACAGAGTACAAACAGAGAGTTGATGGGGGGTGGGGGAGAGGGGAAAGTGGGTGAGGGGCATTGAGGAGGGCACTTGTTGGGATGAGCACTGGGTGTTGTATGGAAGCCAAATTCACAATAAATTATATTCAAAAAAATAAAAAAATAAGTCCTTGAATGACAGAATGCAGGAGTTGGACTTTATTTTATATCAACAACCAGTAAACCTTTGACGGTTTCATTTGAAGGGGAAGTTCCACAGCTTCAACTACAAAATTGAACTTGTGAAGGACTAATCCAGAACCTGTGTAAGGGTTGAGAGTGGGGCACCCAGATGAGGGATACCATGATGGGAAGGTGCTGACACAGCCAGGTCAGAGGTAGTTAGGACCAGACCTGGGACACCAGCATGGAAAAGTGAGGCAAAGGAGAAGACAGAAGAAGTTACATCTCTAGGACATGGCAAAGGAGAAATTGATCAAATAAGTTTTCAGAAGAGATGGCCAATGATTTGAGAGTGGAGGAGTTAGGCTAGAATAGAAGAAAGGACTCATATTTTTCTGAGGTATGGAGGAGGAGGTGAGCCTGCATGGGGATGGAAAGAAAATGGAGCACACAGAAGTTCGAAGAATTCAGATGGCCTTGGGTTTTCATATGGTGATTTAGTCACATAGAAGGTAAGACAGGGGACAGTCAAGTGAGAGTTTGAGAAGGATGGGGGTTTGACTAATACATTCTGTGGTGTTCACCAGCACCAGGTGACAGAGCTCTACTGCATGAATTTGGATGGATGTCAGACTTCCTAGATGTCCAATTTGCTCTGCAAAATGCAGTGGCAGAGAGAGAAAGTGATGTGAGATTGATCAGTGGATTGTTGGAGGAAACAATGCATTCATCCATTCAACAATATTTATTGAGCTGTCAGAAAAGGGCTCCTATAAATGGTAATATCGTCCTACCAGCTATACACATGCCAGGCTGAAGACCCAGTGGCACACCAGATATACAAATTCTCTACACTCATGGGTATAATTCAGCCAGGAAAGGACAAGGAAAAAGAGGAATCAGAAACACCATGGAGGCCATATTTGAAAAGTCGACCAAAGATCTGGTGGTAGGCTAGCAGGGGTGAATGCAGCCTAATGGGTTGAGACAAGGGACAGCAAGGCAGCTGGAACAGGAATACCAAGACAACTGCCATGTTTGCCCTACATAAAGAAGTCCACCCAAAGAAATGAGAGGGATGGCAATCTACCCTGTCATCTTAGCCAAGCACTGAGCACGTCAGCCTGTGACTCTTCAGAAGGGGAACCATTTTAACAATTTGCCTGTTCAAAGAAGAAGTCTTTTTCTAATTGGCACTAAATCATTCTATAGGTTAAGCTGAAGGTCACGGTAAAGAGCAAAGATTACCTGAGAAAAAGAATAGGGGCTTGTGACCCGGGAGAATGTCACCCTTCAAGATTTGGTGGGTAGAGCAAACTCAATGTAATTGGAGGGGATTTGAAGAGGGAAGCAGGGAAGGAAATAAAATTAGGAACAAAGGACAAGGAATAAGAACCAGAGGCCTGATTAATACATTAGGGAAACAGGAGAAAAGAAGGATGGTGGAAGATAGAAAAGAGACACACATAAGAAAGCCATGTTCGTACTCGCTTGGTGACCATGGCTGTTCTCCATCATGTCACCTGCAGAACACCTCTGATAGCGTAGGGCTGGCTTCTACTGTTCATTCTCCTTTCTGACAGCCTCAGCTCTGTTTTAAGTACGAAGGGTAAATCTTATTAAGCATTTGGCTCAGATCACCCAAACCAGTAAAGCAAATAGCTTTCTTGTGTCGTTTCTTTTTTATCTGTGTGTGTCATTAACATTAAACACATGATACTGCAACGGCAATATAATTGACGACTTAATGGGCGGAATTTAAATTCAAGTAATATTTCCATTCAACTAAAAGCTATCCCTTAAAAGTCTGCAAAATTAATTTATTGAAAAAAATTCGACATAACTACCATAAAGTCTCCTCTGAATAATAATGCCATAGATTTTGCAGCTTCCCTCCCCCGCCCCCCCCCCACCACCATTTTGGATCAGCTCATACCTTCTTCCTGCAGATCTGTTGCCAAAGTTGTAACCACAAACCTCAAAACATGAGGTTTTAGAGTGTGTGTCTCCAAAACCTCAAAAGTCCACAGGGACATTTAGAGAAAGGCAGAACACCAGACAGATATGCAACACTCAAGATGGTAATTGGAAGAGTTGCCAGAAAGGAAAGGCAGAGTGCACCCCTCTGCTGGTGCTTGGGGCCAGTGTAGGTGTTCACACCAGAGGACAGCCGTGTGTCTGCAAAGGAGGAAGGAACAAAAATCATAGACCTCCGCTCTGTTCATTTAAATGCTCATTAAAGCTAATCTCTCCCCCAGGTTGTGGTCATTTCCTGGGGCCTGCTGTAACATATTGCCACGAACATGGTGGCTTCTGAAACAGACGTGTTTCCTCTCACAGTTCTGGAGGCCAGAAATCTAAAATTAAGGTGTCAGCAGGGCCACGCTCCCTCCAGAGGCTCTAGAGGAGAACCCTCCTCTGCCTCTTCTAGCTTCTGGTGGCTCTAGGTGTTCCTTGGCTACTGGCCACATCACCCCAACTTCTGTCTCCATCACCCAACGGCCTCCTCCCCTGTGTGTGGGTCCTCTCCTCTTTTGTCTCTCGTAAGGACACTTGCCATTGGATTAAGGGCCCACCAAGTAATTCAGGATGGGCTCCTTCTCTTCCCCAGCTTTTTTGAGATATAATTGACATATAACATTGTGTGAGTTTAGAGTGTTTCAAATGTTTCTTTGATTTATAAGGTGTTGACCTGATATGCTTAAATATTACAAAATGCTTACCACCATAGCGTTAGCTAACACCTCCTTCACGTCACATAATTCCATTTCTTTGTTGTAGTGACAACCTTTAAGATCTACCCTCTTAGAAACTTTCATGTGTATAGTACAGTGTTAACTATAAGCACCATGCTCTACGTTATTCCCAGACCTGATTCATCTTATAACTAGAAGCTTGTATTCTTTGACCAACATCTCTTTCCCCCAACCCACCAGCCCCTGATAATGATGACTCTAATCTTTGTTTATGAGTTAACGGGTTTTTTTTTTTTTGATGCCACATATAAATGATATCATACAGTATCTGTTTTCCTCTTTCTGGCTTATTTCACTTGCATAATGCCTTAAGGTCCATCCATGTTGTCAGAAATGGCGAGATCTTCTTTCTCATGGACATATATACAGCATCTTCTCTATCCACTCATCTGTCAAGGGACATTTATGTGGCTTCCATATCTTGACTATTGTGAATAATGCTGCAGTGTGTTGGGGGGGGTGGTACACACACTAATTTTATTTCCTTCAGATATCCCATGGTAGTTCTATTTTTAATTTTTTGAGGAATGTCCGTACTGTTTTCCATAGTGACTACCCCAGTTGACATTCCCACCAACAGGGCACAATCTTCTCCGCCTCCTCACCAACACTTATTATCTCTTGTCTTTTTGGTAACAGCCATTCTAACAAGTGTGAGGTTGTATCTAATTATAGTTGTGGTTTGCATTTCCCTGATGATTATGATGCTGAGCACCTTTTCATGTGTCTGCTCACCATTTGTATGTATTCCTTGGACAAATGTCTATTCAGTTCTTCTGCCCATTTTCTTTTTTTTTTTTTAATTTTTTTTTAACGTTTATTTATTTTTGGGACAGAGAGAGGCAGAGCATGAACGGGGGAGGGGCAGAGAGAGAGGAAGACACAGAATCGGAAGCAGGCTCCAGGCTCTGAGCCATCAGCCCAGAGCCCGACGCGGGGCTCGAACTCACGGACCGCGAGATCGTGACCTGAGCTGAAGTCGGACGCTTAACCGACTGAGCCACCCAGGCGCCCCTCTTCTGCCCATTTTCAATTAGATTATTTTCTTGCTCGCATATAGGATACTCTCACCTTAAGATCCTTAACTTAATTACATGTGCAAAGACCCTTTTTCCAAATCAGGTCACCTTCACAGGTTCTGGGAGTTAGGACATGGACATATCTTTTTGGAGACCTCCCACCCCAGGTATAGATGATCGGTGGTTGCTGCGATATGATAATTTTGGCTGCAAATAACAGAAATTACAGCTCAAAGTAGCTTAGACAACAAGGAAGTTTATTGGCTCACTAAGGAGATACAGAGAACCCAGGTATGGTCCAGACAAGTGGAGAAGAAATCACAGATCCAGGTGTCTTCTTCTCTCCACTATCCTGTTCGAATATCAGCTTCTTCTCAAAGCTTGTTGCAAGACGCCCACTGTCGCCACCAGGGCAACATGTGTTCGTACGAGTTCAGGGCCAGCAGAAGAGAGCAAGAGAAAACCTATCCCCAAACCACAGATACAGGTCTGATTTAGCCAAGTTAGATTAGGGTCCTCATGGTACCATAATAGTTTCCAGAAGAATTTTATGCCCCATTGGCTAACATAACATAAATTCTGGGCTGCACCCTGGATTTGGGGATATGCTGAACATCTTCTAAATTGAACGGCTATGTGGAAGACAGAAGAATATCCGAACAATATTATGACACAGAAAGAGGAAAGCTGACCGTGAGCAGGAAACTATTGGCTCCAATAGGATGTTTAACAGCACTGGTCATTTTAGAAGGACGATTGTCCACCTGGAGACCACTGGTACCCAGGGACCATGTAGATTCTCCCTGCTCCCTTATTAGGTACTTGGGTTTGAATTGACCCCCTATTGAGCTAGAAAATCTAGAGCCACTCTTAATAACATTTTCATTCACTCCTGTGGTTGATTCTGCCTCCGTGAAAAGAAAATAAAGGGGAAGAGCAGGGGCCAGAAGAGGGATGGGGAAGTCTTTTCGAACATAATGATGGCATGTGAGGGAGCCCTCTTAGACTCACTGCTGCTGCTGCTTTTAGAGAGAACATCACAAGAGTCACTAGGCCCTCTAGATATCATAATACTTACAGTTTACCAAATTCCTGGTGTCATTCTTTTGAACAGAACCAGATGGACTCTAATTCTTAACCACTGGCCTCTCTTTCATGAAGCTCCCTGAGGACCGACTTCCCCTGTTTGCTGTCCCCTCTCTCCAGTCGTATAAAGGAAATGACAAGACTTCTGCTCCCTGTAACTGACATCCTCACTGATAGCTTCCTGGGACAATATCCTGGTCTTCAGTAAGAGCACACGCTATAATTCCAGCACACTTTGGAGACACCCTGGGACTTCTGCATGACACAATCGCAACTAGAAATTTACTAGTTTAAACATTAAGGGTCACCGTATCTTTGAGTCCTAGAGCATCTTTCAAAATCACACTGTGAATCTAGTTATCACTTTTACTTTTTATCTAATGTGGTATATATATTCTTCCTTATATAATATAGAGAATATATAAAAAGAGAATAGCAGAACACTTATAATATATATAGAATATATAATTATACAGAGAGAATATATGTAGAATATATGGAGATATATAGAGGACATATTATACACACACACACACACACACACACACACATTTTTTCCCAAACCATCTGAGAATAAATTGCAAATATGCTCCTTTATCCCCAAATACTGCAAAGTTTATTTCCTGAGAATAATAACATTCTCTTACAAAAACCACAGTATCATTATGAAAATCCAGGAGATAAATACTGATACAAATCCACAGTCCATTTTCAAATTCCTTCGATTATTCTAAGATTGCATTTAGAGCTATTTCTCTTTTCACAATCCAGAATCCAATCCAAGATCATAAATTGCATGGATAAGTTAGTAAATGCCTAGCATCCCACCATATGGATTTCTGTATTTTATTAATCAGTCCTTATTGTTGAATGTTTCTATTTGACTTCTAATTTTTCTTTTCTGTAAGGAATGATACCGTGAATATTCCTGCCCTTAAGTCTTAGTCCCAACCCCCTCAGAAAATTATCTTAGAGTAAGTTACTAGGTTTATCCAGGTGAAATTGCCATTTTTATAAGTCAAAATGACCGATAACGGTTATTTCATTTGATTCAACTTAATGGAAAAGTGGAATTACTCAGGCAAAGGAAATTATTAAGGCATTTGGCAAATTCTGACAAAGTACGCCCTGAAAGATTATTCTTCGAGTTTCCATCAAACATGAGCTTTTCCAGTTCCTTCACCTTCATCAGCACTGGCTGCTGACATGCCTGAATTATTGGTAGTTTCATGGGAAAAATTCATGTCAATGTTTTAATTTATATTTCCTTTAAAAGCCAAGGTTTCTGAATGTTAAGATCTATTAGCCATTTACATTTTTTGTTTTATGAATTTGTTGCTGCCCCTCCAATTTCTGCTGGTGTTGTCATCACTATAAAATTGATTTTAGAAGTTTTATATGTCAAGGAATGAACTTTTTATCTGCTTACCCAATTTGTCATTTGATTTTATTTTGCTTGCTTTCGTTTTTGATGATTTTATCTACATGCAGTCAAGCCTACAACTCCTCAAAGATTAGAAAGTCCTTCCTCCCACTCTGGATTCAGGTAAATATTTACCCACTTTTTAAAATTATATTATGTTTTCTTTTAATGTTGACCGTTTTGCCCCCATGGACTTTATTAGAAGGTTTGGTCTGAATGGTGTGAAGTAAGTATGCATTTGATATTATTTTTTCCAACAGTTAACAAACTTGCCAGGGTATTTACTAAATATGTTTCCCAGGTGGTCTGAAATGTCAAACGATCTGAAAGGCAAGTATGTATCCCAACATTTTATTTGATTGTACTTTATTCTATTTTATTTTATTTTATTTTATTTTAAACGTTTATTCATTTATTTTGAGAGAGAGAGGGAGCAGGAAGGGGCAGAGAGAGGGAGAGAATCCCAGGCACCTCTTTAACATCCTTTAAAGTGTTAAATTCTTGGGGTGCCTGGGTGGCTCAGTCGGTTAAGTGTCCAACTCTTGATTTTGACTCAGGCCATGATCTCATGGTTCGTGAGTTCGAGCCCCACTTTGGGCTTCTCCGTGCTGACAGAGTCTTCTTGGGATTCTGTCTCTCTCCCTCTCCCTCACTTTCTGCCCCTCCCTCTCTCTCTCAAAGTAAATAAATCAACTTAAAAAATTAAAGTGTTAAATTCGTATGTTGATGGGATTTGAATGTTCTCTTATATATACCTCTTTACGCAATCTAGTGCCATACCTTTGATTACAGTCATTTTCTAATTTATTTTAGCAACTATTTTTTTAAAGAAAGACCTCATTGTTACTCTTCTTTTGCAGAATTTATTTGGATATTTCTCTCTCTTGGAGTTATTTTGAAATCATTTTGTCAAGTTGCCAAAGAACCCATCGTAATTAAAAATTGCATGGAATTTGGAAACTAAGTTGAGGTAAATAGGCAGTTTTTAGAATATTCTGTTGCCATTAAGCAAAATATATACACGCTTTTTTTGTTTATTGCGGTAATGTTTTGTGGCCCTTCATAAAGTATCTAGTTGT
The DNA here is from genome assembly GCF_023721935.1 of Panthera uncia. Classification (NCBI taxonomy): domain Eukaryota; kingdom Metazoa; phylum Chordata; class Mammalia; order Carnivora; family Felidae; genus Panthera; species Panthera uncia. The sequence goes on along the minus strand of NW_026057580.1, from coordinate 114,464,082 downwards.
ATTTCTATACCTTGTATTTATCACTAACTTACTCCCAAGAGTTTTATGACTTTATTGCTATTATGAATGGCAACATGATGGAATTTTGAAGTCCTCTTTATTATAGAAAGTAGCTTTATTGGAAGTTCTGCATGAACACTAATAGGCATTAGCCCTGAGGCTTTCTCACTAATTGCTTACCAGTGACTTCCATGTAAAATCTAACATGATAGGCAAAGTCCTGTGAAAGGAAAGCTTGGCCAGCCAGCCAGGACTTTGGGTCCATGAGCGAAGCCACATCCTTATGGAAGAGAGGCCGCAGAATCAGCCCAGTTTTACAGGTGCATCTCAGGAGACCATTGGAAAACACTTGGCAGCCGCTGCCCTTGTGACTTCATGTTTTTCTTCCTCCGGCATTCAAAACAGGTCCGTGAAGAAGCCGACCTAAACACACAGAGTCAGGAAGGCAAGGCCATGAAATCTGCCGTGCTTCCTATCAGTGAGCTCAGATCGCTCCCACGATACTCTTCATTTCCCACGCAGAAGCCATAGTTGCAGAAAAATCAAAGCGTTTAGAAACTGAAATAGAGCAATTTTTTGTTCTTGCAACTAGACTGTCTGGTTTCAAGTTAACGAGGCTCAAGCAGCTTCGATAAAAGGCAGTGATTCTGGCTATCTACGCAGGACTAGTGGAGCTGAGGATACAGGGCGGGGCCCCAGAAAGTGGAATTTGGGACCACAGCTCTGCCCCGGACACCTGCACGGCAGGGAGGGCTCGGGGAAGGCGGCAACGTTCGCCGGCTCATTTCTGAACTGGAATCCTTCACCGCCACTCACCAGCACCGTCATGTGCTGAGGCTCTCAGAAGGTCCACTGATGCCTGCCACATACCCTGACGGGTCACTGGTCACTGTCCCTTGACGTGGGGTTGCTGGGTTGAGATCACAATGGAAGCATATCTCAAATCTCACCTCCTCTGCCGCTCTCCAAACGCACTGAAACCAGCGATCAATGGCCACGTGGCCACATGCACCCAAGTGCATTATCGTGCACGCACAGACGGACAACACACACTCATTTAAAATATACAGCTGCCCTCGAAACCAGAGGAAGCTGTCCATGAGCCCAGACAGAGGATGAGCCGGGTTCAAGGCCACACTAGCTGCGCACTGAGACTGAGTCAAGCGGCCCTCACTCCCGAAAGCAACTAAAATAGCCTCACAATTCTGTGATGGCTGATTTTGTGCGTCACCTTGACTAAGCCTCAGGTGCCCACACACTTGGTCAGGTATTTGTCTCGATGTGTCTATGAGGGTGCTCCTGGATGAAATGAGTACTTGAATCAGCGGACTGAGTCAAGCGGATGCCCCCCCTGCCCGCCCCAGTGTGAGTGGGCCTCATCCAATATGTAGAGGGCCGGAATAGAATAAAAAGAAGAGAGAACTCTCTTTCTTTTGCCCTCCGCCCCCCTCGCTACCCACTCCCCTCCCCCCGCCCCTGCCTCCTGACTGCTAAATGGGGGCATCAATTTTCTCTCGCCTCGAACTGGGATTGACACCATCACTGCCCCTGGTTCTGAGCCCCTCAGACACAGACTGGAGTTCAAACCATTGACTCTCCAGCTCCTCAGGCCTTCACACTGTGCCCCGGGCTCTCCAGGGTCTCCAGGTTGTGGACAGCGGGTCATGGGACTCAGCCTGCAGAATGGCACGATTCAATTCCTAATAATAAATCTATTGGCTCCGCCTCTCTGGAAGAGCTTGACTAATATATGATTCAAACCCCACGACACAGCCCCCAAAGAAACCTGAGAGAGGTACATGCAGGAGAAAACCCTATAAAACACAAGCTTTCAAACCAAAGCTGCAACAGTACAAGGAAATCCAGCCGATGAAAGAAAACCAACTTGGAAAAGACCCAATAGATGAGAGGCTACCTGCCGGAAGAGAGAAGAATAATACCTTCAAAGTGCTCAGGAAAAATAACTGTGACCTTAGAATGCTAGGCCCACCTAATTTAGCGTTCAAGAATGAGGGTGAAATTAAGATCTTTGCAAACATAGGCAGATCAGAATGACCGCAAAGAGACCTTTACTAACGGAAATACCAAAGAATATACCTCAAGAAGAAAAAGATCAGTCCAAATAGCGGGTGAAAGAAATCGATAGACCGTGTTGGTAAATTTAATCAAATAGGGGCTTAACATGATATATATTAAAAAAACTCTCAGTGTCTACATCAATTTGGATCTAAAATTCTGGAACAGAATATGGGATTTGAGGCTTGCATTTCAAAGGAATATTAAAGAGGTTAAACATTAAAACGTTGGTGTATTCGCATGTGTGTATTTTTCTGAAGAGGAAACCAACACCTTCCATCAGACTCACAAAGGGGTCCATGAGCCTGAAAGAAAGTGAAAAACCATTGTCCAGTGGCTCTCAGGGAAGGCACCACAAGGGACATGGCCAGATTTCTCAGAGCCGCCCTAGACCCAGAAGATATTCCACACACTTGTCCCCTGGGGGTGTCTGGACTCAGGGTCACCGAGCTGAAGGAGCAGACACTGAGCTAAACAGTCAGAGACAGTCCCCTCCATGGCCCTAGCTTAACACCCCACACCTGAGACAAAGAAAAATAATGGCTTATGTTAATCCACCTGACTGCAACCTGAGTCCAAGCCCTAAAAGTAGCTAAAAATCAAAAAAATAAATAAATAGTTCGGGTACCTGGGTGGCTCAGTCAGTTGAGCGTCCGACTCCGGCTCAGGTCATGATCCTGCGGTTCATGGGTTCGAGCCCCGCGTCGGGTTCTGCGCTGACAGCTCGGAGCCTGGAGCCTTCTTCGGATTCTGTGTCTCCCTCTCTGCCCCTCCCCTTCTCGTGCTCTGTGTGTCTCTCTCTCAAGAATAAACAAACATTAAAACAAATTTTTTTAATTGTAAAAATAATTAGTTCAACACAAATGGTGCCCTCTAGCTCCTTTCAAACAGGTAGTGTGATTGTTCTTTTCAATAATATCATAGCTATTTTTGCCAGAAACAATTCTCAGCTTTGGAATCTTGTAGCCAAAACCTGTGTATCCTAATTACAGTACAACTAAAGTAGATGAACAGACACGGCTGTCCCTTCAGTGAATTTGCTCACTACTAACTGAATCTAATGGAAATATATTAAATTATGGAAATATATTGAAATTGCCAACATTTGGCAACATCATCAACCTAGACCTACATTTCTGCAATAAGAAAACAACTATTAAGAAAGTTAAGACTACACACAATGACCAGTTCAATTTAGTTCTCGTTGAACGGATTGATTTTTTTTTTCTAATGGAACTACAAGACACAGAAAATTTGATGGTATGAGTCACCCTTCTGGGAGCCTCCCGTTCCCTCCTCATTCCGCTGTGGGACAGAGCGGTGCCCTGGCCCTTTGTGGGGCACGCGACCATGTGACGGCTTTGCCCGGTGGCTTTGGAGGACTGACACAAGCAGAGGTCCCTCCACATGCTGTCTGTGTGGCTGAATTCTTGTGCTCTACTGATCCCCCCTGAGAAGAGCAGGACCCCAGGGGCCACCACTGCCCAGCCTGGCCTGGCCACCATGAGCATGTGGCATTAAATGGGGGCTTCTGGAAGCAGCAGAGTTTGGGGACCCTTCTTATGTCTCTTTATTATGACTGCAACTATCAAAGTCTTTTTTTCTTTAATTTTTTTTAATGTTTATTTTTGAGAGAGAGAGACAAACAGAGCATGAGTGGGGGAGGGAGAGAGAGAGGGAGACACAGAATCCAAAGCAGGCTCCAGGCTCTGAGCGGTCAGCACAGAGCCCAACACGGGCCTCGAACCCACAAGCTGTGAGATCATGACCTGAGCTGAAGTCGGTCACTTAACCGACTGAGCCACCCAGGCGCCCCTAACAAGTTCTTCTTGGTGCCTCTTTTGCAGATCAGAATAGAAAAGTTGTCCCAGCTGAAATAATGCCATTGCTCCTGAGGTGAGCCATGTAGAAATTCTGGGCTCTAACACCTGGGTTATTTCAGTCGCTTTCCTTCAAAGAAACAGGAGAGATTGTCATCTACCTGAAAGCCAGATTCAGAGCCTGGAAATAAATGTTTCATGATAAACAAGAGCCCTTGGTAAACACCCAGTACAGATTTATAATTGATGAGGGATAGTCTTGGGGCCCTGACAAGCCCTAGTGGATTCAAGTTATAAGGAGTCCATTCAGTTTACTGACTTTTTAAAATGTTTCTTTATTTCTGAGAGAGAGAGAGAGAGAGAGAGAGAGAGCCAGAATGCTAGTGGGGGAAGGGAGGAGGGGCAGAGAGAGAGACACACACACACAGAATCCGAAGCAGACTCCAGACTCTGAGCTGTCAGCACTGAGCCCGACATGGGGCTCAAACCCATGAACCCTGAGATCATGACCTGAGCCAAAGTCGGATGCTTAACTGACTGAGTCACCCAGGCGCCCCAGCTTACTGGCTTTTAAAGTTTTGAGTGTCCTTCCAGTTTTGAGTGATGTTAAGATTCAAGATTTTTTAAATTAAAATGTGACACAGACTCAAAGCTACACATCTGAAAAAGAATAATGTTTAAATACATTAGCAATGGTTAACTGTTGTGCCTTTAAAAACTGCTTTGTGTGAGGGGTGCCTGAGTTCCTGGCTTCTCTTGGTTTCTGCTCAGGTCATGATCTCACGGTTCATGAGTTCAAGCCCTGCATCAGGCTCTGTGCTGACAGTGCAGAGTCTGCTCGGGATTCTCTCTCTCTCCCTTTCCCTCTGTCTCCCCCCACCACCCCGTCTCTCTCTCAAAAATAAATAAATATACATTTTTAAAACTTGCTTTGTGTGAGGGTAGGGAGGTAGATATTTGCTTTTAGGAGGGGGAAACAGAGTAGCGATAAAATCGGGTGCTTTTCTTGTCTCTCAGCAGAGGGGATCCCTCTCCGAACCCTGGTGCTCAAAATAGCAGTGGGACGACTGACACCCGCTCGGTCAGAAGCCCTCATGTGTATTGCTAGGTCGTAAAGAGCTGTGAGTCCATGATTCTGCCTCAGTGCCTGTACATGCTCAGCATGAGGAAGGAGGGGTGAGTGTGGGAAACACCCAGGCGGTTTGCAGAGGCCAAGGTCAAGGGCTCGCTTTGCCCAGTCTCTCACCTCCCCCCCCAGCCCCCACCCCCGACATGTCTGAGGCTCTAAGATGACACCCCGCCATGTTGGCTGGGCAGTTGTGCTGTTTGTGTGGTATCGACCACAGTGGTTTGGGGCACGGGCTGGGACATTAGTCAGACCCTCCACATCGCCCCCCTCTCGAAGGTAAGGCGGAGATGAGAGCGGACCGCAGGCTGAAGGGCTTGTTCGGATTCAATTAGCTCGTGGAGACCAGTGGTTCTCAAAAAGTCGTCCTGAGTCAGCAACATCAGCCCGACCTGGGGCGGTGCACAAACCCAGGTCCTCGGGCCATACCCCCGACCCGCTGGGTCAGCAAACCCGGGGGAGTCCGCACCGCATCTCACGTGCCTGCAGGGGACTCGGATGCAGCCAGACTCTGAGACACTGGGGTGGGTGACGCTCTGTGCTCGACGCCCGGTAAGTACGCAGCTCCCTGTACGGGGGAGAAATACTTCCTCTGTCCGGACAGCTCTTGTTGTATTTGCTGTTAAATGTTACCGTATTTCTCATCATCATGATTATTGCTCTCACACGGCGGCCAACACAGTCTAGAGAAGGAGAAGCGGAAAGCCTGGAGCCTGTTCACATTTTTCTGTTTGTTTGTTTGCTTGTTTTTAAAGTTTGTTTCTTTTGAGAGAGAGAGGCAGAGTAAGAGGGAGAGAATCTCAAGCAGGCTCTGTGCTGTCAGCGCAGATCCCTACGCAGACCCGAACTCACAAACCATGAGATCGTGACCTCAAGGAAACCAGGGGTCCCGGCTTAACGGACTGAGCCGGCTAACCCTCCCACCAGCGGGTCTGCAAAAGGAGCCGCTTACAAGCACACAAGCTGGGCAGATTCACCGCCGGAAACCGTGATGTGTGTTCATCCCGCAGCTTGAAAGTTAAAAGGAACCTCATTGCAGGTCAGACAACTCTTCCCCCGAGTGAGAATGAAGGAACATCTTCCATCAATGCATTTGAATCCATGTGTAGACACTCCTTTTCTCTTGCTCTTCCCCTGCCCCCTCCCCACCTTGGGCAGAAGATTCTATGGACAAGATCGATGGAGTCCTTGCCAACCCCCCCGCCTCAGCGGCAGGCCCCATACACAGGACACTGCCCCCCGCCCCCCGCCCCCAGGCTCCTGTGCAGGCGGCCACAGAGGGGATGAGCAGGTGTCCTGGGTGCGCTCCCAGGTGAGGCGGTCCCACCCTCCGCCCCACTGACCTATAAACGAAAGAGAAACTGCCTTCATTTTGTTGTCTTCTTCTTAATTTCTGCGCAATTTCAGTGCCTCTTCCTTCGGCTCTCCGGTAGCCTCCAGCCCCACAGCCTCCCTGGAAAGTCGGCGGGGCAGCCTGGAGGCGCCAGGCAGACAGAGAGCACTGGGCTTAGCAAAGCCCGTGGCCACGTGCTGTCTGGACTGGGTCCCGCAAATCACCGACACTCTGGCAGAGCAGGCCTGCAACAGCAGCAAGGTTTGCAGGGAGGCTTGTTTCTGTTTGTCATCGTTGCATGACATTCTGTTCATTACAGATTTTCAAAAACAAAGTACACGAAATGCAGCAAGAAAAGCCACCACCCTGCTCTCCTGCCTTCCCTCGGGGAGAGAGCCTTGCAAGGCAGAGGTGGGAGCTACCAGGCTCCAACCTGAGTCCACCTGCACCTGTGGTCTGCCTGCACCTGTGGTCTGCCTGCACCTGTCGTCTGCCTGCACCTGTGCTGCAGCCTCTTTGCAGAACTCGGGAGGCATGGCCGTGAGAGGTAAGGACTATCCACGCTCCCTAGAAACGGATTTAATCTCAGTAAACTTCAGCTATTAAGTGTATATGCCATTTGCAAAAGTAGTACTGATGCCATAGGCAAAAGTAGTTTTTGCTTTGGTTGTAAGTAGAAACAAGAAGAAACGACAGTAAAACCTTGGATTGCAAGTAACTTGCTTTGGGAGTGTTCCGCAAGACGAGCGAACATTTCTAAACATTTGAACTTGACAAACCACCAGTGTCTTGCAATACGGGTCATACGTGAGGCCAAATGTCACATGGTCACAACTGAGCCAATGGTTCTTGAAATTGACTTCGATGTACGGGTGCTTCGGATGACAAGCATGTTTCCGGAATGAATTATGCTCGCAAACCAAGGTTTTCCTGTATTTGCAAAGGTCCATACCCAGCTACATTCTCTCCTTGTGATTGTCTCCAGTGCAGATCAGTCCCAGAAAGGCTGGGTCTCCAGGCAGAGTCCCAGATGCCACCTTCATCGTCCTTGGCCCCGGAAATTCAATGCCTGGATGGCTGCTTCGGCAGGACACAGAGGTCACCATGGCTCACGGGGCCGTGGAAGATTCCATGACACAATCCCCACACAAGCCTCGTCGGAATGAACGGTCCGACCTCCCAATTGGCCACCGCACTCTCCCAGCAGCCATTAGTGCACTGCACTTGGCCTCCAGCCTCACCTTGTAAATCGGTCCCTACAACAGGCCTCAAGGCCCCATCCTCCCTCCGTGTGGGGGAGGCACAAGTCACATGTCCTCGGCAATAAGTCACCCTGGGGCCCATGTTCCTGTTCTCCCACCTCTAACTCCTGTGATGTTAAGGACAGCCACCCCTGGAAAAAGAAAGGCATTGCCCGGGGGGAGTCGGTGGAGCTTGGAAGCAGACAACATGTCCTTTCGTTCGTGTGCATCATAGAGTCCCGTGGGGCTTATGCAGGATTCTTATCTGGATTCCTATCCAAGAGGGCCCAGAGCCATTTGTACAGGGCCACACCGCAGGCCCAACTCAGCCCAAACAAGCTTGCTGGCACCGTCCTCGCCAACACCCTTCCATGTGGCCTTCATCAGAGAAGCAAAGGAAGAGAAGGAAGGGAGCGCTTAGCTAAACACAAACTAAACACAAACTAAACATGGTTCCTTGGGTCCAGAAATTAAGACCCTGAAATTTACCCCTTTTCCCTCAATCAAATGTGCTTTAAAAAAAAAAAAAAAAGTATAGCCCACACACTGTACAAATGATGAAGAGGTCACCAGATGAGCTTACCTAATGTTATTATCAAGTAAGAAAAATACATATCTCTCCTGCCTCGTATTAACTAAATTACGGAAGCATTTATAAGAGCAAAGCAATAAAAGAGGGACAGGAGATGGAATCAGAGAAACCTATAAAGATGATTAAGCTTGTTAAAGTAAGAGCTGTTAATGGAATAAATAGCATGGGCACTAAGTGCAAATCGACAGCATCTTTCTCCGATTCGGATATTTGCGAGAATGAAAATTCCGCTATTGATTACATTTAATTATTGAAATCTCTTCGCCAAATGAAACGAAAACTAGTTTTCCGGATGACAGACTGTTATTAACTTCAGCAGCTAAATAATCTCAGTGACTATCATGCATGAAAATGGAAAAATCATTTGACTCTTTATATGAAAACAATACAAATGAGACAAAATGACAAGATGATGTAAATCAGCCCATTAAAACCTAATATGCAGTTGCAAAGCGATGTTACCCTATGAGCGGCACGTCGGAGCCGAGGCCTCAGGACCGGGGCGTGCACACAGGTGCACGTGAAGGTGGCCAGAGGTGCGTGGCTGTGGAGATGGTCCGTGGCGCCAGGCGTGGCCAAGCCTCTCCTCCCCGGCCCCCCCACCCCGGCCTCTTCCTGCCTCCACATCCAAGCTCCGCTCACAGGAAAGATGAGAGCCACGTGCAAGATATCCTGAGCCGTAAGGATAAAAACAGACAAACAAACCCACCAACCACACGCAACAAACCGCGTGTCCCCTCCCAGGGGAATTTGCACTTTGGTGAAAGACAGACTTTACCCCACAGGAAGGTGTCCTAGAACGAGAGAATTTTAGGAGCCACAGAAGTGAGCTGTTTGCGGGTTGGAGGTGGGGCGGAGAGGAGGGAAGCAGACAGAGCCTTGTCCAATGTGACCCATCCAGGATTTCTGCTGCCCTGCAGCGGCTGGCTAACCATCACCTTCCCTGCACTGGGGGGGAGGACAGGGGAGGGAAGAGAGTCGATTGTTTTACTTCGACCGCATTCTCACCTACGGGTTCGAGTCACACACAAAAAATTTTGCCTGCACCGATGCTAATTACTTTAAATTAATAGTGAAATAAGGATAACATAAACAGTGTCGCAGACTATGAGTCCAGAGTTCTCTCTTGTCCAGCAAAAGAGCGGACGAAGAATGAATACGAGAGAGGCTAATGTCCGGGAGGAGACAAGAGCCCCGAACAGGGGTTTCATCTCCGTATTTATTGAGCGCGCAAGATATTACACACGTGGTGAACGTGAAGAAAACAAGATCTTACCCACATGAACGTGGAGAAAACAATCAGACAGTAATCATTAACTTGGGTGTATAAGAAGCAAAGGGTCTGGGGGGTAAGTGGATGGAGTTCGTGATCTAAGCACAATTGTATATTAGTGGCAGACGGAAAGTAATTTCCTGCAGGTGATGTAACAGGTTACTTGTGATCCCATTACAATATCCCGTTAGCTAACCTTGGGCGTTTTCGCCCCGTGTTGGCAGCTTTCCATCCTAAGCTTTTTTCTAACCCATTTACGTGAGTAGAGGCTATTTACCCACAAAACAGGAATGCTGAGACCTGGATTTAAAAAAAGAAAACTAATTGATGGGGCGCCTGGGTGGGTCAGTCAGTTAAGTGACTGACTTCGGCTCAGGTCATGATCTCACAGTTTGTGGGTTTGAGCCCCGTGTAGGGCTCTGGGCTGACAGCTCGGAGCCTGGAGCCTGCTTCGGATTCTGTGTCTCCCTCTCTCTCAGCCCTCCCCTACTCACACTCCGTCACTCTCTCAAAACTAAACAAACATTAAAAAAATGATAATAATTTTAAAAATAACAAATAAACTAATGGATATTTTACTCTCCTGTGTTATTAAAAAAAAAAGAGTTTTGAAACTTATCAGGCTATACTTTGTCCTCGGGCTGTTCCAGAACAACACTACAGGCCATCTAGAACTTTAATTTGTATTTTTAAATATTCCAGGAAATCCCTATAAATCATTTTCATCAAATAGAGGTATTAGTGATTCCCACGAGATCCACCAGTCACTCTGACCTTAAGATAAGGTGCTTGTTTCTCAGTGTTTTACTCAATTAACTTCATAAGCTTTAGTTTGGCTTCGTGGCAACAGCATTAATGAAATGAGATATCAACGGGCTGCTTCCTGCCCACACGTTGTAGTTTTGCATCAACCCTTTTCGGAGGTGGGGGGTAGTCACTCTTCAAACGCTGACACGAAATCCCTACTAATGTTTTTGCTTTAAGTAAATGCTGCAGGAAGTGCCGGGAGCCCAGGTCACCTGTCAGCATACCAAGTCCCTGCAAGGGCAGAGTCACGGCCAGCCAGTCCGCAGTGAACAAAGCGAGAAACCGTGTTGGCGGCTCCCACTGGAACAGGGAACAAGCTACCAGCGCGGTTGGTGCTGGGCTTCGCCCACGATCCACAAAGTGACAGAGACGCCTGTGTGTTGAAGCTCGTGGTTGCGTGGGACTTAAGTAGATTTACTGCAGGTTACACCTGTCGGCCCACCTCCGTGACCCTGGCCTGTCAGTCTGTGAAATAAAATCTCTAAACCTCCTCCATAGGATGAGACTCCACTGAAACGTGGCTCTCGCAGAAGGCGGCGGAAGCCAGGGGCTGCGGTCTTACTGTTCCAACATCAGCAATAATAGAATGTCTCCGGGGAGGGGCAAATGCTAAGGATAAACCGTCGGGAGACGTCTGAAGATGATCTCCCGAAGTGACAAAGGCTTTACTCTTTCCCATGTGTCCCAGCCACCCAGCAGGGAGGGATCCATCGCCTTGGACAGGTTACAGAACTAGCATCCACAATAATGGAACTTCCCTTTGTCCCATTCCAGCCTTTCATGGAGGCCATGTTGAACCCATCCCGCCCACCATAGTTCTTCGATCTGAGGACACAGTGACGTGGCCAGGCAAGGTCCCTGCTCTCATGATGCTGATATTCTAGAGGAAGCAGGCAATGAACTAGAAAATGAGTAATGAGATCATTTCAACTAGAAGTAAGTGCTCTGACAGATGAATAATGAGGCAGGGTTTTTGCTGTAAAGACTACCTCAGACACCAGGAAGTAGAAGGTTGATCCGAGACCTAAATGGCAAGGTGGGAGTCACCAGAGTGTTGGGAGAAAGCTCCAGGCCAAGGCCCTTGGTGGCAAAAGTCCCCAGGTGGGAGTCAGCATGGCACCATGGAGTCATAGTGATACCTAGGGGATGTAAAGCCAGCAAGCAAGAGGGACAGTGGTCCTAGGGGGGCTCTAGGTGGGTCCAGGTGGGGACACAGGTGGCATCCAGGCGGGGCTCCAGGTGAGTACAGGTAGGATGTCAGGTGAGCAGGGAGGACCCTCGTCCTGATTATTCCAGGTGCCATGAGAAGACAGTAGTGGGCTGAAAGTAAGAGATTCACCTAGTCTCTCTCACTTTTTTTTAAAGATCCTTCTAGCTGCTGTGTGGGAATAGGTCACGTTAGTAAGAGTGCAGGCAGGGGGTTCGGTTAGAGGCGAGGAGCATTCAGACAGAAGCCAGGCTAGAACACCACGTCCCAAGTCCCGGCCACCTTCCCTGCCTCACTCACCACACTGCCTCCAAGTATGGACGGGAGACCTTGCCTGTTCACATGCAGCTCTGAGCCAAACACATCTAAGACTTCGTTGTTTCACAAACAGGTGATGCCCACAGACTCTAGGACAGGAGGGAAGAGTAACGGCAACGAGTGAAGGGGCAGCCCCAAAGTCCTTAGAAACTCTCTCCCACTGAGGCTCAGAGGGGACCCCTTGCTTTCATGAATTGGGAGAGTTAATAAGTAGGATGAGAAAGCAGACACTTTCTGTTCTCTGAACGACTGACCGACACGAAATAGGAAACAATTCAGCAGGATATGAGCAAACAAATGGTTCTTCCTTATCAAAAGCCCCAAATCGTGGCCAGTCCCTCAGGCTCCTAGAGTTCCCTTGCGTCTCGGTATTATTCTCTATGCTAGTCTCTGTCAAAAGCCTCTATACCACAAGACAACTTGCCCAGAGAAAGGATCTACAGGGCCCCGGGGGACGCAAGAGCCAAGGATATGAAGAGAACGACTGGGAAGGCCCTTGCTCTTGTCCTGGCTCCTTCCATTTTGGACAAGGTAATATTGAGCAATGGGCTGCCCAGACGCAGAGATGCTCCCAGCGCCTCTGTTCTGGCCTGGGGTGGTACCCCTGGGGTTGCTGTCCAGTGCTGATCCACCAGCATTGTCTAGATCTCAGGGTTGAGCCTTTGACGTCACAGCAGTGCACAAGCACATGTCCGGGGTCCAAGGTGTCAGCAGCACCTTCGGGCAGAACGTCTCCCTCCTATGCCCTTTTATTTATTTTTTTAAGTTTATTTCGTTTGTTTATTTTGAGAGAGAAAGCATGAGCAGGGGAGGGGAAGGGACAGAGAGGGGGGAGAGGGAATCCCAAGCAGACTCCATGCTGTCAGTGTGGAGCCCGATACAGGGCTCAATCCCACAAACTGCAAAGTCATGGCCTGAGCCGAATCCAAGAGTTGGACGCTTAACCGACTGAGCCACCCAGGCTCCCTCCCTCCTATGTCTTACATGCGTATCTACTCTCTCTCTCTCTTTCTCTGTCTCTGTCTCTGTCTCTCTCTCTCTCTCTCCAGGAGGAAATCCACACAGACTGCCTGACCCTCACTGCACCAGTGGTTGGACAATAAGCTGACGTTTTCTAACCAGCCTTTGCTCCACCCTTGATCAGAAACTATCTTTAATTAAAACACCACATCAGAATTCTGAACCAATTTCATCTCGGCTCTCTTAAGTGCTTTGTACAAAACATTAACTCTGGAATCTCATTACACATTTGCAACCCCTGTGACAAACATAAATGATAATTTAGCTCTAATGCCTTCTTGAGCAAGCCATATTGTTAAAGGCTCGTGGATAGACAATAGTAACTTACTGAGGGAAACATGTGAGTGTCGGATTTATCTGTCTCTACTTCTCAAAGAAAGAGTCCAAGTGGGGAAAGCAGCATACTGAGCAAACCCTCACGGAGCAGACATCAGAAGGTTCCCAGCTGCTGTTCACCGGGAAAGCCGGCGTTGCTCCTGCATTGGCCGAGTCCTCAGGCACCAACAACCGACAGGTGGGCAATAGCATCCCGCCTAAGCAAAGGAAAGTCAGGTCCCGAAATTATGTTGATTTGCTCACAGAAGACAGCCTCCAGGGATCTTCATTTCAGTGTTGGAGAGGACCCTTCCGGGAGAGGGAAGGTAAACTTATGGGGCACCGCAGGCTTCAGGAAAAATAACTGAGGGTTTAGCTCTTCTGTGTTGCCTTTGACTAGGCCCACTTCCCCAGCCCTATCTATGTGGCCTGGCCATGGCAATAGTCCCTCCTAAAGGGACTGCTAGGCTTTGTACTAGGTGAGCCCATTCCTCCAGCCTCTGGTGACTAAATCAACGGTGAGCTCTTCACGTGGGCCAAGAGCAGCTAATACTTCGGCCCACGGGTAGCCTGAGATACGGCCAGCAAAGACGAAGCTCTGTCCTAACAGGGGCAAGCTGTGCTGACCAGATGCTCAGACAAGAACATATGAGTGAAGGGACACCCGGGTGGCTCGGTCGGTTGAACGTCTGACACTTGATTTTGGCTCAGGTCATGATCCCAGGGTCGTGGGATCGAGCCCTGCATTTGGCTCAGTGCTGGGTGTGGAACCTGCTTGGGATTCTCTCTCTGTCTCTGTCTCTCTCTGTCTCTGTCTCTCTCTCTCACTCTGTCCTTTCTCCACTTGCACTCTCCCTCTCTTTCAAAAGAAAGAGAAAAGAAAGAATATATGAGTGAGGAGATACAGACCCAGACGAGTCGCAGTGGAAAGGAGGCGGAGAGGTTATGAAGGAAAGAATGGGCCACAGGGGTGAAGGACATGCCAGGGAAACCGCATGTGGCTTGTGAGGAAGCCATGAATCCAGAGAGGACCTGAGCAGGCTCTGAGAGAAGCCAGCACCGGGCGAGCTGCCCTGTGCCAACCAGGAAGACCGCAGACAAGATGCACCAGTCCTTAGACCCAACACAGCCTTCTCAGACCGGGTTCCAGGAGTCTGGGCACGGACGTTCCTATCTGGGATGTTCATACAATTTCAGCTTCCTTATTCCAAGTAAAGCCTCAATACACTCCTCCCCCTCGACCCGGCCCAACTGGTGGTGACGCTAGACGGTGGTGTTAACGCGTAATTTGAAAAACTAAAAGTTAGCAAAGCAGCAATAGCAACAACAGTTTGGGAACCTCCCCGACCCCTCCAGGCTTCTCCACTTCCTGTACCCTGCCATTGTCCCATCTCATCCCGGACATACCTCTCCTGTTGCACTTACCACCTTGTCTCGATCCTTCGAGTTTCTCAAAGGCAGAGACAAGGTCCTGTTCAACCCCACCGTCCGTCCGCAATGAGAATAGCGGGAGAACACAGCACTACCCAGCGTGTTACAGGCGCAAGGTTTGAAAATAACCCCAGAACGCTCATTTCTAGTAGTTGACTTTCTACGTGTCTCTAACGATGCGCTATGGATAATTTATAAAATCCTTTTAGCAAAAAGCGAAATTCTTTTTTTGCTCTTTGCTGATGAAAGTCTTCCTCCTCAACGTACCAAATCCTTTTCATTTAACTTTAATATGACAATTTCCCAACTCAAGTGCGAGAAATGGTGTAGGTTCCAAACCAGGTGAAAGCCCACCTACAAGGTCTGAATTTAGTAATTGCCACCATTGGAATCATAATAAAAAGGATGCATATGTTGGGCTTTGTAAAATTGCCAACCTTTTTAATTCTTCCTATTTTTCTAATTCACTAGTGTTTTAAATAGAGTGATGCTGACTTTCTTTTGTAGCCTTGGTCCCCATTTCAATGAGTCTAATTAAGAGTCCTTGAAAGTAAATCTGAACTTCCAAGTTCAGATTCAGTACTGTTAGCAGCATCGCTAATGCTCATACGTTCTCTCTTCTTTTCTCCCAGCTTTATCGGGATACAGTTGACATACAACATTGTGTAAGCTTAAGAAGTACAATGTGACATGAGTACTGCAACATGATCAACACAACAAGGCGAATGAACAGGGTCCATCACCTCACACGGTTACCTGTTTATGTGTGTGGTGACAAGTTTCAAGATCTACTCTCTTAGCATCTTTCAAGTACACAATACAGTACTATTAACTGTAGTCGCCATGCTGAACATCAGATCCTCAGAATTCACTCCTCTTATAACCAGAAGTGTGTGTTCTTTGACCACCTCACCCCATTTACCCCAACACACCCCACCCCTGCCTGCTCCGGCAACCACCAATCTACTCTCGGTGATTTGGGTTTGTTGGTCTGTTTGCTTGTTTAACATTCTACACCTAAGTGAGGGCATATGGTATTTGTCTTTCTCTGACTTTTTTCACTTAGCATAATGCCCTCAGGGTCCACCCATGTTGTCATAAATGGTAAGACCTCCTTCTTTATTCATGGCTGAGTAAATAATATTCTATTGTATATATATTAGACACTACATATTCTTCACCCATTCATTGGTCAAGGGACACTTAGGTTGTTTCCATGTCTTGGCTATTGCGAATAATGCTGCAGTGAACACGGTGGGTGCTGATAATGATGTCATTCCCTTCAGAAAGCCTATGGTAGTTTTATTTCTAACTTCTTGAGGACCCTCCATCCTGGTTTCCACCACGGCTGCACCAGTCTGCATTCCCACCAACAGTGCACGAGGGTTCCTGTTTCTCCACAGCCTCGCCAACGCTTGATATCTCATCTTTTGGATGATGGCGATTCTAACGGGGGGAGAGGTGACAGCTCATTGTGGTTTTGATTTGCAGCTCCATGGTTATTAGTGATGTTGAGCACCTTTTCATATACCTGTTGGCCACCTGTATGTCCTCTTTGGAAAGGTGTCTATTCAGGTGTCTCCAGGTGACTCCAGGTGTCTATTGAGGTGTAGGATTTCCATATATATTTGGGGATATATGATTTGAGATAAATGATTTGAAAATATTTTCTCCCATCCGGTAGGTTACCTTTTCATTTTGTCGATGGTTTCCTCCGCCATGCAGAAGATTTTAGTTTGATGTGGTCCCACTTGTTTATTTTTGCTTTTATCGTTTATACTCTGGTGTCAGGTCCCAAAAAGTCACTGCCGAGACCCATGTCAGGGAGCCTTTCCTCTATGTTTTCTTCCAGGAGTTTGATGGTTTCAGATCTTACATTTAAATCTTTAATGCATTTTGAGTTAATTTTGTGAGTTGTGTGACTTTATCAGGAACATAAGAGCAAACAAGAAGTGTATAAATATACATTATGTATGCTTATTGGGTGCCAATATTAAGTTAAGTGTGGAACAAAGTTATTAAACAGTCTGTTTTCCATAATGCAACACATTTGTTCTCATTCTTATTGTATTGCTTCCTCTCTCTGGTAACCTTCGATTCATACATAGCCATGTTGATAACTTGCATCTGGCATCTTTCGGCAGCTGGAAAATTTTTATTCTTAACCACATTCTTTGATTTTTATCTCTCCCTTTTCCATCTCTTATTCTCCAACAATGGAAAAACGTAGTAGCCAAAACCCTTCTAAGTCCTATCATCCAAGCGGTTATGTTTTGTGTTGGTGTTGTGCTGTGACATTCTTGTACAAAGGGCTGCTTGGAATCAAACCACTACTGACTGAAGTTGGGAAATGTTTGGATCAATGGAAGATATGATTGCGATGGTGTTTGCCACGTGAAAAGAAAAATGGCTCGACTACCTGGGAACGTGTAGCTCTTTGAAGGGCTTACCAGAATAGAGAGCGACTTAGTGGCTATAGCTCCAAAGAGCGGGTCCAGGACCAACACAAGGAAGATCTGGAGAGACAGATTTCAATGAACACAAAAAAATTTTGACTTATAACTCACTCTGAAAAACATATTGATTGGTGAAGAAATCCATTCCACATCACACACGAGTTTAAGAACAAAAGGAGTGAGTGTGTGTTGCATTAATGTGCCCAACACTGCACATTTCTACACAGAAGGAGAACTTGGACTGGACACGATCCTGGAAGTCCTTCTCCGAAGACACACTTCCCCCACAATGCTGTCCAGTAGTGTATCCTGTGTGGCCCCAGGCTGCCCCGTGTGCATCTCAGGAACTCCTACTCCAGTAAGTCTGTATTGAACCCACCGAGTTGACTCAATTCGACCAAGACGAGCTTGAGAAAAATGAAGGCTGCTGTCAGTGTCACCGGGAAAATAAGTGCTGAGCACCTCTTCTGTAGCCACCAGGGGTGGACAGTTACAATACGAACACACAACACACACGCACACACACACATACACACACACACACACACTTCCACCGGGAATCTGTTTAGGGCCCTTAATAAAATCTGAAAACAAGGACTAAAAGTAGACATCTCACCAACACCTGAAGACTTGACCTCCACAAACACAGAAGCAACTTCACACTAGAATTTCATAGAGAACCTTCAACCCTGTGACGTCCACCAACCCACTTATCTCTGTGCTTACAACCACGCTCCCCACGTAAATCTAACTCTGTGATCCATTCGTCCATTTCCCCTGCTTCATGCCGTTCCTTACCTTCTTCCTCCAATTTCTCCATCTACTGCCGTCCCCCCGCTTCCCTCCGTTGGGTCATCTGGATCCCCATCCTGTCGCGAGCCAACTCCCTACGTCAGGTGGCAAGAGGAATTGCACCTGGAGTGTCATGTCTCGTGTTGGACTGGAGCACTGAGTGGAGGTGTCTGAAGTCTCGTCGGGATTCCGCGGGAAAGTGTCCCCTGCGATCACATACACATCCTTGTCCTGTGACACTCATCAGCTAGAATTGACTCACTTGTGGCTTCCATGAAAACACTTTTGGTTTCAAATGTGAGAGAAAAAAAATAAAAGGAAGGAAAGAAAATAGTTACTCCTCAAACTCTTCAGGAATTAAATAAAGAAAAGGGCTCGCACACTAATCTCGCTCTTGGTTCCAGAAAATTTGCATTTCAAGGGGATAAAAATAGGTATTATGTCTAATTTCACCTCATTTCTTTCCAAGGCATTCTCTCTCTCTAAGAATTTTATTTTAAGTGCTACTTTTTTCTCAATACCATCTTTAAAAAATATCTGGCTTTCTTAAGGCTCTTCCCAGTACGTATCAATGGGCAAGCATTATAGGAACACCAGTTTCGGGGGGAAAGAAAGAGATTTCGATTTTATCATGAAGGGAGAGTAGAGGGTTTCGGTTCTAGAAAGGTAACACCTGGGGAACATTTTAACAATGAAAATCTTCATCCCTGCCCTCTCTTGCTTCTCTGTTCCCAACAAGGGAAATGAAGCTCAGACTATGAGAAATAAAATCAGATTTGGCAATGATTTTGTATGAAATACCTTTGCCTGCCCAGCGGCGGGAATGGATATACCAGCTTAAATTGTTCCTCGAAATTAACTGTCTCCACTTCTTGTCCTCTTCTTCCCAGCTGCACCGTCTCCTCTATTATTTTATTTCAAATACTGGCTTCCTTTTAAAACTTGCTTGCTTACATGCACACACATACAATTTTGCAAAATGCACCAATGCTTGAGATTTTTGCTGCTTGGGGTTTTGCTCTCCTTTTCCTTCCTCTCTTACCCCCCTTAGGAGACAGAATGATATCTCTCTGCAAAGGTGCCCATAGGTGGCACCTGGAAGGCTCAGTCAGTTAAGCGTTCGACTTTGGCTCAGGTCATGATCTCACGGTTCGTGGGTTCGAGCCCCGCGTCAGACTCTGTGCTGACAGCTTGGAGCCTGGAGCCCGCTTCGGATTCTGTGTCTCCCTCTCTCTCTCTGTCCCTCCCCTGATCACACGTTGTCTCTCTGTCCTTCAAAAATAAATAAACATTAGAAAATAAATAAAAAGTAAATAAAACAATTGATCTCATCCAGTGGAAGTTTTCCAAGTGGCCGGGTGGCTCTCCTTTGCATACTTATTCCTCCCGATGTACTTTTCCTAATCAGTTCCGTTGGCCAGGACCCCAAAGGCAGGCAGCTGTGTACCCAGCAGAACAACTAGATAGGAAACTCCATTCTTCAACATCTGTACCGATTAACATTTGAATGAAGTCTTAGAACTTTGAGTTGTTTTTCTGAACAAGAATTTTCTAGAGAAGAGACATGAACAGGAATCATTCAAATTATTCTTATAGAGCATGAAACTTGGGGCGTGTGTTTATTTCAACTGGGCTATGACTCAAAAGAAAGTCTGAACTAGAAAGGACAATTTAAGTAAATAATAAAGGGGCACCTGGGTGGCTCAGTGGGTGAAGCGTCCGACTTCAGCTCAGGTCACGATCTCGAGGTTTGTGAGTTCAAGCCCCGCCTCGGGCTCCGTGCTGACAGCTCGGGGCCTGGAGCCCGCTTCGGATTCTGTGTCTCCCTCTCTCGCTGCCCCTCTCCCCCTCGCATTCTGTCTCTCTCAGAAAATAAACATTTAAAAATCTTTTTTAAATAAACAAATAAATAATTACAGGTTATTCTGATAGGGAAAAAAAAAAATCAACTTCAAGCCCATACTGAAATGGAAGGCCAGGGCCCAATGTTAGTCAAGAGCCCACATGTTTACAGAGTTTTCTAAATCGTTAACACTTAAATACAGGCAGAATCCTAGATTTGGGGAGTGGGTGTGAGATGCCATTTGGAAGTATGTAACGTTGGGTCCTCCAAGAAGCAAGAGCCAGGTGGGTGTTAGATGCTGTCTTAGTCTGCTCGGGCTGCCATAGCAAAATAACGTACTATGTTTTATAAAGTTTAAATAAAACTTAGGCTCGAAAGGTAAACAGTGGTAAAGTTGATCAGTAAAATCTCACAACTGCTACTGAAGTTTAAATTTGCCAGCCACTGACTTTCACCTAATTTCTTTCTTGAATATATCTGAGCACCCTTAGGTGACAAATGTCAAAGTATTCTCCTTATTTAATTGGCTATTCTAATCAGAACAGACTCCCTCCCACCCTCTCATCGATTTTTTATGCTTTTCCTCACAAGGGTAGCAAGTCTGTGCCCGTTATGTGCCAGACTGATATACCCTGTTCCCTGCAAGGATAAGTTAAATCTGCAACGTGGCCATTTGGGGCGTCCACACATCCACACACAAAAGTCCGATCGTGGGTATGAAAAGCACGTTATAATAGATGGTGTCATTTATCATTCCATCATGAAATGCCAGAGAGTGCACCAAGGACCCCCATCCACTTTCATCAGGACCGCCGTCACTAGGAGGGATATTAAGTTCTGATTTTACTTCTCGGGAGAAGCCCACCATTCTGTGGAAGGAGACGCGCTCCTCAAAGAATTCCACCATAATAACAATGTCTTTTCCCACCTAATATGCACCACACATCATTAAAACAAACGAAGATCATTTTTCTGTAGACTTACAGAAATTAAGCGAGGTTGTTAAGAAAGGACTCCATGAAAGTAAAACAAATAAAAATACAAGTTAGCAAACCGTCTTCTGTGTTGGATACGGAAAGACTTGAAACCAGGGCAGGTGGGGTGTGCCCAGTCTGTCTTGGGCTTTGTCCTCACGGGTAATGCCCAGCTCATCTCAGGCCGGGTGTGAGCTACCCTTTGGCGATGCAATTCTCTCAGAACCTTAGTAAGTCTCTGGTATGTTCCTGTTTAGCCTCTTCCTCGTGCTAATAATTACACTGAAAATTTTTCCCTAGATGTAGCTGTTAAGCCCGCTTCAATTCGTTCCTCTTCCCTTCTTTGCTCAATACTGCCCTTCTCTCACCTTAATGATGGGGGACTTGGAGAGGCAGCAACCCTCTATCTGTGATAAACTCTTCTACAGGAGTAGATCCCTCCTTTTCTTTCCCCCTAAGGGGAGGCCATTGAGAAAGCTTTTGATCAATGAGCAGCAGCGGTATCATCTCCTGCTGTTTGGGACCTAGAAGCCACGGGCTTTCCATCTGACCTGCCCCAGAATCTCTAGACCCCACTCTGTTCCCCTCCGCCTCCCCAGGCAAGTCAGTTCATTCTTTCCTGAGTTCAGCTTTTTCTTTTAATCCCTTGCCAAAAAGAGACACAACACACACTTACATGCTGGCACCTGCCGACTCTTCCCAGAGCTACAGGCTGGGTGGGCCTGTGGTCTGCCTTCCAAGTTCCCACGTGGGTAGTTTCACCAAATGTTTTGCCATAGCGTAACAAGCCACCATCTCTCCGGTGACCTGTTACCCCAAATTACCACTTGAAGGAGAGCCATTAGTCAATCTTGCCTCCAACAGTTCTGTGAACAGGAAGTTAACTTCTACCTAATTTGAACCATTAGATTTCTTGGTCTGTCATATATATATACATATACACACACACACACACACACACACACACACATATATATATATAAAATATAAATATAAATATCCTCTGTGTTACCTTACCTAATATAGAGATCGGCACCTAGAAGTGGAGTGCACAAAAATCTAGAATATGGGCATGGGCACAACAGTCTGGTTGCAGATGGCAGGGAAATCAATGTAGCAAACTGGGTTCTGGGAACCAGAAGTGTCTACACTGGCATCACTACATGATGTCAACAACTTATTTTAGATTTCTAAATATTTTTCTTAATGCTCGTGTAACCATATTCATGCATATTTATGACAGGCACATTCCTGTACATAGATGGTAAAGGGTTTGGTTATTATTTATCAAATGGAGGTCACATTATAAGCGTTTTCCGAATCTTGCTTTTGACGCTCAACAACACCTTGTAAGAAATCCCTCCAATGGGGCGCCTGGGTGGCTCAGTCGGTTAAGCGTCCGACTTCAGCTCAGGTCATGATCTCGCGGTCCATGAGTTCGAGCCCCGCGTCGGGCTCTGGGCTGATGGCTCAGAGCCTGGAGCCTGCTTCGGATTCTGTGTCTCCCTCTCTCTCTGCCCCTCCCCCGTTCATGCTCTGTCTCTCTCTGTCTCAAAAATAAATAAACGTTAAAAAAAAAAAAAAAAAAAAAGAAATCCCTCCAACGTGTCTGTTGTCATTCTAACTCTTTCTTTGTGTGACAGCTGAGTCATATTCCAAGCGATTGTACTACAATTATCCAATCATTTCTCTGGCTCAACCTCTTCATTCGGTTTTGCCACTCGGAACAATGTTGTGATAAATATCCTCAAACCAGAATTCCCACAAGCCGATGCCTTTGTTTCAATGGGACAGATTCTCACGAATGGAACCCCTGAATCAAAGGGTTTAGGTATTTTCATTTTAACAAATATCGCCAATTTGTTTTCCAAAACATCTGTGAATTTTCTACATCCCCACAAGCAATGCACAAAAGCAGCCCTGTCCTTACCTCCACACCAGCAACACCAGCAGTTTTGGGGGTTTGTTTTGGTTTGGTTTTTGTTTTGTTGTTTTGTTTCATTTTGTTTGTTTTTTTCCATTTCATGGCCAACTCTCTGATAAGTGAGAAATGCCTTGGCACTGGGCTGTCACCTCACTCAGACTATTTTGCATTTGGTCACGTTTTCAGACTATTTATTTCCCTTTGGATTTACTTTTTTGCGAACTGCGTCTCTAAATCTCTTGCCAATTTTTGTTGGGTTATTTTCACCCTTCCTGACAGGGAGTAAGAAATCTCTGCATGATATGGTGGCTAGGTAGGTTGAGCATCTGACGCTTGGTTTTGGCTCAGGTCATGATCTCACGGTGGGTGGGTTTGAGCCCCACATCAGGCTCTGCGCTGACTGCGTGCGGCTTGCTTGGGATCCTGTCTCTCCCATTCTCTTCCCCCCTGTTCATGCATGGTCTCTCTCTCTCAAAATAAATTAATAACTTTAAAAAAAAAAGGAACGGTCTACGTTATAGAGGTTAGACCTTCTATCCAACAGTGCCTATGTTTTTATTCATTATTAAGTGTTCTTACTTTTTTTTGTTGTTGTTTCCCCATATGAAACTTTCTAATTTCTATACATCCACTTGAGTCTACCTCTTATTTTATTTTTTCAGGTTGCCCGGTAAGACTATCTCTCTCACCCTTGGATTGTGAATATAGTCATTTATTTTTCTTGAAGTGTTTTATTGCTCTTTTTTGTTTTTTAGATTTAACATTTAATCCACCCAAATTTGTTGTTCTGTGATGCAAGAGAAGGATCTTGTATATTCTATTTATTTTTACTTTCTTACAAATAGAGGCTGGCTGTGCCAGAACAGTGTATATTAAATGAATTGAAATTCTACTTTGTCACATATTAAATCCTCACATATTTGAGATCCTAATTCTGGACACGCCATCCCTTCCACTGACACATAGACACTTCCAAAGGGACGTGAACACCCAGGCTTTCTAACTCAGCTGGTTGGTAGGTCAGGTCCTCCCTCACTATTCTCCTTTCTCTTGAATATCCTCAGGCATTTATCTCTTCTATGGAAACATTGGGGTTATCTTACCCAACTTAAACAAATTTAGGGAAGTTTTCTGGAATCACAGTTTTTTACGTATCTGTTCTCTTTTGTCGTTTCATTACTTGGGACGTACCAGCTATACCAATGTTGGACCTCTTTTGATAGTACTTCGTCTATCATTTTTATTGAATCCCATTAACCTATTTTGCCCCATTTTCTTTTGTCATTTTTTAAATGTTTATTTATTTTTGAGACACAGAGAGAGAGACAGAAAGACAGAGAGGGAGAGACACAGACAGAGAGAGAGAGAGAGAGAGACAAAGAGAGCATGAGTAGGGGAGGGGCAGAGAAAGAGGGAGACATAGAATCCAAAGCAGGCTCCAGGCTCTGAGCTGTCAACACAGAGCCCGATGCAGGGCTCGAATTCGTCAACCACGAGATCATGACCTGAGCCAAAGTCAGATGCTCAACCGACTGAGCCACCCAGGCGCCCCATCTTTTCTCATTTCTATAAGCTCTGTCTTTTATCCTTATTTCCATGATATCTATTCTCCCTTGTGTACTTTGCCGTATGAAATGATTTTGCATTTTTTTTCAAAAATTTCCCTGACTTTGTTACCTCTGAATTTTTAAAAATTACTTCTTATAATGTCCTTTCAGAGTTTCAGTTCCTTAGTAGGGTTATTTTTCTGTTAAAATTTATTTTGGACTACTGAATGTCATGTACCCTTTGCCTTGTGAATTCCTTATTTTTTTTGTTTTTTTCCCTTCTGCCGAGAAGCTTTAATTTTCTATTTTTTCTTAGAGTATCTTTCTATGGATGCAGATGTTTTATTTTCATAATTCACACTTGTATGAGTTGGATTTTACTGGACAAGCTCTTGACAGGAATACTCCGCTCAGCTAACACTCTGCTTCCCTTGGCTTGCCACGTAAGGAGCTACTTTGTCCACTGCTAGAATGACAGGCAATTTCTTTACTCTTTGTTCTCCGTCCCCCCTGCTACTGACGCCCTGCCCTGCTCATTCTCAGACCTGCCCGTGGGTTCTCCATCCGGGTCCAAGCCCTTTACTCCCGGGATGAATATCTGGGTTGTTTCCCCTGACCTCCCGGGAATAACCACTACTTTCTTGTCACATAGTGACTACCTGGATTGATTACACTGGTTTCAAGGGTCTTCTCCCAAAAATGTACTGATAGGTTAGAGTTTGCAGATCACCTTTACAGTTTTACTGAAAAGTGTCCACTGGAAATGTTTTCAAACATTTTCCTTGTTGCTCTGCATAGCTGGAGGAGGAGGAGAATGAAGATATGGCTACCTCCTCACTCCCACAGGACCAGGCTCCGTAATTCGGCCTTCTTTGTTTTGTAGCGTGAACATCCAAGGTTGGAAGTTTCCCTCCGTTCTGTGCCTTAGCCCTATGATACACGTGTTGGGGTACAGTACCTCCATTGTCGTTCAGTTCAAAATTTTCATTATTCTCATTTTATGATTATTCTGATTTTCATCGTTATTCCTTATTTGACCACACAGCTTCAGTTGTGTGCTTCTTAATTTCCAAACACACAGGAGATTTCTGGTTATATTTTTGTCATTGACTTCTAGCTCAATTATAGTGTGGAAAGAGTGTATGGACATTTCCATCCTTTTGAACACTTGCTTTGACACAGTAAACAATTAATAATTAATATTCAGTGGTTGTTGGATACAGTGTTCTAAGTAGATGCACTGGGTCAATATTTTTAGTCATGTTGTTTCAAATATTCTACCTTTTTTCTGTCTTCACTCTTTTTTCTGTATACTTGTTTTATTAGTTAATGAGAAAACTACATTAAGATCTCTCCTGTAAATGTGGCTTGGCTTAATTCTCCTTATGGACCTGATAATGTTTTATTTTATGTGCTTCAAATTTTTAAAGGATTAATTATTGATAAATTAAACCTTTATCATTGTCTCTAACACATCTTATTGTCTTAAGTCTATTTGCTCTGATACTAATATAGAGACACCTGCTTTATTTTGTTTCGAATTTTGCTGGTACGTTTTTTCCCACCTTCTAACTTTCAATCTCTTTGTCTTTTGTATTTTAAACAACACACAGCCAGATTTTCAAAAATCCAATATAATAATGAGTGTTTAGTTCATTTACATTTGTTATAACTGATAAGTTTACATTTGTACCTACCACTTCACTTTGTGCTTTTTATTTCTCTTGACTTTTCTTATCCTTTTTTTTTTTTTGGTCTTATTTGGACTGATTATTTTATGTTGCATCACCTTTGCAGAAACAAACACAACCTTCTCTGAAGAGATCCTGTTATCCTGTTCCCCACAGCCACAAGACTTTGTCGTTGGAGCTGCTCACAGACCGTCAGCACTCTTCCTGTCAGTTAGATGGCCTTTGCCACCCCATGCCATGAACGTAGATGTGGCCATGTGTCTTGCTTCGACCAACAAGAGATGAAGGAGGTCCTATGTGTCTAACAACCAGTGAATAATTCCCTTATTCTTTGCCCTCTGCCATTATGAATTTGGATGGAAAGAAATGTCAGGATAGAAACTTCATGACCCTGGGTCCTTGAGTGCTCATGATTCATTGTGTTTAGTCACTGATATTTTAGGGTTCTTGTTCCTTGGGGTCACCCAGCCTAATCTGAATGGTTCAATATTTTAACTCCATTCACCACTTATGTGTATATGACTGATGGGCCTTTAATTTGATCTTGCTTTTGGTAAGCCCGAAAATATGAGTTTACGTGATCAAGGTCTATTTAGATTGACATATTTACAACTGCTCATGTTCTTTACTTCTATTTGCATTAAAGGTCACTTTTCTTCTGCCTGAAATACATATTTAGAATTCCCTTTAGTATGTGTCTTCTAGCAAACTCTCCTGCTTTTGGTTAATCTGAAATTATATTTCACACTTATTCTTGAAATAGATCCTCATTGACTGAATATGACATTTTGTTTGTCCAGATGTGGATTTCTTTTTATTCATTGATCTTCTTGAATAAGAAGATCATGGTGTTTTTCATGCCTCAGTTGTCTCTTCACTCATTACCGTTGCCTAATGATGCCTGTCTTTCCTTCTGGAACCCTATCTATAGTGGATGTCACTCGACCTCCAAATTTTTCGGTGCGTCATTCACACTGTCTCTCTGGGCTACATGTGAACACTTTCTTAACTCTCTCTTCAGCTGTATCCAATCTGTTGTCAAATCTATGCATTGAGATTTTACTTACAATTACTATATATTTTCACTAATAATAGACATTTTATTTGTCTCTTATTATATGTGTTTGGTCATTCTTTATAATTTCATATTCTCCGCATATATTTTTAAGCTTGCTTTTTATTTCCGTAAATGTATTAAACAGAGAGATTGTACGGTCTGTGTCGGGGGCACCTTGCACCCGAAGTCTCTGTGATGATTTCTGCTGTATCTGTCTACATTTACATCCACAAACACATGTGTGTTTTCACTCATGCTATCTTATTTCCTTATTGTTTATGCGTTTGCTTTTCTTAGAATCATGTTTGGGGAGAGTCTGAGGCGTGAGATGAAGGGAGATTTATCCTGAGAGGATGTATTTGTGTTTGCTTCGTGGGGGTGCTACTAAGGTACTTCTTTAAACTAAATATTTGGCTTCGGATGACTTTTCAATCCATCAAGGAGGTTTGAATCCAGGCAACAAATTGGTGTGAAGGCAGCTTGTGGTTAAGCTTCTCAGGGTCAGCTTGCTTTTCTCTTTCTCCACCAGTCAGACTCAAGGCTGCCCGTGGCACCCTTCCTTTCTAATCTACCCTTGTACTAAAGAGTCCCCTTCTATTGGGTGAGGGTCTCCCACTGGAGTCCCCACCTTGGGTTGGCCCCAAGTCTTGAGTCCTGTTCCCTGTGTTTCACAAAGGGATAAATTTGAGATTTTGGTTTCCCGGCTTAGCCAATAACCCTTTAGCAAGAGTCAGTCTTTGCTAGATTCACACCATTGCCTAAATTTAGGCTGGAGGATTCCTTACCACTTGCTGTTCTGTCAGCTTAAAATATTTTGACGATATATCTTATACAAATTATGTTGCTATTTTCATTGGAAACATGTATTCTACTACCCGGCCTGCCATATTACCAGAAACAGGAATCCGTCATTCAGTTTAGAACAATCATTTATTAATTCTCTTTTAAGTGTTAGAACCTATTCTCGGGGCTGAGATACCAGAGGAGCAACACAGGGCTCCTATCCCGAGGACACCATGACATGGCGGGGAGGTGTGCGTGGGGACAGATACAGCAGCGTGAAAGGCGCTGTGAACACTCCCAGAGAGCTTTTGGGGAGCTGTGAGATACACCCAAGGGGCCACAAACCCATTTGGCAGTTCAAGGAAGACTTCTTAAGTGCTGAAAAACAAGGTCTAGTTAGCCAGCAAGAGTAGGAAGCCAATAGTGGGTGTTCAGAGGAAATGGCACGGAGCGTGCTGAAAACTTGCAGGCAAGAGAGCTTGACTATCTGCTTGACTATCTGCTTGACTAACACTTGTTCAAGTTGGGTGAGAGTTTAGAGCGTGGGGCAGAGTGGGTGGGGAGAATGACAGCAGAGAGGTCATCATGCAGGACGTTAGAGCGTTGCCAGGATTCTCACGTAGAGTGACCAGCTGTGGCTGGGGTGGCTTGAAGCCCTCCAAGAGTGTCCTTCTGGATCCGGAGGCACAGTGTGTCCCACTGATGTGCTTTTGTGTTTCTGAGGGAGGCAGGCTTGCTGAGGTGGTTTGGAGAAGAATGCATTCTAAAGGCGGTGTTTGGGGATAAGGGTGCTGGGTTCCGGACCCCGGAGAGGCCGGAGTAGAGAGGGGGCCACAGAGGGGCAGTCAAGGGGATCACGGCGGCTGCTGAAGGGTTATGAGCTTTGTGTGACGGAGGCAAATATCTCGAGGCGTATCTGGAAGAATTGTCGCTTTGAACGTGAGACGACTGTAGTCACTACGGTTTGTCCACAGAGCTGAGGTGTAACTGGCAGAGAGGCTCGCAGAAGGGAGGGCAAGACTAAAACTAGGACCTTTCCGGGCTCCAGACTCCAGAAGAAAATGAGGGGAGAGGAGTGGGAAAGCCCAGGCTTGAGCATTCATGAATCCGAAAGGGCTTCTGAGCCCTGACAGACGGAGTCAACGGTGCCGTCCAGTGGGCTCTGCTGCAGTGTCCCCGTGAGATATGGCGTCAACGGGGCAGCATGGGGGATACAGGAAGGGGGACAGATGAGGAGAAGCAACAGGATGGATGCCGGAAGCCCGGGAGGAAGGAGTCGGGGTTGACTCGTAGGTTCCTGGGAACTGGCACTGGTGAGGTGGAAACATCCGAGTGGGAAGATGATGGGTTCCATGTTGGGTGTGGTGGGTCTCAGGCATCCTTTTCTGTCGCTTTGAGGGTACGGCTCCCCCAGGGGAGGAAAATATATTGAATTCGGTTCTCAAGGGTGGGCAAGAACGTCAAATGGAAAGAGCCTTTGGTGAAATGCCACATGATTGTGAACAGTGTCCTGTTTTTCCACTTCAGGTCCGTGCCTACTGGGCTCTGTCCCCTCCTGTCCCCAAGTTTCTCACACGACCAGGTGGAGGGAGCCAAGATGTAACTTGGCGGTCCTGTTAAATTCACACATCGTGCAACAGAGATTTCCCCCAGAAAGAGTGTTCCCAGCATGATTACATGGCTGATTTTCTACATTTTTCTCAGCTTTATTCCCAACTCAATTTCACGGAGCCAGTCTGCCGACCTAGAGCATCATTTTCACACCTCTGTTTTAAGCACAGGTTTCCAACCTCAGAAATCCATTCATAGGAATGATTTCTACTCTAGTCTTGTGTTTATACAAGCCTGTCTCCTCTACACGAAAACTGAGTTCCCGTCCTGACTCCTCTTTTGCAGTCTGGAGCCAGGAAGCTTCTACAAGACCCATTATAAGGCTCTTGCTTTTTTTTTTTTTTTATGTTTATTTGTTTATTTCTGAGAGAGAAAGAGAGAGAGAGTATGAACAAGCAGAGGAGGGCCAGAGAGACAGAGAGAGGGAGATACAGAATCCGAAGCAGACTCCAGGCTGTCAGCATAGAGCCCAAAGTGGGGCTCGAACTAACGAACTGTGAGATCGTGACCTGAGCTTAACTGAATGAGCCACTCAGGTGCTCTGAGAAGCATTCAAATCTACTCAGAGAAAAAACGGAATTTCTAGCATGTGCTTAAGTCTGGAAGTATAATATGTAAAACCCAGGAATGTAAGAGATTACAAGTAAAAACAAAAAACAAAAAAAAAATTTTAAAAACCCACTGGCACCAGCAGCTTTACCTCCTTCCCATTTTTCTCCGGCTGCCCCAACGGGAGGATGACCGGATGGGTCTATTAATCATCTCATAGAATTCTCCTCTGACCACCTGGCCAGTCTCGGTTCTTGTCCCCTGTTCCCCCTCACTCTGACGTTCCGTCTCTGAGTTCTTTAAGAGCAGATCTGTACAACATTCCAGGGGATGTTACTGTTTTTAACTACATTTTCCATCATATTTTCCAGAGGGGTTAGGTTTCTTGCAAAATAAAACCGTACTTACACAGACAAGCCCGAGATTTGGCGACATTCAGTAGCGGACTAACCTGCGTGTCTGATCGCCCCTCGGAACCCAATCCGCTGTGCTCTCAAAGACTGGCTTCTAACAGGTGCATCCTGGCCTGGTCCCCGCGGAATTAGCAGGGCAAAATTTGCACGACGATAGCAGGTCAAGACACAGCCTGCCACGTGGGCGGCGCCCAGAGGGGACTCCCCTCAATGACAAAGGGCAATTGACCAAACTTTCCTCCTGGCATCTCGGCTGACGCTCCTCTGGCCCCGGACAGTGAGAGCAGGGCCAGGCATTTCCTGAGAAAGGCATGCATGTGGTTTTGGGAACTGGTAAAGCCACGGTGGGGTTTCCCTCGGCAGGAACAGTGTCAGGATCAGGAAAGCCTCTTCGTCTGCTTGTTAGTGTTTTACTCGCATTTCTCCATAAGCGTTTAGAAGAATAAAGTTTCAGCAAGTTTTGCGGTCAGTGAAGGGCAGAGGATAACTGGTCCCCGCAGGCCGTGCCCCTTCGCAGCTAGACAGGGGTGCGCAGAGCACAAGAGAGTTTAGAAAGCATTGTTGGGAAGGGCTCCTGGCCATCGGCGGGAGGCTGTCAGCACCAGGCTGGCGCGGACGGTGCCTCCTTTTGCTTCCGATCAAATCATTTCCATGCGTGGCCTCATCTGAATATTCATAGAATAAGAACAAAACCGCCCGAGAGTAGTAAATACCCTAATCGAATTGCCGGGACATGCGGAGGTACTGTTTCCCTTTGAAACGTTTAATTCACACAAACTGATGTTTAATATACAGAGTAGAATTTCACATGTAGATAGACAAGGCTTAAATATCATTTAATAATAGTGCCTTTTGAGGCAATCGCCACTGTGAATGCCCATTACAGTTGTGAGAGGAGTTTTGCTGGATTTGAGTTGAAGCTTCCACTTAGTTATAAAATGCACAAGTTATATTTGAAATCATGGAGGCGGTTTGTACAACATCTTGCTTAACACTTCAAAGAGTGCCTGAGCGCCCACGTAAGTACTCGGAGGTCTTCGGGAGGTATGTTATATTCTTTCAAGACTACAATAGGCAGGAAAGCTTCTCCTCCCGGTGATTCCAGTTTAGATACTCCAGTTTAACGCGGCACCGGGAGCAACAGACGACTGTCATGATGGCAGGTGTTCGGTGAACACACACCAATGCGCTGAGAGGCTTGCCTTCGGCAGCTCAATTAATCCCCCTAAGAGCTCTATGAGGTAGATACTGTTTCCCCATTTTATAGATGAGAAATCTGAGATTTGAGGGGTCTTTTTAGGTTTATTCATTTTGAGAGAGAGAGAGAGAGAGAGAAAGCAGGGAGGGGCAGTGAGAGAGGGAGACAGAGAATCCCAAGCAGGATCCGAGCTGTCAGCACAGAGCCCGACTCAGGACTCGAACTCACGAACCGTGAGATCATGACCTGAGCCGAAATCAAGGGGTGGACGCTTAACGGACTGAGTCACCCAGGCGCTCCATGAGATCTGAGTTTTAAGTAACTGGAGGTAGTAAGTAGCCATGCACACGGATAGTCTATGGCATGCTGATAAATACATTAATATTTATGGAACACCTTAAAGATGCAAGGTTCAAAGTGATTGAAAAAAAATCCATCTGTGTGTGTGTGTGTGTGTGTGTGTGTGTGGTAACTCTGAACTCAGTCCTGTTCTATTGGACTGGAGACTGGGTGGCCACTGGGCCATAGAAGGAGATCGTTCTTTCTCTACTGGGGCTGTGGTTGAAAGTGCACGATGAGGCCATGCTATCCTCCACATGGCTGGCGCTCCGCAAAATTGGGGAGAACTCTGGGGAGCACCGCAGGTCTTCAAGGCAATGTTTGCCAAGGCCAGTGCCCAGGTCTCTTGGGACAGATCTGTGACAAGTACTGGCCACAGCCCTTGGTGGCACATTCTTATGTAACCTAAACTTCTTTGGCGGCCACACATACAAGGGCAACAAATGCCTCATTCTTTAAAAGTGCGTGTGTGTGTGTGTGGGGGGGGGTGTCACCGTACTGCTAATATTAAAAAAAAAAATCTCCACATTAGCAGAAAGCACACCCCCACCCCACAACAGGAGCTCAGCTGAAGGAACCAGGGGCCAGGACCAAGCACCCCTCCCCTTCCTGGTACGAAGGAGAAAAGCAAACACGCTATGGAGAAACAGGTAGGTTTACAAATTCTGTCACAGACCACTCCAAGGGAAGTATAAGAACAAGCTTTTCCAAAGACCCTAGCTTCCCGTGTCCCAGGACTTCCTGGGTGCATCCCCGGGTGGTGAGTCCTGCAGGCTGGCTCTTCCTCACCAGGCGTTGTGGGCTGACTGCTGCATTTGTCAATGTCTCCATTACCGAAAAGTGGTTAAAATCAGATTCTTCCAAAATCCCTGAGTCCTGAGCTAAGTCTAGACTTTCCAAGGTTTTATCGATGAAAGCAAGTCAGGGTCAATCTATTTTTGTTGTTAAAACGATCGCAGAGCTCACTTTAGAAGCCCAAATATTCACAGTTTAAGGCAAAAAAAAAAAAAAAAAAAGATCAGACACATATGGAGTGGGTGTTTTTTCAGTCTATATTCACTTTATATTCTGTGTATTGTTTCAAATATGAGCAGTACGTGGTTTTTAAGATTCTGTTTTAGAGACTGAGGCATTTACACCCCCTCATAATTATGTCCATAAGCAGTTTTTAGGTTCAATAAATAAGAATGTGTAGCCTTGGACCCAATTTAGATGTGATGTAGTGTTTTAATAGTAAATATTTCAGTTCTGCTTAAAGGGCCAACGACAGTGCTCAGAGAAACCCAAACATTAGATGCAAGAGCTTTGTGAGGGCACGGGTCCAAGCACCTGACAGTTTTTTGATGAAAGTATCGGTACGGATGCCTGTCCTAGAAATAAACTGTCACAGTCTATAGAATGTTAAATACAGTGAAAGAGCCACGGAGGCGCCCCCCGCCCCCCAAATCCGTTATTGCTGCAGAGGAAAAGGGATATGTCACTGAGGATGGGCCAGAAGATGAGGGAGGGGATTTTGTCAGCTGTGGACGGGCTTGCCAGAAATGGAGAGATGAGTGGACTGTGGGATAGTCAAGAAGCAGGAATACGCATCAGAGCCGTTGCAATAATTCTAGCGTGAAGGCTGCAAGTTCTGATGGGCAGAGCTGTCCTTTCAGATACTATTCATCAAGTGCCTCCTAGGTACTGACCACATTTGGGTAAGAAAAGAACCAACTGCTTGAATTTTCTATGTACCTGCCTCCCGTGTAACTCTTCAGCGGTGAGATAGCTTCTGTGCGTTTTCTATCACAGTGGATTCGATAAAACACCTTTTTTTTGAGAACGTGCCTCTTTTTGTTTTCAGTTTTGTGTTTAGCAAATGCCTCCTGGAGCAGTGAATGAACTAGACCAGTATGTGGGGGTCATGGTCACGTTAAAAAAGCCGGAGTGCCGTGAGGGGACTGTGCCTTTAAATCTGGGCTGCTCGGATCCGAAGGAACCACGCCTGCCAGCATGTTCCAGAAGTTCCACACAGCAAAAGGTTCCACCCCCTGTTCCATCGCCCACATAGATGAACTTAGGAATATCATCTCTGGGTGTATCTCTCTGGGTATGTGTTTCCTCATCTGTAATGAGGGGCGTGCTCGTCTGTATGGTCACCAAAGTTGTTCTTACTTCTAAGGGGCTTTGATCAATGTCTTTTGTTCTACGTCATGTTACGGATGACGCTGGCTGAAAGATGCTTGGGATCTCTCAGATGCAGAAACGTGGATATGTATCTTGCATCCTGCCTTTTCGTCAATAATTTAATATGAGTATATGCTCACATTAGCACATATCGAAGATAGCCTTGAGTGAGGAGTACAGTCTAAGTTTTCTGGACGGAAAGGACAGGCCAGCACAGCGATGGCAGTGTCCCCATCATCCACATACAGGCTCAGGGGTATCGGACAACCTGTTCAGCAACCACCTCCTTCCCCCTGCTTGATGCCTTTACAGTACCTTCAGCCAGTCAACTGGTTTCCATGCCAATTCCAAGGCCTAAGTCTTGCCTGATTTTACAATTCTCAAGGGACAGCTTTGGAAAGGAGCCGTATCGTGGCACTTACTCATTCAGCAAATATTTATTGAGCACTTAGGTTCCAATCACAGTTAAATGCAGAGAGATGGGAAACTGCTCCTCTCTTGAAGAGCACTCTGACAGGCGTCGGGTGGCCCAGTCAGTTGGGCATCTGACTTCGGTCCAGATCATGATCTCACGGTTCATGGGTTCAAGCCCCGCGTTGGACTCTGTGCTGACAGCTCAGTGCCTGGAGCCTGCTTCGGATTCTGTGTCTCCTTCTCCCCCATTCTCTCCCTCCCTTATTCATTCTCTCTCTCTCTCTCTCTCACTCAAAAATAAACATTAAAAAAAATACAAAGAACAGAGCTAACAAAAAGACTAACAGTCTTAAGAATAATCTTACTCGAGGGGCGCCTGGGTGGCGCAGTCGGTTAAGCGTCCGACTTCAGCCAGGTCACGATCTCATGGTCCGTGAGTTCGAGCCCCGCGTCAGGCTCTGGGCTGATGGCTCAGAGCCTGGAGCCTGTTTCCGATTCTGTGTCTCCCTCTCTAGACTTTGTCCCTCCCCCGTTCATGCTCTGTCTCTCTCTGTCCCAAAAATCAATAAACGTTGAAAAAAAACTTAAAAAAAAAAAAAGAATAATCTTACTCGAAATGCATATAGATTACTAAGATTAAATGCAAGGCTGCCATTTTTTCGATAGAATTCCTCTTCTCAGACAATGACCATGGAAGCATCTTTAATTTCAATGTTACCACTAAGGTGTATCCCAGGGAAGGAAGAGAGATTTCAGAGATTGCTAATGGGATGCGGTCAGCATCCGACCCTGCTTGAGCTGTCACACCAGGGCTTGGCTTGGGGTCCAAAGGAGACTGCCAAGGCCCCTAGAATGTGGAAAGTCAGGACCCGAACTGCAGTGCTTGGCTTGAGAAATGCCTTTCTCAACAGGAGTCTGAGGTGGCTGAGGACAAGTGGGTTCTTTCCCCTAACACTGAAAAATCCAAATGGAGTCACTTTTTGAAGGTCAATTTGTTAGAGAGTAATTCAATGAAATAGGTTTATACAAAATGGGGTTACTTCAATTACGGCTACAACCAGAAGCAAAACTTGCTACTAAAATATAGCCACCTTTGCCCTGAGTAGACCTTTAACTCCCTTCCTCACCAGAGAGGATCCTAAATTTACTAGATGTTCTGTGCAGAACTGGGGCTTGGAATGTTGCTGTTCCACAGGCTGGATAATTAACTTACTATTTTTATTTGATGTTTATTTGTCTTCCGCAGTCCTAGACTCTGAGCTGTTTGAAGTAAGCCCTGCATCTTCATTCTTGTCTAACCGAAGCCAGGCATGGTGCTTAGCACAATCATCCTAGGACGTAAGTATTTCTTGGGTGAATAAAACAGCTTAGGAATTTTGAAAAGTTCTTCATTCATATTCATATTTGGAATTTTAATAAGTCAGCATGAGTTCCAGATTGGATCTGATGAAACGACGGGACTGATGGTTCACTCTTGAAATTCCTATACATACATTTTTAGCTGTCTCCTTAGTCACCACCCTTCTATTACATTCTGAATGCAAAATGGCACAGCTTCTTTAGAAGAAGGCAGTTGGACAATTTCCTACCAAACTAGACACACTCTTACCATAGGATCCAGCAATCATGCTCTTCGGTATTTACCCAAAAGGAAGTGAAAACTTATGTCCACACAAAAACCTGCACACAAATGTTAATAGCGGTTTTATTCACGACTGCCAAAACATGAAAGCAACCATGTAGGGCTCAGTAGGGCAAGGGATAAACTGTGGTTACATCCAGACCATGGAGTATTATTTGGCGCTAAAAAGAAATGAGCGAAAAACCATGGAGGAAACTTAAATGCGTATTACTACGTGAAAGAAGCCAGTCTGAGAAGGGTAGATAGGGCATGATCCTAAGTAGAAGTCATTCTGGAAAAGGCAAAATACAGGGATAGTGAACCAGATCAGTGGGCGCTAGAGTTGGGGGAAGGGGAATAGGGAGCCATGGAGTATTATGAAGGCAGTGAAAATACTCTGTATGCTACCATAATGACGTAAATATGTCATTATACGTTTGTCCAAACCCATAAAATCTACAACGGCAGGAGTAAGCCACAAACTATGGACTTTGGGAGATGATGATGTGTCCACGCAGGTTTACTGGTTGTAACAATGCCCCCACGTTGGTGCGAGATGCTGACAGTGAGAGAAGCTTGTACACGTGTGCGGACAGGACGATACGGGAGATTTTTAGACTGTCTCCTCAATTTTCCTGTGAACCCAAAACTGCTCTAAAAATTTAAGTGTATTAAAAACAAAACAAAGTGGGGCACGTGGGTGGCTCAGTCAGTTAAGCGTCCGACTTCGGCTCAGGCCATGATCTCACGGTTCGTGGGTTCAAGCCCCGCATCAGGCTCTGTGTTGACAGCTCAGAGCCTGGAGCCCGCTTTAGATTCTGTGTCTCCCTCTCTCTCTGTCCCTCCCCCACTTGTGCTCTGTCTCTCTCTCAAAAATAAACAGAATTTAAAAAATAAAAATAAAACAAAACAAAACAAAAATACGTTGCCAGAATCACCGGTGTATTAAAAAAAAAAAAAAAAAAGCAATAGTAAAGCAACCTCCATTTGTTTGTAGCATTTCCTATGATAAAAGAAAGCACAGAAAAATAACTGTGATCAAGCAGCCTCAATTAAAACGATCAATTTGTCTCTGTGGACACACACACTCCAGGTTAACTTGGTGTGTTATAATGTACGTGTGGAACTGAAATCTTTATTTGGACAATGAATGCACGGCTTTTGCATTCCTTTTGACAAAGCACATAAAACCCCAAGGAGCAGGGTGTGTGTTTCCAGTATGGTTTGCAATATACCAAGATTTCAGATAGTGGATGCTTTCGGTGACATAAGCCCACAGTGCACCTGTGGAAAGCAAGCTTATATTGCTCTAAAACATAAATTTAAAAATCAATGCACAGCAAACACATTATACACGCAACGCCATGGTTTTTAATTTGTGGCCTCTCACAAATATTTTACCTTTAAATTTCTTAGAACTGTTTTGTTTAAAGAACGTAACTTAAAGGGCGGCAGTAAAACATTACACATTTTGTTTCGAAAAGAGTCTAAAAATTCCTTGTGCAGTAAAAGAGGTCTCGGATTAAAATGTCCTATTCTGCTGTCTACCCAGACCACGAATTTGAGACTTATCAGTCGCAAGAATAACAAAAGCAAAATGTCCCAAACAGGTCACCAGGGGGGCATTTACTGAAAGGATATGGATATTCAGTGTTTATAGGTTCCTCCTGGTTTCTGATGCCAAAGCATTAATCTCTTTTACTATAGGGTTTTACCACCTTGGATAACATAATTCATGCACGAGTTTGGCTTTAATGCATTTTGATATACAGAGAAATGGTCATTTTTGTTAATTTTATGTCACTGATTTTATTGAATCATGTACTGATCATAGCATCTGATTAACACCATGTGTCCGATCCAGTTAAGCACTCAAAAAGTTGACTGCAGAGCTAATACTCATAGATAGGAGTAACAATGAGAGCAGGACAGACAGGATTCCTGATGCGATCCTTCCTAGTGTCTTTGATCTAGTTTGATTTTTAAAGCCACTGTCATATGATTTGGTACTACAATAAACTTCGCCGATATACGGCCCACTGACTCTCCCCTGGCATTGGTCTTCATTTCATTACCACGATTCCTCAAGAAATTCTCATAGGGAAAATACGTAGTAATTCAGACTGAAAAGGAAAGAGAGCCGACTGGGAGGAAGAATCGGAAGGCATTCCTCCCCCACCTGCCGAGATGGGTCATTGTGACAAGATCACCCAACTCTCAGAGAATCGGTAGCTCCAGAGGGTAAGACAGATTCCACAGGGAGTTACTTCCATTGCCTTTGGGTCTAGGAGGATGACGAATGAAACAATACTTAAGAAATGGGACTGGGCATGGTAACCAACTTTGTTTTTCAAGTTCGTAAATTATTTAAATTTACGTGGGTTTTTTTTTTTTTTTTTTTTTTTTTGTCCTTTCGATTAGCGCCGCTCAATTCGGTGCTGAAAGTATACTCTCTGATGTCAGGGGATACAGAGGCCAAGAAAGACTGAGCCTTCCCAGGGTTACCCTTAGTAACACGCACTCTTGCTGGCTACAGTCATTGCGTATTTGCTTGGATTTGGAGTTCTGTAGACGCAGATAGCACACGTGTATTCCAGTAATCAGAGCAAGTTATGCCCCCCGGAAATTACTTTGCACTAGTTGTAGTTCAGATACAATCTATGCTGCGTGATTCAACAACTCTTCTTTGCCATGAAGTCTCTAGAACGGAGCTAAGGATGCCGGTGGAGTCCTTCGGAGGCTGCACGCAACAAGCAGTTTGGAAAAATTCGGG
Organism: Panthera uncia; assembly: GCF_023721935.1. NCBI lineage: Eukaryota > Metazoa > Chordata > Mammalia > Carnivora > Felidae > Panthera > Panthera uncia. Next base: position 114,425,372 of record NW_026057580.1, on the reverse strand, counting down.
TGAACACCTCTTTGAAGGGGTCAAGATATATACAAGGGCTTTTTGGTATTTATTAGCTTAAGGGTATACAGGTAATTGGTGGAGTCCACATCGTGGTGTTTTCTTGGATAGTATAAGATCTCTTTGTCAAGTGCTCACAGAGAATTCAGTGAAAAGGAATGCCCTTTGGAATATAGCAAAATAAAACTTAAACTACCTTTTTTCTTTTTCGCTTTTATTCTTTTTCGCTTTTATTATAAGCTCCAAGAGTAGTCGGAGGGAGGTATCTAATTCATTTTAGAACTGGCACTGATAGGGGCGCCTGGGTGGCTCAGGTCGCGATCTCACAGTTTATGGGCTCAAATCACCACCCGCCACCCCACCCCACCCCCCCACCGACCCCCTGTGCTGATGGTGTGGGGCCTGCTTGGGATTTGCTCTCTCCCTCTCAAAAATAAGTAAACGTTAAAAAAAGGAATCAGCACTGATAATTTAGTGATGACAGACTACTTCCGGATGTGATACCAAACTCTTCTTTGACTTAAAAATCAACTTCACTGCTAAATAGCCCCCTAAACGTATGCTTGAACAGTTCAGGGTGGGGCATTTGTGGGTTTGATTTCTGAGTCTGTTTTTGTTCCCACATTCCGGTTTGGATCTCAGATTCTTAGGTAGGCGTTTTCACACGCCCCCCACCCGCCAACTTCAAGTTTTCAGTTTTCCCACCATCCAGAACTCTTAAAAGTTTAAGCTTTGAACAATTTTTGAGTGCCTTTTTACCTCACCGAGAAAACAATGGGCAAAAGCATCATTTATTAATAGAAGTCATTTAATTAGAATGTATTCAAGGCAACTTTCCACTTGCACTACTAATCTGTTTTAATTCTATAGACAAAAATTTAAAATACTGTGGTAAGAGCAGCTGTCAAAATCCAGGTTTCAAGCACAGCCATGTTACTTCATTCATTCCCAACCTTGAGAGAAGTTCTAAGTAAATGAGCGATCCTGAAATTTTTAGTATCAACTCCAAAAGTTCTGCAGGAAAACACTTGCGGATTCATCTGCAAATGTCTTCTTCTCTTAGTATTTTGATCTTAACCATTCTTTCCCACAATTCTCCTTAGTATCCAGTTAAGTAACCAGAGTATAAGTAATATCATAACAGGAGCATACATTAAGAAAACACAATAGTGACTTCTCATCCTAATTTTGAGATGTTCTTTGAAACGGTTGCATAGCACATACATACAAATAAGCATTTTTATGATGGTTTGTACTCTATATACTTCACAAAGTAGCATTTAACTGGAATACTTGAATTTTAATATACACTCTCTGGAAAAATGTGATCATATGAGCACTAATATTTTCTTTCAGACGTGGGATATTTTTAACACAATTTTTAAATGTCCCATTAGTTCAACTGCCTTCTAACAAGAACACAGAGTTATTATAAAGAGGTAGCTGATAATTACAAGAATTTACATTAGGAAGGAAAGCCTAATGTCATCTACTCCCTTCACTCACTTAATAGAAATTCCTTCCCTAATTAAATATTAATGTAACATGTATGAATTATGAGACTAATAATTTCTTATTCACTTAGAAACCTACTCATCTGACTGTTCCAGGAAGAAAACCATTAAAACGTGCTCTACAAATTACACCTTTTGAGAAGCTAGTCTGATGGAAGGCAGAATTACTATTCCGGATCGAGAGAGGCAAGCACAGATACTCACAGGAACCAGAGAGTTGAGGGAAACAATTAAAGCAAGACAGGATCAAGCAAATCCAGTCAGGTGTGCTACCAAACTGGGGAAGAGTTCGGTTTAAGGGGAGTAACAAAATTGTTCAGCTTCAGCTTGATGGCTACGATGTGAAAATGCAGCCTTCAGCATTCTGGAGATTTCGATTTTTGAAGCGCAGATCTTGTGAAAAGATTTTTTTTTTAAATCTGACCTTTAGACTTTAAATGCCGGGAGGCAATTAAAACAGTAGCAACGACACTGTCCAGGCCGAATCAGACGCGGTCTGCGGGCGCTGGCACGGATCTTGTGCTCCGTATCTTACCTCCGCCGGCTACTTTTCTACGTGTGGGGAAAACGTACTGCCCAAGAAGACTAAGGTTCTAGTGATCAGAAAGGAGGGAAAGAAATCTGGAGAGCCTATGGATAATTAAGAACTGGGAAACTGCAGGTACAGGGGAGCCCTAAGACTTGGACGTCGGGATGAAATCTCAAAGGTTCCAAACTACTGGAAGCCAATTTTTAATTTTTTTTTTTTTTAACCAATTCTGCTCTGTTCAAGAAACTGATGACACTAGTCCTTTTCGTGTAGCCGACAAGACCAAGATTTGGTGAGCATTCCTTTACTCTTTGTCTAAAAACTACAAATTGTGCCTGTGTTTCTCAGAAATGAGAACCACTCCAGATGCACACCCAACTGAGGAATACTGTTGAGTCTGTTCATTGATTTCCTTTTCTTAATCACGGAAATCAAGGCAAGTACGGCCACCGGGTAAGTGGCAGGGGCTCCAGGTCAGATTCCTTTCTTTTTTTTTTCAAATAGTGGTAAAAGCGACAACAATTACAAATGAAAATGTGCCTTCTCTGTCGTGATGTTTACGTGTTGGAAGGGGCGTGGACAGCGTTTTCAGCTGCGGTTGGTTTGAGGATGAAGCACACGCACTTTTTCCAGTCGGTTTATTGCACTTCGCGTACAGTCATACGTGGTTCTCCATTCACATGGGATTCGAGAAGCCTATTCAAACTCTCTCTCTGTAGACAACTTCCACAAACAAACTTCTAAATGTCTTACACACACCACTACAGTATAAACCATACAAGATGCATTTGGTAATCAAAACTTCTCAGTAATAGCAGTTTAAAAATATATGTAAGTTTTTGTTGTTGTTGTTGTTTTACTCTGGGAGCTGAGATTTCCCTACGAGGTGATGTCCTTTGCCAAGAAGGGACAGCAAAATCATAAGCGATGCGAAATCAACGTTGTGTTCCTAGTTGCTGCACCTGCCACCCACCCACCTCTAATAGGAGTTAATTCTTCCTTCTCTCCCGCCCCTGGCAATTAGTGCAGCAGAAATACAGAAAGGAGAATACTATGCTTAGGTGAACCAGTTTGATTCAGCATTGAGGACCAGGTATGCATATGATTTTAAGTCTCTTTGTTAACAAAGCCACTTCAATTTTTTATGAAAGAAACCACACAGGAAATCACATGTGTGTGCCACAGGAATATTTCTAAAAGTATCTGCCTATAAAATGAGACAATTTTTCTGTTTTAAATAAAGGTGTTCAGGGATTTGTGACAATGTTAAAAAAATGACCTTAGGTACTTCTTAGAAAGCCTGTGAGTCGGAGTTTTGAGAGTAATTTTTGCTATTTAATAAAAGATTCTAACTGAGCAATACATTTCATTCTACTAAAACTCACTTGCTACAAATGCTGTAATAGCTCATTGTCACCAAGGAGTAGAGACAGACATTTTATCCCAAACAAGCAAACAAAAGCCAAAACACCTGGAGAAACCCTGAACTGTCGTAGGTGATACGCAAGGATTAGACTTCACTGGGAAAGAAAAGATTCTTGATTTGGTTGTGAGCAATTTCATTTAAACCTACGGCCTGCTTTCGGTGCACCAGAAAACGTACAGCGTCCGTATGTACGTATGCACGTGTGTATGTTTAGAAAACCTTAACTACCTGTTTGGCATATAAATATACACATCTTGCCTTTGTGGACAGTGTGATTCAACGGCTCTTCCGGGAGGGCTCTACTCTGACAGAGCTACTGCACTAGGTAGGGTGGGTGTACGCATCTCCTCTCGCGCCACGTTCTTCCCGACATTTTGCCTAAGAAAAACATGCTTACCTACTAAGTGCATTAATTGTGCCAACTTCTCAACTGAAAGCTTAACTTTCAGTTGTTTTGCCACATGATAGTATAAAGGACTCTAGTGTTTTATTGTTCCAAGAATTGGGCAGTTTCGTTTTTAATGCTACTGCAGCTTGTATAAAAAAATGGGATTTCTACTGTGTTCACCTTTTATAGTTTTTTACAACTTTTCCAACTTAAAAGGTGACCGTACAACATACGTACACATGAAGTACCATTAACGGAAAATGAGATGAGACTGCATTCATAGGCTTCAGACAACGACAGTGAGTTGCAGAGAAATTCATCAATTTGAATGACGTGGTACCATGATGACTTCTAGATTAGCAGCTTGACAGACATCTTCCAATTTTTACAAAATAACGTGTGAACTGTATGGCAAGAACTTTTACAGATGGTAGCCTATTAAAGCTCTGTCTACCTAATAATAATATACACCCTGCCCCCCCCCCCCCCCCCCCGGCACGCCAAATCAGAGAAAGAGCTGTATTTGTTTGCTCCAAAGGACTACCTCTAGGATGACTAAATCAGCTAATCTGTGTAATTTATGTATATATACTATGGGAATATATAAATATGGGAATACTTTGACAGTCTGATTGGTTAATAGCATATTGGTATAGTTAGGTCTTTTGTAACATGTAACTCGTTTCAGCCCCACGTTTTAGAACTTTAAAATAAATAAGATGTAATTTACAAAAATAAGCCATTATTTACAAACATAAAAATTCATCCTGAGAATTTATTATCCAGGAGAACAGTTTCACAGAAGAGGAAATAACCAGTATCTGTGAAATAAAAATGTACCTCAAGAGTTAAAACTAAAGAATTTGTAAGCGGAGGTCAATTTACCTAAGTTGCAGCCAAGAAAAGCATGAAGATATTTAATGAATCTTAAATCGACTTGCATGCAAGAAATGATCTTTAGATTTCTCATAAGCCGATGTCATTCTCCCTAAACTTGTTGTATTCATAGAGTATTCTGGCTGTATTCTGGAAGAGGGAGGGAGGGAGGGAGGGAGGGAGACAGAGAGAGAGAGAGAGAGAGAGAGAGAGAGAGAGAACACGCCCAAGGAGAGCTCAATGGTTCGTTCGGTCTCCTGTCTCACCACGGGTGATGAGGGGAGAGAGGCAGGGTGCGTGGTCATTACCAATGGCTCACTTTAAACTGTCCTAAGGAACGGACCTCCTCTACCTTTGGCTTTTACCTGGTTGAGCACCCCTCCCTGCCCCAATGGGAACAGTGGCTAACACAGTTCAACACTTTCTAAAAGAAAAATGTCCAGTTAAAACACAAATGTGAAGAAAGGCAAAACCTCATCAGATCCTTTGCTTTATAATGTGAAGCAAAAAAATCACCTACTTATAGAAATTGAAAGAAATGGTTCAACAAAGAATCAAACTGGTTGTTCGGGGTATATCATCACAATGAGTCTCTTTACTCTTTATGCTGTGAGCAGACAGGGATTATTTTGGAGAAGGAAAAATAAGAAAGTGTGGAATTAGTAATGCAAGAGGCTGAAAGGCAAGTGGCAAGACTAGAAGACTGCCTCAAACCAACGCTACTTTGTTCCCGTCTCTACTGGCACCTACCCCCATGGTAAAAGGCCAGAATAACCGAAGCCGATTTTAACAGTAGTGTGCGTAATTGTAGGCTGACAAACAACATAAAAACAAGTCACGCTAGGTTATCTGTGGTCACGTTCTTCAGGGTTAGTCCAGTAACTCAAGACTTTACATTCTTTTGTCTTTATTTGTTTATTTTAATTATTAAACACGTAAAGGTTAATAAACAGACATAGTCCAGAGTTAGTAGGTTGGTATTATAACATTTATTAAAATAATGCTATGGGTTAATAGAAACAGCAAAGAACCAAAGAATTAAAATGCAAGCTATGTAAAATCCCAACTAAAACCCAAAAGTGTCTAATGTATTCATTCATTAGCTAAACTAAAAGCCCAAGAAAGACAAGACACCCAATATAATAAAGTACTGCAAAACAAGTGGCAATTTTCAGTTATCAAAATTGTGGATTCTGCATTTTGTATCCTTTTCTCAATCAAGAAAAAAATTCTTTTTGAATGTTATATAACATACATATAAAACAAGATAGAAAAATACATTATAAACTTGTAACAATGGCTGTAAATACATTATCTTACATGTTTCTCATAGGCAATAGGTTGGTTATGATACATACACAGCATGAAACTACTAAGATAATAAAGAATTGACAAAAATACATGTCGGCTGTACGGTAACATACAAGCGACACTCCCATCTACCCACGCTAAAAAATTACATAATACTGTCAGAAAAGAAGTCTTAAAAACTACATATTTTAATAAGAAATAAATTCAATAAAGAATGATAATACTGAGAACCAAGGCATTCAGAGATTTCAAAAGTCATGCTTTTTTTTCAGTTGATCCAAAATTTTATCAACTAAGTTTCCAAAAGTTTGTTCAGAGCCAACATTACTTATAAACGTCACACATTTATCCCATACATTTACTTTCTTCCCCATAAAAGACCTTTGATAAACATCTAAAATGTCCAGGTGTAACACAGTTGAGATGAGACTGGGTCAAATACTGGTACTGGTTTTAAACTACTGTCACCTCAAGTGTTCGAGTGTCGCAAATTTATTCAACCAACCAACCAAGATAGAAATCAAAATGGCACAGCATATATCGTGAATAAATCAAAACGACTGTATGTGTAACAGAAAGACAAAGCAGTGGCACAAGAAACCAACGCTAGCTGAATACAAAACAATGAATGTCTATTGCATAGTAAATGAACTGAAAACGGTTTCCAAGTGAGACAAGATGATGGAGGTCACCACGAAGGTGCTTACTGAGCTCACTGCTGACCTTTGACTGTGAAGCTGTGAAGGGATGCGGGAGGGAGTGAGCCGATGAGCTGGGGATCCACTGCCACTTGAAATCTGCCACATCTGATACTGAGCAGTTATGGACGATTTACTCAAGTGTTCGGACGTGGTCGGTCGGGCTCTGCGCACAAACCGTTTCAACTACGAAACTGAAATTCGTGAGAAACTGGAAGCTTAAAGTCACATGTGGTTGAGCATTTACATGCACAGTGATGCCAGTTGTTTTAAAGTCAAAACAAACAAACAGGTGTGTGTGGGGGGGGGGGGCGGGGGGGGGGTGGGAGGGGCCGCTTGGGTCACTAAAAGCCACCAAAGAAACGGACCACCCAAGTAATCGGGTAGGGTAGAAAGAAGTCTGGTTAAATTTGGGCCATTAAAAAATACTGTTATCCTGAAGGAAAATCACAAAGATTCATTTTTTGTGAAAAAGTCTAAGAATACTATTTATCTCCAATTTAGTAAGAAAAAATTCAGCACACCCCTCCTTCTCTGAATAAAATAAAGTTCTAATTTTGTCTGCAAATTGATGTTCCAATCACAGATAAGTTTCATCTTAGAACCTGTTGGGCTAACTTTAAATATCACAGTAACCAAGAGCACTCAGTAATGATTTTAAAAGAATGATGTTTGAAAACTTACTCGTCAGGCATTAGAAAAGTTATCAAATTTTTCACAGTATCAGATTTGGCAAATTTGTATCAAGGTACGTGGCAAAAATCATATAATTCAAACCATCAACTCATTGGTCTCCCCTCAAATCTTCTTTCACATACTGGGCGGGCGACTGAGTAAACATGCATTAACTTGTATTCTGAGGGAGGAGCTGATCTTACAAGACACTTGACTAAATGACCATGAAGGAAAATAAGGCACTTTCTTTTCTTTAGACTTATTCCAATACTTAAAAAATAAAAAAGAAAGACAAAAAGGCTCTTTTGGTCTTTTGTTTCTTGACAACCACCAGAAAAAATCATTTAATGAAATAAAGGGTTTCTTTGTTCTTTTTCTTTTTTTTTTTTTATAACACTTGAAAGTATAAAATGCTACATTTCCAAAAATATATATATTTTTTTCTGCACCAGCACCCTTGTATAGTAAAAGTATCTACTTTTTGTTCATTTGTTTCAATGCACTACACTTTTATCTACAATTTCATTACATGTATACAGCAAATAGGCAAGCATGGCTTTTACATCCTTAATGATTTTTGTTTTTTTCTATACAGGGAGGTTTAAAAAAAATATTTGAACAGTTTGCCCAGTAATGTGACACATAATGCATGTACCTTGTTCTCGTATATTTTTTAAAGGAGGTTGTAAAATAAAGGTTCAGTAATTTTAACTCAGATATTTATCTTTTTAAAAATAGTGTTGCAGTTTTTGTTCTTTGCATTACTTCTCAAAATTCCTTGTCAGGCTGATCTCTCATGGCACACTGCTAATACTTCCAATTTTGGCAGGCAATATAAAAAAGGCTGCAACTTCTGCCCTTTGAGGGCACTGTAGTGACTAAACAGCGTATCAAATTTTGAATACTTTTTGAAGTCACTTCACCAATGGCGTCCCTGACCAAAGGTCCATGCATGATGCATCATCACACGGTACATTCAGAGAGCTGTGCTCGCTATGAGAAGAAGGTTCCTACAAGTCTCTCACAGTAACTGCCTCTGTCACTGAGTAGTTAAGGGCCATCTGTCTCCCCTTCTGAAGTGAGGCCTTCTTACCGTTCGCTTAGGGTAGGACGTGAAAAGATGATCAGTGCTGTGGGATGAATTGGGCCTTATTGCTTTACTACTATTCAGTGCAGGTTCTAGAACCACTTTCACCCAAACAGAAAGAAAAACCAAAAGCTGAGTCGGAGGACAACAATTTCTTTGTCTTTTGTTTGGTTAGATGGTAAGACGAACGGACAAGTGCCTCAGCTCGCTGCACTGACGACAGGCAAGCAAAGGCGATTACCAGTTAACTGATCAGCAGGCAGGCATGGTCAGGTCATCATTGGGTGAAGAGTTCAGAGGTCAGAAGGTCATAGGTTAGTTGCCGGTGGCGGCTGGGTGGTTAGAAACAAAAAACAAAACAAAACAAAACAAAAAAAAAAAAAAACAAAAAAAAAAAAACAAAAAAAAAAAAAAAGAAAAGAAAAGATAGAGAAGAGATTAGTTTCAGCTAGTGACGGCTTAATGACAACATGAAAAACTAATCACAACTAATAAAAAAAAAGCATGTTTAATTCTGACAAACTGATTGACACCATCTACAGAATACAATAAAAATCATGACAGTTTCATATCATGATTTGAACAAATGAAGGAGAGCCCACTCCCACCAAAAAAAAACAAAAACAAAAACTGGTTAACAAGAAAAAATAGAAATAAAATACAACTAACAACTAATAGTTAGTAGCAGTCAATGGAGGAAACTGGAGAACAACAACAATGAATAGGTTTGATAAACAGAATTTTGAAACAGTCAGTGCAGTTATCAGTATCTGACTGCTATTAAGCATTAGTATTCTCTCAGAGGCAAGCATTAAAGCAACTATTAATGATGGATGTGATTATTAATAACTGATGATCAACAGAAATGAATCTAAGGAAATTTAAATTCCTATGAACAATTTGGTTCAACATAAACTCTGGGCCAAACAAGGTTTCTTTTGTTCAATAAATGTTTATTGCTTTTTCAATTATTCTATTTACAAACAACATGGAATTTCTTGGCCTTATGATACAAAGCAATACTAAACTGTAGTCTAGCGGTGGAGGCAACGTCATGGGAACCAGAAAAAGGCCAGGCCTTTCGCACCAGCCAGCACTTTCCAGTTGAAAATACTATTTTACACATATAGAACACTTATAAAATGCACTGGCATGTAAACACTGTAAAATCCTGCCATTTAAAATTCTATACTCAAAAAGCTCTAAGTACATCAAAAAATAGAAGAAATTTCTAATTGATACCAATAAGGCATTTTAAAACTACAAACAGCTTTCTTTATTCAATTTCAAAGCTAATACTCTGCAAATACAATAAAATCTGACATTTCATATACATTCCTGCTTTATATTTTATATTTTAAAAGAAGCCACCTGTAAATACTATTTTCTTTTGCAAAATAACAAACAGAACAAAAAAAAATTAAAAAAATTACAGTAAAACACAAAGTAGTTCTCAAGTGGAAAGTTATCGTGCCCAGTGTCCTCGAGTTGTTCCTTCCTTATAATCAACCTCTGTCACATTCTGCTTCCCCAAACTTGGTCCACTTAACAGTAGTATGATTTTTAAGACTCATTCAACAGCTTAATTATTTCTACTCTATTCTGAGGTTTGAGAGAATTTTCTGTACTGTTGCCATTGTGACTAAGGCAGAGGAGATGCGAATGAAAAACTATTCAGTGCGAAGGTAGACTCCGTGCCACTCCATAAATCGAGACCCAGTGGGTATAACGTTCACAGAGTTATTTGAAATAATCTATATAATGGACTGGTTTACTTTCATGTAACAAAAATGCTTTCTAGAGTCTATCATTTAGGATAGTTTATAAATACTACAAAAATACTGTATCTTCAATGGGACCAAATCTTCCCTGAATTTCTTAAAAATAAGTGGAATTTTATTCAAAAAAGAACTTGCTATTCCAAAATTAAAGAAGAAAATAAATATTTAACAAGATGTAGTCATACCACTTCATAGTCACTCCCAAAATACAGAATCTTAAAGCATTTTTGATATTACTTAAGATTTTGATTAAAATTGTATTAAGTTTCTTATACAAATTATGTAAATGGTTTTTATAAAATCATTACTCGGAAAAACTCTGATTATGTTTTTTTGTGTGGAAGAAACAAAGCAAACTACCACTTCTATGCACACCAGAACATCTAGAACACGTCCTCTGCCAAGTCCTGGCCTCCCACAGTACACACAGGTGTGTCCACCGTGCAAAATCACTTATGGTTCACTACGACTAACAAGTCAGTTGGTCTTTTACAGGCTTCAAATTCAGTTTTGAAACAGGTGTCGAAGTGGGTTTATTTTTAGTAAAGAACTACATATTTGTCAACCATGCAGTACTCTAAATGCATATATAAAATTACATGGTTATACGTCCAAGGGCTGAGTTTCCTTGCATTAAAAGTGAATGTTTATATTAATCTTCCCTTCAAAAAGAAAAAAAAAAAAAAAAAAAAAAAAAAACCTCAAAAATAGAGAAAACAGTAGTATCATAAAATAATTTAAATGAAGGACTTCAGACATCTCCCTTAGACCCAATGAGTGCATACAGTGATCATAACAGCAGTATACAAGTATTCTGTTATTTAAAGGAAAAAAAAAGAAAAAAAAAAAAAAAAAGGTAGCTTTTCGGTTTGCTGACATTGCATTTTCAATAAAAGTGAGAAGACTAATCACAAACACATATAACTACAAAAGAGCCATGCATGGAATGTGATGTCATTTCCAAGTACTATAAAATCTTCTTAATATTTTTTTTGCCATCTCAAGGCACTGGAGCACTGAGTCACCAATAATTACTGTGTTAAAACAAAATTACGAGAAACCTCCTAAAAGGGGCAGGCAGGGAAAGGTTAATAGAAGAAAAACTACTTAAAAACACTCTTTCAAACTATTGCAGACATTAACAATGTGAAAAAGACTTCAGATTATTCACGGGATTATTGGGTTTCTTTCGATCTAAAGTGACTTTTAAAAGCAAGGTCCTCCTTCACGAGGAGACTCGTTCTGCAAGAAGGGGGCACACAGGGGCAGTGCACACCTCCACGGTGTCCTACTGTCACAGGTCATCACTGAGCTTGGAGCTTGGGGACTATTTATTTCATTCACTGAATAATCGTTAAGTAACATACGTATACGTTAAAAGTCTTCAATTCAAGGCTCTTTGAATTATGTCTGATGCTAAAGAAGAAGTATCATCAATGTCTTTGGAAAGTATTTTATTCTGACGTGGACAACAGTTGTGTCCAATGTTTATCATCAGTATTCAAGAGAACCATGTGAAGCAGGTAGGTCGTTCTTAAATTCATAGAAGGTGTAGGACAGGAGTGGATAAATCCCTCACTTTTCCCACTAGTATGAGAGACTTCGATCAAATTAATTAGTAAGTAATACATGTGCGACAGAAGCTCTTCAAAGATCTTTTTCTACCTTGCTTCAGATTCTTACCTTGTGATGACACACTAAGAAAACAATTCAATGTCAATAAACCGAAAATAACACTCCTCAATAAACATAAATAATTTATAAAAGGGTCCAAGGGCATATATAGGACACAAACTGCAAGTGTTGAAAAGGAGAAAAATGAAGACTTATTTTCCAGTCACAGGTTAGTCAAAAAAGATATTCAAAGCTGGATTCATGTCTCCATAGACCTTCAAGAGATAGTTTACCTTCGGATAATATATTTTAGCAGCAAATGACAAAAATCAAAGGATCCATTTTGGCAAGAGAATGTAAGAATAAGAGGGAACTGATTTTCTCACTCATAAAAACTCCAACCGCATCAAAGTTATCGTCACAGTCCTAAGTACTTGGCATGCACATCCTCATGTTTACACAGTGGCTCAAGTATCTTAATAAAAAGGAAAATGGAAACTAAATCTTCAGTTTTCTCCACAAGGACACAGGAGGCATATATTCCTTTACTTCTCTCATTAAAGCACCATCCGCTCAGTTCATTTTGCAAAACCAACCCAAAATTTCACAACAATTACAAGGTATATTTTAGCAAAAGTTATTACTGAAAAATAATTAAGGCAACATCAAAATTTAATACCTCCCCACATGGACCAATTCATGTTTTAGTAGGAATAAATCACAGTACATACTAATATAGGACTTAATAAGTTAAAATATGAAGGGAACACACAAAAAAAAAAAGGAAAGGGAAAGAAAGGAGGGGAGGGGGAGGGGGAGGGGGAGCGGAGAGGGGAGAGAGGAGAGAGGGGAGAGAGGGGAGAGGGGGGGGGGGGGGGGGAGGGGGGAGAGGGGAGAGGGGAGAGAGGGGAGAGAGGGGAGAGACAGGAGAGAGGAGAGAGAGAAGAGAGGGGAGAGACAGGAGACAGGAGACAGGAGAGAGGAGAGAGGAGAGAGGAGAGAGGAGAGGAAAAGGAGAGGAAAGAATCCCAACCCTTAAATCTGTCAACTATGACAAATTAATTTAGAAAAAGAAAAGACACGGTGTGCAGGTAAGCAGTTATATTTTTCCATCAGGTGTGGTGTTGCAAATTTTACGGACACCCAGCGCATTTCTTATAAACAAGAACTGCAGAACTAAACTAACCTCGGTCTGCGGTCACAATCCTTTGGTAAGGATGGACTCGCATATCGTGCCTTCGAACTTTAGTAGCCACCGCACCTAGTTAAATTGCAATTACCAAGACAAAGTTAGAAAACATTCACAAGGGAAAAGAAAACAAACATTAAACAGCAGGTTTATCAAAATGGATTTCAAAGGTTCATTTTACTACAAAAGTTTCCTTTTAAGAAACACGTTAAGGCACAGTAGTTTTAAAATTAACCGTAATATGTTGCGTATATATGCGTCTATTAATATTGCATTCATCTCAAACATCTTGGCCTTAACCTGTTTTACGCATTCATTCACAATCCCAAGGTACAGTGTTTCGTGAACTCTAGGAGATCCAAACATATTTCAGCTTTACTAGTCACATATTCACTGAAGTGCCTTTCTCGCAGCAGGACCACTTCAATAATGCCATGCTTAATACTGAGAATTATTTGCTAACCTTAAGACCGCTTCCAGAGTTTATCGCTTAAAAAGGTTTAAAAGCAATTCTTACAGCCTACAGATTGTGGTTCGAAACTCTGAGTCAATAAGTATGAACTGCAATGAATTAGGTGATTAGTAAAGCAAACAGTGTAGTGCCCTTAGCAGTCAGTACACTATACACTCCTTTATGAATCACCGTTACTTTGTAAGATTACAGACTAAACCAAATTAATAACATACTTTTACTTTCTATCAGTGTGCAAAAAGTGCAAGTGAGTCACTGACTGCTAGGCTAAGCTCCCCCCCACCCCCCCGGAGGCTGCTGAGACTAAGCATTTGTTAAATTCAGATCTGATGAGGGTTCAGTTAAGACCGTTCTTGAATTCTTAGCCTTTCGTTGGGAAAGCCATACCTAAAGATAAAAGGAAGGGAATTAAAAATTAGTCATCAATGAAGACTTGATGCTAATACCAATCTCCTCACTACCACCAACACACATGTCTGCATCTGTTTTGAAGGGCACTGCTTATTTTAAAATAAGAGGATGTGAAACTTGATATATATCATGCATGTTATCTGTGTGCAAATTTATTATATAACTTAGCAATTTGAAATAGTTTTCTCAGTTCTCCAAGTGGTCAATATCATGTTTTACTGCTTAGGTGGCAAAGCGAGAAGGAAGACTCTGAATGGATTTTGGTCACTTAGTACTCATTATTATTCATTTTACGAAGGCCAATTAGGTATCTGTATATTTTGCTTTTAATTTTGTCAGTCTAATAATTAAGTATTATAAATAAAAATTTCCCAACACAACAAAAAACACATTGCTTTAAAATGAGAGACTGCAGTGCCTCTTGCTGTTTCTAAGCAGTAAACTGGTCCATCACCCCTTCTTGCGTTTTAGATAAACTAATCTTGTACGAGTATAATTGCACGAGGCAAAATCAGCAAGATCTTGCACCGAGTGCTGGAACAGCAGCTGGTGGCTCAGAGTGCCAGCCCTGCAGGAAGCAACAAACTCCTCGAACAGACGCTGTGCGTGCAGCAGAGAGGAGCTCTGAGACTAAAGGAGCAGGCGTGGGGCCGCGGGACAGAGCGTTAACAGAAAGGAAAACGTAAACAGGTTACATGTTACATGTTATTTTAAAAATGCTTCAAGAAATGTGCAACAGAAAACAAGCCTCTCGTCAACAGCTCTATCTATAGTATAATTCTGACCTAAGGTACTTTATACAACGATTTAGAGATAAACGGAAACCATGTACAATCAAATGTATTTGCTCATGAAACAGAAGGCACCTGAGTGCGTGCACACACACAGATAACATACAGAGCATCGTGGCTTTCTTTAATTGAACAATGAAGTTTCAAGTTTAAATCTTAGTGTCCGGGTTCATGAAAGACTTTCAAATTTTTATAAATCATTATTAATGCTGGAAAAAAACCCCAGAACTTAAAAGATCAAAGTCCTACGAGTCCACAGCATGCATGCGGCACCAAGGTCACATACAATTCAAGAAAAAAAAGTATTCAAATTCTGTCTGGTAAAACAAAGGGGCAGCACGGAAAGAGTTTGTCCCACATTGACTGGTCGTGTTATAACAGCTGCTGTATTCTAGTCCTTCATCCAGCAAGTCAATGGGCTGAAATATCAGGCATGACTGGCATTTCAATCCACTCTATAAAAAAAAGGCATCAGTAATGTCTTTTTCAAGTACACCACTTTTTGTTCATGTAAAACCAAGCGTTCATAGTATGATCTTAATTTCTGCCTCAAATGTGCTCCTAAAACAATGACTTGGTATTTACTCATCAATTCCATACTGTACTACAGAAAGTAGGAGCTTCTCGTATGTTTAACATTAACTAGAACTTCAACAAAAGAGAAAACCTGAGGAAACCTGAAGAATCCAACCAGCTGACCTGGTCCTTTTCATATTTTAAGCGATCACAAATATTAGAAAACACACAGACAATAACAGCAGTTTTTCAAAGACCTCAAAATATTTTCACACGGAATTTTAAAATTTAGCTGACAACTTAAATACATCTCTGAGACGGAAGGACTCCAACTGTGGGCAGTGGAGCCAACGGAGGGGACAGGCCAAACTCAGAATGACCTCACCGTGAATGTCAACTGTGAAAAGTATTTTCTGTTTAACGTGGATCTCAGTTACCAATGAGAATCTGAGCAAACTTAATAAGATGCAGTTATTTTAAGAGGGGACCATTAAGAGAGGCTGAAATAAAGACAAACTTTAGGCTTCAGTCTTCCTAATGGCAACTTGTCTCGCCTCGCTAAAACGGAGACAACCGCTTCCAAGTCTGAGGCACAAATGCTATGCAGAAAACTACTGCTGACCGCACAGGGAGAACAACTTACCTAATACACCACTAGGTTCAATAGGATACTCAAGGATTGATGTAGCTGGCGCCAGCGTGTAGGGGTACTCGTAGGGTGTGTAGATTAAACCAGCCTCGGGCCCCGGAGGAACTATTGCAGCAGTTGGGTGAGGAGTTCCGTTTGGCATGACAGCGGTCTGTATTTGTCTGATCAAAGGCATTATGGTAGGGCCAGCTGGCGTAGGAGTACGCAGGGCAGCTGGTGGGAGAACAGGCGCAGGCCCAGTGATAATCCTCGGAGCAGCCTGGGCTGTCGCTGCAAGAGAAAAGGCAAGGGCTGCTACAGTAAGCAAAGAAATGTAGGAGGAAGTACAGAGATAGCAGTATAAAATATGGAAAATGAGAGGGAAGTAGGAAAAAGGAAAAGCAGGAAAGAAGAAAAATAAAAGGAAATCATTAGTACATGCGCTGATCACACAAAATGCCAAAGCACACCGATCAAATGCAAACGGCTTCCCCTTTCCCAGTGTGATTAAGAATAAATGTGCAAAAATTGACAAGCCACTATAAAAAACAACAAAAAGAACGCGACCATTAAAATAGGTTACATTTAGTTCATATATTCGATATATCTATGGTCTTAAGATACCGTGAGACTAAAGGTACATGCAAAAGCACATGGAAACACTCGCATTAAAAGAGGTTAAAAAATATTTTGCAATCGGGAGTCCACAGAAATACAGTTTGGTATACTTCTAGAGTAGCTTAAGTTTCAAATTAAAACAGGGATTTTTACTGTATTATGCTCGTCAACAAACTACTTTCATATAAATTTCCTGCATCTGTACGAATTCATATAAATTTCCTGCATCTGTACGAATTTAACTTCTTCATAGAGAAAGCAATACGCAAAACGTCCCATTCCTAAATATATGATTGTTAATGACATACTCATCCTCGTGAATAAATTAAAGCCAATCATTTGTAAAGCAACCGCTTCCGACCCACTAAACTGCCTATGCTCTGGCAAGCTGGCTAGGACTTTAAAATCCTACTTTAAAAAAAAATAAAAAGCCAGTAATTTAAATAGGAGATTATGTTCCTAAGACATGTCGAGTTTAGATCGCCTCAAAATGAAAAAAAGCAGCCCTCTTTAAAGTTTATGAAAGCATGCACAAATATATCGAAAGGAAAAGTGGGGTTGAAAACACTATCACCTACTGCTCTCTGTGAACTCACATATGAAATCAACAGAGAAAAATACCGCAGGAACAAGCAAGCGAGGTAACAGGACAGAATTCGACAGAAGGGTCACTGCTTTCAGATACGCTCCAAATCAGCTTTTTTTCAAAAAGAAGTTTTGAAAACTTTCTGTCTTTTGCACCAATGCGACAAAATAAGCTAGAAGGCTGACATGTATACTCAACAGAATAGGAAACGTCCTGAAACTCTCAACTTTGGAAGCTGAAATTTCATCAAAACGAGAACATTTATAAACCCGAAACCTAGACACGCTGGCGGAAGATTAGAAGAGAGCGTCCTCGATTCACGAAAGCAGTCAAAGCGGGACTGCCGGTCCCCTATCAAGCGACACGTGTTTCGACTCTTCACTCCGGAGCAGTGTTCATGCGAGGCGCCGCCCGGCGGAGCAAGGTCTACGCACGAAAGGGCGGAGACGGCTGTGGCCCTGGACCCCAGTCTCTCGCTTACGTGATTTGACGTTGGCGTCCCGGTAGGTGCCGTTCAGAATTGCAAGCTCCATCAGTTGCATCTTCTTCAGGCTGTCTTCCCCCTCGGCCTGCACACGGAAGACACAAGAGCAGTAAGAAGTGAAGACGCCCGCGGACATCGCAGCTGCACCTGCTCCCCAGCCTTGAAACGGGCAGTGCGTGCCTACAGCCGCCTGCTTCAACTGGGAAAAGGACAACAAACATACAACCAACCAGGGAACCAAAAGGTGCCGATATACCGACACGCAGGATACTCGCAACTGCCACTACCTACATTCCTACTTGGAAATGTCTTACACGAACTACACCGATTTTATTAAAGCTTCCTTAAAAAGCAAGAAGTAACAATGTTAATTAAGATTAAATATGGTATATTTATTCTCTTTGGCATCTATCATTTTACAGAAGATTCAAAAACTCCAATGTGCTCATTAAAGAGAAAAGAAAACCAATCCATAAAAAACAAACATCCCCGTCCCCAACTGGGATTCTTAAACATATAACATTTGATTGTGGTATTCATGCAAGAGGATTTTAATTTTCCAAAAAGGAAAATTTAATAAAATCATAACCACAAGAACTTCTACAATCTGAATACATATTCTTCTCTCTCATGCTCACGACATCCCTCTCTCCCCTCAATTAGTACATACTTAAGTACATCTTCAGGGCCACCATAAGATGCACTGTCCGAGTCACGACACATCTAAATGTAAAAGCTTTCCATCGCTATGTGATGGTAACAGGCATAAACCAGGATGGACTTTGACCATCAAACTGTTTGGCCATCCCACTTACCGTGGATGTGCCCCACCCTTTCCATTTACTGTTGTCACCCTTGTTCTCGTCGATATTGTTGTTATTACCGAAACTACTACCATATTACGTTAAGGGTATCTGTTCTTCAAACAATCTATACAATGGTAAGATCAAATGCACAAAAACAACTTTTCTGCTTATGTTCCTTAACATTTTCATGTCTTGAAACCCTTTCATCACAGTTTCTTGCTATCTAAAAATATAAACCAATGAAGCTATCTATGATCTGGGCCCAAATTGTCTTCTCAAGTTAAAGCAATTAATCTTCTACTATTTTGTACATGTTATCTCATGCTACAAATCCCTGGTATGCGTCTCTGTGCATATTCCTATTGCCTCCACCTTGAATGTCCTTCAGGACTCCATTCCATCCCCCTTCTTTCGAAATTCTACTTAATCTCGGCAAACTTCAACCTAAATGCTACCTTCTCAAAGGGCCATCCTTAGATTATAAGGCTTCTACCTTGATTTATAGTTTCATGGACATCACCACTACCAAAGTAAACTCCTTGGGAACACAGTCTATTTCTTACTTCTCATTGCCTATATTCATATTCCCATTCACCTTATCCTTTAAGTTATTTTTGCTAGGACATATATTTCTAGATGATTGGTAAGAAAAATTTTTATTTCCAAACCTCAAATATCTAAATCCTACAGGATAGATATTAGCTACCGTAAAAGAAAGCAGATGAAGGTAGAAATGGAACTATATGCTACTCACGTATTTTATGCATTACCTAAGCTTCAGAATATTTAAAAAAGAAAGCAACCCAATGACACATTTTTTCTGACTTGGTTCAGGACAGGAGCAAGGCCAGATGACAAGCTTCTCTGTCCTTTTCTACTGCAATCAATGATACACAAAACTCTGTCCTTGGCACTAAGGCAGCAAAGGGGATACTATCATTTATAGTAAACAGAACTGCCAAAATGGCTTTTAATAAACCACAAAGAATTAAAGAGAAAGATGAGTGAAACCATGATGAAGACAAAGTTTAATGTGTCACCGCCAACTTTTCAAAAACCTACGTTGCAGGAGAAAACAGAGAAGATAGTCTTGAACGCTTGTGGAATTACTATTCCTTGACCCCTATGAACTTGTACAAAGATGAGTGAGAAAAAAAGTGAAGTAACAGGATTTCTTTAAAGCCACAGCAATTACTTTAATGATAAAAATAAGTAAGCACCATCAATGAAAGGGACAAATTAGAAATCCATCATCTAACTCAAACTCCTTAAACTTGTTCCCTGAAAACTAGTAATATTAAAAATTAAAACTCACCAAGTCATTTCAAATTTAAATCTATAGATAACAGAATACCAGAAGTATATAAATTACACTCTACATAAAAAAAAAAAAAAAAAAAGCAATAGGTGTACCTTCAGTGACTTGACTGTGAGAAAAGAGTACATGTTTGAAAACGCCAGCAAGTAAGAGGTAGAAATAAAGACGGAAGAAGTGATGAGACATAATGTCTCATACAGAGAGCTCTGTACAGAGAAGAGGTACTCAAGCGCATGTTTTCACTCCACTGTTCCTTTTAGAAAGTGATAGAAGCATACTCATTAGCTGGTGATGCAGTGTCAAACAGAGGAGAAAGGTCACGGAAGAAATACACACGTGTACATCAGGGTCCGTGCGTACGTGTGTGTGCCTTTTGCAGGGTGCGGGCTGCTGAAAAGCATACAGTGTCGTCAGCAGAGGCCTGCCCCCCTCCCCCCCGCACACACCCCGCCCAGGAGGAGAATAAAAACTGGAGCAGCACAGCTTCACGAGGCAGCAGCAACGGAGTATGCCACGGTGCCACGGCTGGAGGCCACAGAGACGTACAAGTTACGCGTGACAGTGTGCACGCTGGATTACATCGCATTATGGCAGGTCCGCTAACACTCCCGGCAGAGCACAGAATCTCGCCGGCAAAGCTACAATTTACACCCGGTGGTCTCGCTCCAGAACGAGCCGCACTCACTCCGGTGTCTTCACCGCTTCTCCCCACGCCGCCCCCCATTCTGTACCCACAGAGCCAGCCCAACGCTGTGTCCTAAGAGTTTGCAGAGTTCGTTACAGAATTACTCTCACACAGAAGTGCGATTTCAACCTTCGTGGCCTGGTTTTGTCGGCGAAACTTGGCACTGTATACCTGCCTGAGTGCTGCTGAAGGTGTAGGCCGTCTCTCAAATTAAGGTCAGAGAAGACAACGTGTTGGTTTCTTAGGTAATTTCACTTGGTCTTTTTCTCTTGTCCAGCGGCCCTGTTCTAGAGCTTCTACCGGCCACGCTTCATGCCAGGAGTTTATGAGACTTTTCCTCTTCTCTCCAAGACAGAAGCTAACCAAATAGGGCATCCTAAAATCATACATCTTAACTCTAGACGTTTCCAAAGGCATTTTGTAGAACCCTGTTCAGGGATAAACACTTGTATAGAAATGGAACTCTAACTTTTCCTTCTGTAACAAAAGCATCTGTCTTTAACTAAACCTAAGTCATAAGAGGGTATTTGAGAATGCTGAATCCAAGTGGTCATCTAGAACTTTATAACTTCTCATTTCTCAAGTATTTGCACTGTATTTTAAAATTCCAGGTATAATTTATATGCAGTGAAATCTTGAGATCTTAAGTGCAACACTCAATCAGTTTTGAGGCATGTACATCAAGACACGGGATGTTTCTATCAATTCGTAAGTTCCCTCGTGCGTCTCTTCTTACTCAAGGTCCTTCCCACCACCCTCTGCCTCCTGAAACCACCGATCTGATTTTTATCACCAGCTTAGTTTTGCCTATCCTAGAATTTTATAAAATGGAATCAAAGAGTATATACTTTGTGTGTCCAACTTCTCTCCCTCAGCATACTTATGGAACTCATCCATACTGTTGTGTGGATCAGTCGTCCGCCTGTTTTGAGAGCTGAGTAGTATTTCATTTATTTACCCATTCTTCTGCAATGGACATTGGGATGTTTCTAGTTTCTGGATGCTGTGAATAAAGCTGTTATGAAAATTCTCATAGTAGGTAATTTTGTGACTATAGTTTCCCCACCCCCTGCCCATTTCTTAAATACATACCTAAGGATGGAATTGCTGGGTCATAGGGTAAATAAGTATTTCTCTCATATTTAGTATGAAAAACATGTAAAGGTTGCTGAAATATTATGAACAACATACCTTTGAAACATAAACGTTTAAAACTATA
Organism: Panthera uncia; assembly: GCF_023721935.1. NCBI lineage: Eukaryota > Metazoa > Chordata > Mammalia > Carnivora > Felidae > Panthera > Panthera uncia. The sequence continues at coordinate 114,403,750 of NW_026057580.1, read as the reverse complement.
ACAAACACTTGCTAACTTTTCTACAGGTCCACTGCCCCGTATCTAAAACCTGTGGCATCATAAATGTTTTGAGAAATGTTCAGAGTTGTATAAAGATAACATAAAGATAAAGGATTAAAGATAAAGGATAAAGATAAAGATAAAGGATTAAAGATAACATAAAGGATTACATAACATCCCCAATGGGTCTGGAGGAATACTCCAATAACCCAATGTGTAACAAACATAACATACATTAAGTAGGATAAAGGCAGAGTATAAACATATAAACATACTTTTCTGAACCTTTTGGAGTTTGTAATTATGGATGACAGATTATGGGTCTGTATAAATATATATAACTTATACATATATTATAGCAATTTACAGCTATGTTAAAGGGACAGAAATAGGTCGTGGTTAATACTAGATGAGAGTGAACAGGTTCTAGCATTTTAAAGTTGAACGATTTATACATTACCTTATTAAAACTACATATTAGGTTTTCCTCATCTTAACATTTTATGCTTTATACAGATCTATGGCACTGGTACTGTTATCACCCCTGAGGTTCAGACAGGCTAGGTACCTTATCCAAAGTAACATACGGTCACGCTGCAAAACTGGCTTCCAACCCAGAGTACCTGATCTAAAGTCCTTATCATAACTTTTCCTTTATGTACTGCCTTTCAGTGGAATTATCTTTTCAATTCATCAAAGACCTCACATGAGAAATTAAGAAAATCATGTTTAGTTGGCAACTTTAAATTGATAAAGCACACGTTAAAAAAACTCCACAACAATGTAATTACAACAGAGAACCGAAACAAATGTATGAGTATCTCCAAATCATTAAAAATGTGACTAGTACTATCATTTGCCTGTAAGAAAAGCCCAAACTCCCCGGCTTAGCAATCAAGCCACGAAACAACTTCTATAAGCAGCCCTATTTGCAAATATTCTGCATTGGTCAAAATCATCTACCCACTATCCCCTAGAAGCCCACTGTGCTTTTCTGCCTCCAAGGTAGACAAGATCCTGTCTAGAAGCATCCTATGCATGTCTCTTTGACAGCCCAGACCACTGTCCTCTCCAGAGTACATTGCTTTCGAACCACACCCACCTATAATGGTATCATTTTCCTAAATCTATGTTGCTCCTTTTGGGGGACTTAATCCTATACAGACAGCCATGTACTACTATCTCCTCTTTTCTATTTTTTCATGTTGTTTTTAGGAAATTTCTCCTGTGACCTGCATCCATAAATTAACCAATAATCAATTACACCAGTCATCTTCTAGACCCCAATGACTTGCAGAGGTGAACCTGATCCCTGACATTTAAAAAAATTCTTTTCTATAAATTTGCAATAATGAGTAGAAAAGGTTTTCCAAACATAAAAAGTACCTGACTACTTACTGCACTTGGAAAACAAGGGCTGACTAAGAAATGTGTAGAGGGGCGCCTGGGTGGCTCAGTCAGTTAAGCGGCCGACTTCGGCTCAGGTCACGATCTCGCGGTCCATGAGTTCGAGCCCCGCGTCGGGCTCTGTGCTGACAGCTCAGAGCCTGGAGCCTGTTTCGGATTCTGTGTCTCCCTCTCTCTGACCCTCCCCCGTTCATGCTCTGTCTCAAAAATGAATAAACGTTAAAAAAAAATCATTAAAAAAAAAAAAATGTGTAGAGAAAAGAGAAAACAGAGTGACCGAAGTTTATAAACAATTTTAATACCAATCATCACCTGTATCTGTTCTGTCAGCTAAAGAAAAGTCTGACAAAGAACATAGTGGACTTAAATATAAATCGAGGATTTTACACAGGAGAGTGACCTAACAGGATTTACCTTTAAAGGCACATTTTGTTATTTTGTGCATGGACTGTTGGGGGCTTGAGGACCATTAGAGACCAGTCACGAGCTTTACTGCAGAGTCCCAGTGACAGAAGATGCATGGGACTAGGACAGAAGTAGTAACAGATGGCAAAAGAACCCGCAAGGACTTGATGGTTGGTCGGATGTAAGGAATGAGGGCTAGGAGACATTAAAGACTAATGTTCAGGCTTTTGGATTTAGCAATCAAGTAGATGCTTTAATGAGAAGATAAAGGCTGAGGAAAATGGAATTGAGAGTTCTGTTGAGAAATATTAAGTATGAGAAGGCTAGAATACTGTGGCTACTTAAACAGGCAAGTGGTGATGTCAGGTAGACACCTGACTATGAATCTGGGGTCTACTTACTCCAACTTATCCTATAAAGCTAGTAGAAAACTTAACCTCCCACTCGACTCTAGAATATTTTCTCCAGGATGATGTAGCAACTACTAAGTTCCAAACTGACCTGCTATGTGTTTTCACTGTTGGGTCTAGGACTCTGTATAGTACGATTTCTTCTTTGCCAGCTGGTTCTGTTAGGTCCGCACAAGTGAGATGCACAGCGGAGGACATTAAAACAAGACTGAAGGGGCGCCTGGGTGGCGCAGTCGGTTAAGCGTCCGACTTCAGCCAGGTCACGATCTCGCGGTCTGTGAGTTCGAGCCCCACG
>NW_026057580.1:114278113-114401133 GCF_023721935.1 Panthera uncia | reverse complement strand
AAAAAAAAAAAAAAAAAAAAAAAAAAACGTTGAAAAAAAAAACAAAAACAAAAAAAAAAAAACAAGACTGAAGAGCCAGCGGAGGGGAGAAGGGACGCCCCTTCCTATGCCAGCTGTTCTCAGGCTCCACACTCCCCAGCACTTCTAGAACCAGCTTTCTGGCGTCTCAGCCGTGAGGAGTAACATCAGCCAACCAGTTTATCTACTCCTCTGAGCTACTAAGGTTCCATTAACTAGTCAAGAGGCCCCACCCTGTCAGCGCTCTCGGTTCTAGCCCTGCACAAACTCTCTCAAAGTGCCTGAGATCTAACAAGAGTACCAATCTCTCTCTTCTCTCTCCCAGGCCTGGGGTAAAAGCTGCTTCCTGCAGTTTCTAAATCTGTGTTACACCCCGTTCCTTTTTCAAATTTCAATACCTGTCTAACCAATTACTTTATTAATTCTCTCCACTGAACACCCTAGTGTGCTTTTTGTTTTCCTGATACGGGAGTTCACAGAACCTGCATTTCCCAGACTGGCATTCAGGGCCACACCAGCTTCTCCTCCTTTTGTCAACAATCTCATTTTGTGTCAAACTTATGTGGACTCTACGATGGTCTACCATTTCTTCAGATTTAAAGGCTCCTCGATTTCGCCTTCCGTTCTTTTCCCAGTCTTCAATATTTAGTTAACAGATGGCTAACGGACACCTACCATGGTACAGATACTGTGCTCAGTCCAACGCAAAAAGAATGGTGTTCGCAAACTGAAGAGCATGGAAGAAATCCGCAGAATCGTTACAGAAACCCAAAACTGAAGAGATGTATCAGAACTCTGTGCTTAAGCGGAGAGGTAAAGACCAGCTAGCATCCTTGCCTCGCCTGGGCAATACAGCCTGATTACCTTTTACCGAGTAAGCCCTCAGTTCAAATGATCTGCAGAGAGGACCTTACCGTTTCACTGGAAATTCTGTGGGTCAAAATGTCAGAGATACAATAAGGGAAGAAAAGTCGTGGCATATGTTTTTCTATTTGCCATTCCATTATGCGACATACTTCCCCTCGATCGTAGTACCTGGTTTGGCAGCAACCGGTTCCCACAGATAACGCAAGATAAGGTAAGAGAAAGCACGAGGCACCATACTTAGCCAGAGAAGCCTGAAACATTCACACACACACACACACACACACGCACGCGTGCACATGCACACAGGGGTGCATAAACTGTATTAAACGAAACAGAGCTAACAAATTTATCTATTTTTAACTGTAAGATGTTTTTTACAACAAGGTATAAACAGATCTATCAAAAACAGTAACGATCTCAGAAATAAAAAATCGCATCTCATAACAAGCATTTGTTTCTTCTTATGTGAAACACAGTATGACACAATTTGAGATTTTATTCTTTACAGTAAGCTTAATAAGAATGACAAACTTTTGAGAGATCTGCACGATCCACAACTCAGGGGATACACTGGTATTAGTGAAGCCACATAATTATTTTATAGAAAAAAAAAAAAAAAGATGACCTCTGAAATATATAGGTGGACATTATCAGACTGTATGTCTGGGACACTAAAAGGAAGAACCTAAAATTACAAACTGTGAGCTTAGGAGAGCATGATTCTACAGAGGAAGATAAAGAGTAGGTACCTGTAAATGATGGTCTAAAAATCTATTTAGTTGTGGCAGGCTTAAGGGAAAAGTAGACAAAAAATCTGAGAAGTACACAGGTAGTGGCAGTGGTGGCAGGGGGTGGTGAGTAGATAAGTGTAGGAGGTTGTAACAAATGCCTGACGACAAATTCTGAAAATAGGAACATATTAAACATATATACTCGGAATGAGCAATGAGTCTACAGGCAGGAAAAGGAATTATTATTATTATTTTTAAATAGCAATTACATAGTAAAGACCAATCACTTGTCTAGGGATATGAAGAATTAAATGTGGTCCCTGCAGTTAAGATTTATCATCTAGTTTGGATAGAGACCGAAACGTAAAGCGAATTCAGTAAAGTGTAACAGACACTACGAAAGAAGTTTACAGCGGGTGTAGTGGAAAACCAAGTAAAAAACTTTGAGGAAAGGATCATGAATCACTTTAATCATCTGATAACCACAATTCTGTCTAAGACGCATGCAGGAGTACATAGGCAAAATGTTACATACAATTTCAGTGGGTTAAATGAGAACTAAGCTCGTCTGTAAGTAGCTGTGATAAAACCGTTAACCCACCCCAAACGGTCTTGACAGACTTCCAGGTAACGCCACAGTATAATGTCAACCTCCTATAGGAATTCTTTCGAGTAACCTATTTGCACTACGAGATACTTAGGAGATTTCTGAGCCATCAAGTACAGTCTAATAACTTCAAAGTCAAGAGCAGGTAGAAAGCTACCTGGCCCTCAGAGCAATGTCAGGTCACTACACTGCCGGTTTTACTTCAACTCAAACTATTTTCAGTTGTAGTCATTTTGGTGACTCCTGAGCCCACTAATTTTGGTTGCTTCCCACCTTAACTTTTTGTCTTTGTTGTTTTGTAAGATATCTAAAGACGTTATCTTTATTGTGAATGGCTAAAACTCTGAACCTCAAATGAAGGCCAAGGGAGAATAAAGCAGAGAAGGAAAAAAGGTAATTTCTTCAAATGTCATCTGCTAGCATTTGACCTCTGTGATGTACAATGACTGCAATGAAGTGTTTGCATTATAATTTTTGTTCTGAGATTGAGACTCTTAACATCTTTTCCTGGTTGGAAAGAAAATTAAGCTAATTAAAGATTTTATTTTTTAAAAGCTGTTTTGGAGATTCGATAAAAGTTCCTATTTCAAGTGTTTATAGTTTTTAGTTTTTAAATGTTTATTTACTTACTTTGAGATAGCAATAGAGAGCAAGTGGGGGAAGGGCAGAGAGAGAAGGAGACAGAATCCCAAGCAGGCTCCACGCTGTCCGTGCAGAGTCCAACGTGGGGCTCAAACGCACGAATCCATGAAATCATGACCTGAGCCGAAATCAAGAGTCGGACACTTAACCGACTGACCCACCCAGGCGCCCTGTGTTTCTAATACTTACAGAATTTAATCTTTCTTATCTGATTTAACCCTCTTAACAACTATGTAAGGTATGTAACACAGGTGTTATCTCTCCCACTGGCTGCACTTTTGGGTAAAATTTAACAAAAGATGGGAATTTGTGCCACTATGTTAATAAACCACTTGAATACTTCTTATGCTTGGCCATCCCACAGCTAGGAAGCTAAGTATGGGTTGGTCAAACTTGAAGAAGAAAATAATAATAAACAAAACATGGAATGTAAACAGCACATTCCATTAGGGATGAAGAATATTTCCCTTCTGAAGTAAATTGCAAATACTCCCTCATTTCTTAAGTGGGTAAGTGTACAGCAATCTAAAAACCTCATTTCAAAGTAGGCATGCAATAAATAAATCAAAAAAGTTAAGTACAGGAGATGACTATTAGGAACAGGAGTCCATTTTAGAACTAAAACCTTAGAAACTTTTCCCCTTTACAACAGGAGCAATCGGTGAGCGAACCAGCTGTTCTGTCGGAGTACACAGTACATCATTTTAGAGGAAAGCAATGAAGTCCTCTTAAGTCCCCTACTTGAGAACTCTGAACCTTATTAACCTTAAACAAGCTATGAGTTTGGGTTTCGGATATTCCTGTGTTCTTTGTGGCTGCAATGTTTACCCTGTACTTGGAGGTGTTTTATAAATATTAACAATCACACTATGCCCAATAAGTATGACAAGAATTAGCCCGTAAACCTAGTCACATACAATTATCAAGAGAAACAAAAACTGAAAAGCGAAAAAACAGTAAATACCAAGATGGAACTTCCTGTGAGTCACAGAAGACCTCAAGGCTTGGGTGAATTGTTTACACTGCACACAATGTCAACATGCACCTGAGAAGGGACAGGTAGACTCAGGCTGCCAAGGATTTCCCTATGACCCTTGACGAGTTCTATCAGGAAAGGGAGTCACCTACTTCAACAGATTTCTTTACATACACACCGAACCCGTCTATTTTGAAAAAGGTATCGATGACGTAACACCAAGGTGGGGAGAAAACACTAAGTCTTAAGCTACCAAGGGCAGGATTGTACCTATTTAGTAGGATGCACCCAGGGATTGAAAGCAGAAAATGGTTTAAACAATCTGGACTCACAAGCAAATGGACTTAGGCATTTTCTTTCCAAATCCAGGGGCTTTCACATTGCTGGATTTTCAAATTTACATGTAATCTACTACTCAAGGGAAACAATGTCTTTATTCCCATCTAGATTTTATTATGAATTGGATTTATCCTTTAATAGCTGATAACATAACTTTTTATCTATTTTGATGAAAAAATTTTCTGACTCCCACTTCATTCCAGAAGATGCACACCCTATTAAATTGTGTCCTGAAAGAAAGGGTTTTTGCAGTGTACATGGTTACACAAAAGTATGGGTATTTCATTTTATGGCCTTTTAAGTAACTTTGTTTTATTTGGGAAAAAAGAAAAGAAAAACCTAAACAAAACAAAATAATTGCTAATTGAATGGGAACAATACCACTGAGTTCCTTAAATGGAAGTTCAAATTGGGCTTTTTCTCAGGCATTTTCCAGAAAGAGCTGTGATTTCCCCACAAAAATGGATTATCGGCCTAGATTGTACTAATATGCTAGTTCACTAAAAAGGCTACATGCAAGGTAAACTTGCTCTCTCTCTGCCTTGTGATGCTCATTTGACAAGCTGGTCCAGTAACCACAAAGATTACAGAGTACAAATACTGCTTCTATTTTGACTCAGTTTTAGTACTTCTTACTGCTTCTATAGATTTTATATGTATATATACGTATGTATAACATGTATAAAATATATGTATATATACATATGTGTGTACAATATACAGTTTTTAAAAGTTACTTGTACTTACTTCTTTTTATCATGGAAAATATCTAATATATATAAAATCAGCATACTCTTCAATATGTTATATTCCAGTGACAGATTTTATACTTAAAATACTTCAAATTTACAAAAATCAGTAGCTAAACGGGGTTTGTTAACAGAAGCATACTTCAGAAACTGCTGTACTGCATTTGTTTAATTCAGGAACACCCACAAAAGATGAAGCTGAATGGCTCAAAGACATTTTAACTGGCTTTAACTATGATCATTATCAAATCTAAGACTCATTACTTGGTTTTTAAACTCCAGGAGAAATGGCTCTTTGCTTCCGCAAGTTCTAGGGCTTTGGTGCTGTGTGACTGGCGGTGGCACAAGTCTTAGCACTGCTATCCACATACAGTCGAACACTGGTAATTCTCCTCACAGGTGAGTTTTCATGGCAATAAATGAAATTAGAAGGCAATGAATTAGAGAATAACACACATACTGCCTAGCCACCGTTCGTTTAAAATGGGACCGACGTTCCAGGGGTAAGCAGTTTTTTGTTGGGATGGTTGGTGCTTTAAAGAGTTGGTATGATTGTTGAAGAAACAATTTACTGGTGGTATGAAGAAAGGCAACGTCTCTGGTTCCAGAGTTAGAAGTAATTCAACTCTGTCTGAAGGGATCTCTCCCGGTTATAATTTGGTTTATATCTAATGCTATAAGCATTAGATATGTAGCTTTTTAAACCATCTGGTTACTGAAATTCCTATAGGAAAAGGTAACTTTGTTACTGGGAGTTTGAAATTTCTAATTTCTCATGAAAAACTTTTTTAATAAATTAAAAGATTTTTACAACCAGCGTTTGGCTGCATACTTGTTCATTCGTTGCAGAACAGACTGGATACTTTAATTTCGTAACAACAACAACAAAATAAACTATACTAGTAGGTTCCCAGTATATATAAAACACAAGTAAGTGTCTGTTCAGTGAATATATGCAGAGGCTTAAAACACCTGTTAAAACAGTTATGTGTTCAACTGAAACAGAACTTTTCCTTTAATACATTTTGTATTTGCTGGTTGGTCTTTCACTGGTAATTTCCAATTGTTCAATGTTCTAGAGTACTAAGAGAAATCTTTCTTGTGGCTTCTCCTGAGCCCTTCCCCTTCTTAGCTCCTACTGATGAACAAATAACCACAGAGTGCCCTGGGAACTGCAAGGTATATCATATGGGGGGAGGGTAAGAGAGAAACGACACAAAACCAATCTGGGAAAGTGGGTATGCACCAGGTGAAGATGGGGTACACATGCCATGTTAACTCGTTTGCATTTTCACCATGCAGTGACAGAAAGCCATGGCAAATGTGAATCAGGAATGTGATACTTCTTATATTAAAAAAATAACTTTGGCTGCAACCATGAGGGAGAACCAACTGACCTAGTACAAGAGTGGAAACAGAAAAGTCAGCTGCTATTAAGAGGCCGAATCAGAACTTGGTAAGTGGGATGGAAAAGAGTGAGAGCAGAGGGGGACAGAAGTGGAATTAAGGATGTGTGACTCCCAGGTAATGGATGTCATTCAAATGAGGAAACAATGGAGGGACTCCTGTATGAGAAGGGCAGAAAGGATGTGATACTACTTTGGGAAATCTTGTTTGGATGCCCGTAAATCATCCAAAGAAGGTGCCAACTGGGTTGGGAAGATCTGGAACTAAAGAGGAGAGGCACACTGAAGAACGATCACCATGGCAGTGGTTCCTGGAGACAGAGGAGACCGCCCAAAAAGAACAAACTGGAGTACAAGATCACTCTGGAAAGTCTCTCCCTCCAGGGACAGCACGACATTTCTGAAGTGCAAGCATCAAGTGACCGAATAACTGGGAAATGCATTAACTTTGCCCTAGTCTCATTTTTATATTACTAAGTCTCTACCTCCATGTGTACTGAAGTCTTGCTTCTAGCCTAGTAAACAGCAGTCTCTCAATAGCAGTTTGTGAAGTGAATTGCTTTTGACAGCCATTAAATCAGTTTTTTTACTCTCCACAAGTATACTATAATTCCACAGATGCTAAATTCAGTAATCAAAGTCTTTTATTTAAACAGAGCATACTGCTATCCCTCACAAGTGAATTCATAAAATAAATCAGTATCATAAAGGAAGCTAATTCATGAATCTGCTAACTTGCTCAGAGATATATTCTACAAAGCCTTTTAACAAAAATAAGTTAATGCCGTATCAGTTTAAAAGCATAACTTTAAAAACAACTCACTTCATATTTTATATTTGATTTATACATTAAAGATTAATTTTTCCCCCTAAAAAGGCATTAAAGGTTAAGAATTTTAAAAAAACCCCAAAACCAAAAATCCTATCCACTTATGCAAATATGCAATACAGGCTTCAGTGTAATGCCCATAAAGGAGAAGTCTTATTTTTTTTTTTTAATTTTTTTTTTTCAACGTTTTTTATTTATTTTTGGGACAGAGAGAGACAGAGCATGAACGGGGGAGGGGCAGAGAGAAAGGGAGACACAGAATCGGAAACAGGCTCCAGGCTCCGAGCCATCAGCCCAGAGCCTGACGCGGGGCTCGAACTCACAGACCGCGAGATCGCGACCTGGCCGAAGTCAGACGCTTAACCGACTGCGCCACCCAGGCGCCCCGGAGAAGTCTTATTTTTGTCACTTTTGAAATTAAATTTTAAAAATTTAGGTATCAAAAACACAGAAGAAAATCAAGCTGTATATGACCAGCTACCAAATTAAGTTTACCTGAAACGGTATTAATATAGTATTAAAACGCTCATCCGACTCACTAAAATACGATGGAAAGTCTCACAACGGTAACATCTGAAAAATTTTACTTACATATAACACTCAAACATTTGAAATAAGAGGAATATAAGGGTTTAAAAAGATACAAGTTAATAAAATAAAGGGTACTTGATTTTCTTAGCTTTTCTGCCAATTCAAGTTCCATGTACATTAACAGAAAGTGAATGGAACACAAATGCTTCTTCACCTATATATAAGGAACAATGACGCTACTTACCAACCATCAGAAGGGCATGCAAACAAATTAAAGGGATGTATGAAAATAACTGAACTAAAAAAGATACATCGAGAAATCACCTATTTTTCTATTAAATAATTTTACATCTTTAATAAAAACTTAATATAGTAAATTAACTTTACAGAATACCACACATTTAGTAAGGAAATTAAGAAAGAAGAAAAAAAAAAACTAAAATGCATGATCCCAACCAGCATTATTTACTTATGGGATAGAAAAAACATCAATAGTTAAGAATAAACAGGTTCTAGCAAGTGTAAAATATGTTACATAACAAGTTCAACATGCCAGTTCTGAGGGATGCGTGGAATACAAGATTAAAATGGAGGGACTTACGTAAGTCCTTATATAAACTATATCAGTCTTCTATAAACTATAAAAAACTTTGCAGAGAACAAACACATACTACCCTATTATCCTATGTCCAGAATCCCTTGTTTTATATTTAGAGTTATAACCTTAGAGTTATAAGCTATCTAAACTATCAACCACATTTTTTGTGTGTTTAGAGAAGCCACTCCTTAATGAATCCTTAGAATAATGACCAGGAGGATGTTTTTCATACAGAGTCTATATTTGTGATGGCTTGTGCACAGCTACCCTACCCAAGACATATTTTACCGTTACTGCCAAGGAGCTTCGTCAAAATGATGCTCCAAGTTTGGGGAAAAGCCCTTCTGTTCATTTTACAAGGGCTGACCCACTGGCGGACAACATGAGAGCTGGACAGAGAGTAAAGAGATTACAATATAGCTCCTCAGTGATTTATGACAGTGAACGAAGTCCTAAAACCTCCACCGTATCACACGCCTTAATCCGTCCGTATGAATGGCTCTCCAAACAAAAAAAGAGTACTTTCGATTCTTTGTGAAAATTCTGGTTGGAATTGTGGCTGCCCTAATGCAGAGTAGGGGGTGGAGTATAAAAAGACACTGATGTAGAATCCAGTTAAATTCTATGCAGTACTCTCCCTCTCTGTAAGAAGCAATTAACCGGTACATTTCAACTTCCGCAAGTGCGTCCCTCACCACGTTTCTGAAAGCAGGACGCACCCATTAGCATCAGAGTACCTTACACAGAGCACATAGAAGGCCATTCTGATTCCAGTTCTAGATCCCTGGGAAGGACTTCTGGGATGGTCTTTGTAGTCTAAATTTAAATGAGACTTCTGAAAGTCTTAGCTGCTGCTGGGTTAAGGTTTATTAATTTATTAATTAAGGTTCAACGATAATCTCAGAACTAGAGACTGTAATCAGACTACTTTGATGTATAATTATGCTTTATGAAGATTAATATATAAACAAAAATATATTTGCTGTACTTTAAAAAAACAATGTATGTTTTCTTATCTGAATTAAACAACAGTCCTGCATACCTGTATCTCCTTGTGAAACTTTTTTACAAGATGCATCAATATTTTCAGACCACTAAGATAGCAACAACCAAATCGTTACCTTCCTTATGAAAGCAAAGGGGCTTGAAAATGTTAACTGACTTCCACAAAGACCTGACTTACTGCGTGAGAATATTTTAGTTTCAAAATTTTAAACACTTAAATTTCACTGTTTGTTTTTCTGGAGGCCAGATATAAACCACCAATGCAAGAACTATTATCATTACTGATATCTTGAGGACAAGTAAGGTTATATACAAGCATAAGTGATGTTCATCACCTTAGGCATTTAAGGGAGCATTTTCTCACTAAAAAGTAATTATACTAAAACTCCGTTTTTGAGAGAGAGAAGAGAGCTGAAGGTCTCTCTGAAAGTATTTCCATGCAAATTGAATAATCCAGTTTGTAAGTTTGAATACCTTATTTGTTTTCCAAAAAAAGCTTTAAATGTTCATCTTCCTTGTAAGACAGATATGACAAGTGTAAAGATACATGTTTATTACATGCACTGAGCAAAATTAAAGTTAATACCAGGTCAATGTTCATTAAAACAAAACCATCATTTTAAGAGCATTATTTAAAAATACATTTAATTTAGGAAGGGAAATCTATGTCTAGAGTTGTCACTTTCTTTTTCCTCAAGAGATCTGGAACGAAATACCTTTCCTTAAATGTGCTTACTGTACTTTATTTACTGAAGAGACAAGCCTTAATAAGTGGATCGTCTGCATGACAGCACGGATCAACTCATTCTCATTAAGAACTGAAGAAGCTCTCAGCCTTCTATACATCCTGCCTATATGAGAGGCAGCAAGGACTGGCTCCTTTCAAACCTGTAATTTATGAGTTTATTCAAACCTGCCAAATTGCTTTAAGTAAACGCCTCTCACATTTGAAAATTCCCATGGCAACTCATTTTAGTTTGGCAGACAAGCAGACCCAAATTCAATCCTTTTATCCTGCAGCTAAACCATTACAATAGTAATTCTGCTCTGACACTCTGAAGAGACTGCTAATTACTGTACTCTGGGTCCCTAGACAGATTTTCCATTCAGATTAAAATGGTTGTTCATGGCAGAAAACAGTAGCAACACCTTTCTTTACATGAGAGAGATGCTCTCTCATATTACAGCTCTATCAAGGGGCAAGTGCATCACAGCTAGATGTCTTTAAATGTATCTTTTAATACCTTACCTTCTTTCCCAATAAAATGAAAAGGAGGAGAATAGTACCATAGATTTGAATGACTGATACTATGATCAAGAACTAAATGCAGTACTATCCGTTCATTAACAATCCAGTTAAAAACCTTTAACTCCAAGGTAAGACTCCATCTCTAGAGGGATTATCATTCTTCCTATCTTATTCTTTAACTCTTTTCATCTATTTTCAGGTTATAATCAATAAACACTTAACTATTAGTTAACAGCATTAGAAAGGAGAGAATCTTCAGGCAACATGAAAAGCAAACTTTAAAAAAAACTGTATTTTGTGATGGATCCTTTCTTTCTACCACTCTCCCAAATTTTGAGAACATCTGTAGCTTTTTTAAAAACTGTATTAAAACTACTTTCGATAATTTTTTTTTTTTTTCAATTTCCTAGTAGTCCTTGAAACAACTGAAGCAACTTTAAATTTCAAAATCCCCATCTGGAAATTCGGCAGAATCTATAATCTAGTAGATCAGTTATTTAGTTTAACATTATTGAGCTCTATGCATATGACTGCCTTCGTAAAAGAGTAAACAAGCTGTATCTCTACAACTGACTGATGTTCAAATTCTCAAATACCTACAAGCAAACTTAAAAAGTAAGAGAACAAAAACCAGACACAACCACCCCCAGCACAGGGCTAAAACGCGGAAGGAAGGCTGTGCCTTGTCCGGGACCAGGGGCACCGTGTGCGTCACACCGTCTTCACGTGAGGCGACGGAAACTGCAGCTGCCTGAAGGGACTTCATTTCTCTAGGAAAGCTTAGTGCTGCTCATTTCGTTTAGTCTTTCCAGTTCAGTGTTTGACTTCTTCAACAGAAGTCTTTACCTGTTCCTACTGGAAGGGCAGGAAAATTCAGGTGAGAAAAGGATCACTATGTTCCTCACTCACCTCTACTTTCTCAGTCTTCATAACATCAAGTCCAGCACAATATCCCCCCAACTGCCACTATTCTTGTGTTTTTTAGGTCCCGTCAGTGAAGAAGACTAGGAAACATCACAGCATATGTATCCATACAAAGTCTTAGCTAATGATAAGAGAAATGGTATTATTTATTATTTCCCAACTAACTGGAATGAGAATTAATTGAAAGAGGGATGGTATCTGTTGGCTGAGATAACAGATGTATTCCTATAGTGAGAGGGGGAGAGAAAAAACAGAGACTTTTATACATTTATGATGTCACTTTTTGGTAACATTAATAGATGGTTTCATCATCTTCTTATGCCACTGTGACCCAAAGCCTGTAATAGAAGACTGTGGACCAGCAATGACAGTACATTTTATAGGCAGGGAACAGAATCACTTTCTTTTCGTATGGTGCCTCTTGAGAGCAGAAGTTAAGCTTGTAATTGACACAGCCATGATGTAGAGGTAACCGGTCCATATAACATAAAACAAAACAAAACAAAACAAAACAAAACAAAACAACCCAAGAGGAAGAAAGAGGAACAAATGTCTTAAACTTTCATGTAGCTAAAATCATACTTTTTACCGTTCTAAAGTCCATCCAAGGCAAATAAGCGGGAACAGTCCAATTTTACAAATAAGAGAATAAAGGTTCCAAGTTTAAGTGACAGTCCCTGACCATGCATGATGTGTGCAACGCTCCCGCATTTGTCACCACCTTTAATGACCTGGCATACAAATATGCTGATTCTGTCTCTAGGAGTCCTGTGTCTGAAAGTTCCAGCTCAAGCCTCACCTACCTACATGAAGTCTTCTTCCCCTAAGTATCCAGTCAACTGTGATGTCTTCTTGTAAATTCAGTTAACTAAAATCTTCTAAAACACGACTGCCACCTAAATACTGCTTGGTACTATCTCGCTAGAAAATATGCTACATGAAATAGCTGACATTTGGGGCAAAAAACACAAAGATTTCAAAGTTAAGGCAAGGGGGAAGTTGCCATTATACAAAACGTAGAATGAAATCTTTTAAAGATGACAAACCTTGTTCACATAGGTTGTGTGAGCCATACATACACATATACATACGTACACAGGTACACATGTGCATATATACTGAATTAGTTTGTTATTTCATTGTTTTCAAGGAGAAATATTATGCGTATTTTCACAATGACTGATTGAAGATTTTCAGGAATTCACAAAAGTGGGGAAAAATGGGTAAGAATAGGAGAAAATCTAAACATTTTCAATCACCTTCCTCTAAACAACATTTACAGAACACATACCAAACTCCTGCAAAATATACATGTTTTTAACAATATGTGGGATATTCATCAAAACAGGCCATATGCTGGACTATAAAAAGTCCTAATTAGATTCAGAAAGACTGCAATCTTATGGAATACATTCTCTAAGAAGAAAAACTTAAACTAGAAATCAGTGAGACCAATAAAAAAAAGTACCAAAAACTTGGAAACATCTGAAAATAACCCATAGGTCAAATTAGAAATTATAAAGGAAATTAAAAAATATTTTGAACTGAATGTAACGAAAATACAATGTAACATTATTTTGTGGAAGCAGCTAAAGCATTATAGAGAGAAATTTGTATCTTTAAAAGACAGTACAAAGTAGAACAGAGAAAAGCCAATAAACCCAAAAGCTGGTCCTTAGAAAAGATAAATAAAATTAATAAAGCTCTAGAGCTAGACGATGTAGAGAAGTAGAAAGAAGTCACAAATTGCTGAACATCATGAATAAAAGAAAGAACACTACCACAGATCCTATAGACTTTAAAAAGATAAAAAGGGAGTATTATGAAAAATTTCATGACAAAGACATTAACAACTCAGATGATGAGGACAATAAAATTCCTTGCAAAATACAAAAACAAGAAAGAAAAAATCTGACAAGTTTCATATTTACGAATAAAACTGAATTTGTAAATAAAAGCCTTCCCACAAAATCTAGGGGCGCAGGGGGAACACGCCACAGATTAGAATGACTGATAAAGAATTTACTCCCAAAATATATAAAGAATTGTTAGAACAGAAACAACAACAAAAAAGACAAATTGATAAAAAGACTGAAACAGACACCTCTTCAAAGAAGATATATGAATTGTCAAGATGCACATGGAATGATGCTTGAGATCATCTGTCTTAAGAGAAATAAAAATTAAAATTACAACAGGTGAAAGGATAAGCTGGTTTATCTATTCAATGAAATACTGTCAACAAAAAGGAAGAGCCCACTGATACACGCAGCAGCCATGGATGAACTTCAAAAAGCTTTCACATCACACTATGTGAAAAAAGGCACAGAAAAAAGTTTCATTTATGAAATCTACAAAAGGTAACACTGAATCCAAAAGAGTTGAACTCATACAACCCAAGAGTAGAACAGTGGTTGCCAAGAGCTAGGGGTAGGAGAAATGGGGAGACATTCATCAAAGGGAACAAACTTTCAGCTAGAAGATGAGTAAGTTCTACAGAACTTATATACGGCATGGTGATTACACCTCACTGTACCTCTGAAATCTGCTGAGAGTAGATCTTAAGTGTTCTTACCACACACACACACACACAAATAACTAGGTGAGGTGACAGATGTGTTAATTCTTGTGAAAACCATTTCACAACATATGCTAGATCAAACCATCATGTACACCTTAAAAAAAATCACATTGTACAACCTAAATGTACATAATTAGTCAATCGTATGTCAATACATAAAATTTAGTGACCATTAAAAAGGGGGAGGGACTAACCCCAGTAGTTGCCTGGAAGCAGTGGGGGGAGGTGGTTAATTGACGGCAAAGACGTGAAGGAAATTTCGACTGTGGTAGCATATACAAGTTGTCAAAATGTACACTTAAAACGAAGGTGATTTATTTTGTGTAATAAGAAATGGGAAAAAAAAAAAGAAATGGAAAAAACCCTTAAGCACGGTTTCTTTCCTTCTTTCTTCAAAATGTCTATTCTTCAGTATTGAGAAACAGCTCAACTGTACTTAAATCAGACCCATTAGTTGCCATATTATTTCTTAAACACAGATCTCTACAACACTAGCTGTGAATGCACTCCCAGAAAAAAGATTTGATGGTCAATTAAATTCAGAAATGGTTCCTACCAGGGCCCCATAATAATTACTAGCATAGTAAAGGTTTCCTTTACCTGGAACACTCATGAAAAAGTGTCTCATGGAATACAGTTAGAGAAAGGTCACTGCCCTAAATATTAAGGATCTTGCTTTAAATAATTTTCTGGACCCCCAGTGCCCTGAAACACAGTCAACCTGGAATAAGTATTTGTTAATCTGAAAAGGATACTAGAATAGCTATACTTGGGTAACCAACCAATATCTCAAACGTACTACGTCCAAAACTGAGTTCCTGACAATCTCTTCAAAGTCTGTTCCTACTGAAGTCTTCTTTATCAAGGTAATAGCAATTATGTCCTTACAGGTGTTCGGTCTAAAATCCTTGGTGTCATCTCTGACTCCTTGCTTTCTAACATCCCATAGACAATCCATCAGCAAAACTTGCCAACTTCACTTAAAAAATATGCTCAGAATCAGACCATGCCTCACTTCTACAGCTATCTTGGCCCAACCCATCGTCATCATTCATGCGGACTAATCCAACAGTCCATCAATTGGCAAACTTTTCCTGTAACGAGCCAGACAGCAAATGCCTTTCCTGGGCAGATGGTCTCTGTTGCAGTTACTCAAGTTACTTGTGAAGCACAAAAGCAGCCACAGACAATATGTTAATGAATTAGCATGGCTGTGTCTCAAAAAAACTTTTTAACAGGTAATGAAATTTGAACTTCATACAATTTTCACAATTCATGAGGTATTCTTCTTTTGATTTTTCCCCAACCATTAAAAAACACAAACAGCATTCTTAGCTCATGGGTTATTCAAACACAGGTGGGAGGAAGGATTTGGCCCAAGGGCCATAATTTGAAGACTCTTACGAGAACGTCCTTTCTTGCACTCTTGAACTCTGTATCTGTTTTAAATAAGAGCAAGCCAAGTAATCCTTAAAGAATATTAGTCAGATCATGCCATTCCTTTCTCCTCAAAGCTTTCTAATGGTTTCACCCACCCTAGACTAAAAGCTTAAGTCCTTAAAATAGTAGACAATTAACTGATCAAATGTCCTAATATGTACGTGAACACATCAAAACCAAATTACTTACAAACAGGTTTACTGTGCTATAAAAGGCAAAATGAACTGGAAATTTATAGCATACTACAATTTCCCTGTAGCAAGAATAAAGGAAATGAAAACATCCAATAACAGAATTGATAAATGAGTAATTTAATACACAAGCTTTCTCTAAGGATCAAATATATATATATACATATATATATACACGTATATATATACGTATATATATATATGTATATATATGCATATATATATATACGTATATATATTTACACACACACACACATATAAAGTGATTTGAAAAATAATATATAAAAATAAGAATTTTTTTTCCAGTTAAAGGAATTCTGTACACTTGTAAGCATATTAGGTGAATTCTAAGCTAAGGCTGTAAGATGAAATTGATCCACGAAATTCAACAGCCCAGTTTATTTTGAAGGGATCACAGACAAAGTGTGAGAATTGTGATGTGTATAACAACAAAAGCATTTAAATGTCACCTGAAGAAAGCTTCCCAACGATAATAAATTGAAAATGTTTGTTTAAAAGCCTAAGATTTACATATATAAGAACTAAATAATCTACTTAAAATTTCATTCGTCTAACTACAAAATAATAGTTCATCCTGGGGGCTGTATTAAATTAGTAACTATATCACAGAATTTTAAATAAAGAAATAAAAATGTTTAGAAAAGCAAGGAATGGTACTACTTTGCAATAAGACCTACTACCAAACAAAAATGATCAACATACCCTGTCTTAAATATTGAGCAAAACTTAATACATAATCCATACTGTACATTTCCATATGAATCATGAAAACTACCGTCTTTTCCTACTCAATTAACTTGTACAACAAAGCAGTTATATAAAACCGGAAATCACAAATCCCTAAATAATTCCACGTAACACTAATTTCGTTATAGGGTGCACTCAAAATAGGAAGTGTTTTTTTATTGTATCAAATCTTGTCACAACGCACTGTTTCTTCCTAGAAAACCTTTGCTTACTGTTCCACCTACATACTTAGTAAAATCTACTGGTCAGTTTGAGGATTCCTCATAATCATTTTAGAAAAAGTGATTTTAATTTGCTCATTTCCTTCTAACTTTCATCCTTGTACTTCAAAATTCTTCCTCCCATTGAGAAAATAACATGGAAAGAAAATAAACTACATGTGGAAATTAAACGTTACAGTTACACGGAGCTATCCAAAATCTTCAAATGATTTCACTGACATTTTCCTTCTCTAACTTTACACGTTTTTCACAACTACCTAACTGTTTACAATCAATGAGTCACTTCCTCACCACACAACAGCCTCATACCAGGTCACTAACTTGATGCCCTACTTGCAGAGGCCGATACAGAACCTGAATCGTATTTGAAGTGAAACAGCAATCATGACTTTAATACGATTCACATATATTTTTTAAATCGCTCTTACAAACTTACAGGAGAATTAATCAAATGGAATAAGACCAACAGTGGGAAGAGAGATTACTTCAACTGCGCGGCAGGAATACATGCGGTGCTCCACAAACCCTTTGAAGGTAGATTTATATCAGTAGTTGGTTTCTGCCCCTAAGTCCCCAAAGATTAGCAAAATCAGGACATTGTTCTATAGTCCTTATTTATCAGTGAGTATAATTTACATTTTCACAGAAGATCACACTGTAATTATGATAGTGTACTGAAGGCCTCAGGAATCTGAACGTGTACAGTTTAGGCTTACGGAAGTGAGATTCAAACCACCAAACTGTACTTAGGATAAAAAGGATATATTTAAGCAGATATTTGGTAGTAACAGATTTAGACTTGTCAGATAAAAACATTATATATAACTAGAGAAATTATTCTTCCCTAGTTATGCACAGTTTTGTGATTAACTGATCACTAAAGTCAAAGAAACATCTGAAATAAAATGGTATTATTTCCAAAGTTAATAAGTTCTCTAGGTAAAATGCCTTCAGACTCTAGTAATGAGTGAAGTGTGAATCATCTCAAACCCTTATGTCTGCAATGAAGTAAGAATACTGAACGATAGTTTTCCTGAAAAAAAGAATTGCCAAGTGCTCTAAGGTTTCTCTATGTCCATATGCTTGCTGGAAAAATGGGGGAGAAAAACCTACTTCATAAGGTTGTTTTGAAACCCAATCTGAATTTAAAGGGTTTGAACTGATTTACTCAACATTTAGTTGTGTATAGTGTTACGTGAATTGATGTGGACACAGTAAAATCATCAAAATTAGAAATATTAGTCACACGGGAGTATAGGTACAACCTTTACCCAGATTTATTAAATCTTAAAAATAGCAGATGCAATTAAATTATTACTTTTGATTATTATTTTAATTATGAAATTTCAGATAGAGCAAAAAAATCTCTGCTCTCTACTCTCTCCTACTCACCCAGGTCCCTTAAGCCAAGACTAGACCTTTTGTGACATTAAACAAGATGGGCAAAAACCCCGTGACTATTCATGCAACTCTTTCTACATCTACTTCCTTCCAAACATGAACTTGTTCTACATAGTTAAGAAACATTTATACTGAAATAACACGGACAATCCCACACATTAACTATAAAATGTATTCTGTAAATGACATGTGAACTGAACCATTCCCCATAGAAACAATATGAAACTAGGGGCTGTGTACCTGGTCAAGATATGAACATAAAGGTAAGAATACAGTGTTCCGTTACAAAAATGTCTACAATATCACACCACTGCTTAATATAAAAATCTAAAAATCCAAATATTTTTAAGAACCATGAGAATTATTTTATTCACATTTTTGTAATTTAAAGAGATTATAATTATCTTGTAAACTACTAGGAAAGCAAAAATTTAAGACTTTGGTTAATACCCAGGGTTTGAGACAGTACTGGTAAGCAGTCTTTTTCATACAACACTGGCAGGACTGTAAACTGGTATAAACTGTCTGGAAGGCAACTTGAAAACTCTAATATGAACAAAGTATTAGAATTTTAAATGCACATACCCTTTAACCGAGTAATTCTATTCCAACAGACTTATCCTACAAGTATCTATGTGCAAGTTAATTATCCTGCTTGCTAAGTTTATGCAGCATCTTTTCAATGAAGAGAAGGGAATGGTCATTCTGCTGTTGTATGTTCAGGGAGGTGCTCTCAAAAGATCCAAGGGCCCCCCATGGGGTGAGAGGGTGATGAGGGATGGAGAAAAAGAACACCACCAATGAACCAATAAAAGAAGTAAAAGGCCAAGAGTACTCAAAGGATCATTTACCTAAATAATAAAATCCCAGGGAAAAAAATTCCAGCTCCTTTTCCTCTTGCCCCATACCTTCTTGAACCAGAGCCAAATAAGCTTTTACACTCATCATCCAAAAAGGAAAAAAAAGAAAAAAAATCAACTGGCTGTATCACTGATGACCACTACCAAACTGAATAATCTTCAGCAACAAACTCCTTCACTTGCCTTTCAAGACTCCACATTCCTGGTTTTCCTTCGGCCTCAGTGGCTCCTCTCCCAGGTCTCCTGTGCTGGACCCCCTTCTTCTTTCTGCTCTCCAGCTGGCGAAGTACCCAGGGCTCTGTCCTCAACTCTTCTCCACCTTTATCCAATTCTTCCATGATACCATTGTAGCCTCGTGGCTCTAAAAGCTTCTGATATAATGCCAACTTCAATGTTGACACGGTCCAGTCAGATAGTCTAGTCCCATCTTACCCAACCTGACTGTTATCAACAAACACCTATTTAACACTCAGCATCTCAACGTTCACGCTTCCAAACCCACCTGCTCTTCCTGCCTCTCAAACCTGCTCCTCTAACTGTGCAAAGAGGACACGAATCCAATTGCTCTGCGTGAAAACCCTGACGTCTCCACGTATACACAACAACCAACCCACCAACGTTCCTGTCAGATTTACCTTGAACGTAAATCCAGAATCAGCACTTTCTTTTTTTTTTTTTGTTTTTTTGTTTTTTTTTTATTTTTGGGACAGAGAGAGACAGAGCATGAACGGGGGAGGGGCAGAGAGAGAGGGAGACACAGAATCGGAAGCAGGCTCCAGGCTCCGAGCCGTCGGCCCAGAGCCCGACGCGGGGCTCGAACTCACGGACCGCGAGATCGTGACCCGGCCGAAGTCGGACGCTTAACCGACTGCGCCACCCAGGCGCCCCCAGAATCAGCACTTTCAAACACTAGGCCCCATTACTTTCAGCTCACTCACAAACTACAAGTACTCGTGCATCAGCATCGCTGCTTTCTCCATCACTCTCAATCTGTCTATTCTCTATTCAAAATAATCCTTTAAAATGTAATTAAACCGTATTATTCCTCTCCTCAAATTCCTCCAACAGCTTCTCAAGTCAGACTAAAATCCAACCTGCCTTCTCACCCTTCCCCACTGACTTCACCTTCCACCACCCTCCCACCTGCTCACTGAGCCGCACCCCCTTTGATAGACCCCAAAAATGTCTCTGGACCATCACACTTTCTGTTGTCTTTGCTTAGGAACCCCTTGGATATCCAAATGATGGCACTACATTTCAATTAGGTGGTTTTTCCAAATGTCACTTTCTGAGAGGCATTCTCTAATCATCCCTTGTAAGATCGTATTTCCTTAATCCACGGTTCTCCATTCTCCTTACCCTGCCTGATTTTGCTTCGCATCTTAGCACAACCTAACAGTTTATATCTGGTTTTGCTTATGGTCAGTTAATCTAAGCTGCAACCTCCCCAGGAACAGAAGGTAAGTTTCAAGATGGCAGGCACCGTGCCAGTCAGCTTTATTTACTCTCTTTGTATCCTCAACAGCTGACACAGCAAATGCACGTGTGAACATTTATTGAACGAACTCAAAGGCCCAGAAAGGAGAAGACTGAAGTTTCACGACATCAAAGAAACACACAGTGATTCAATCTGCGGGGGTCTAGGGTGGAATGTGTGCGCATGTATGTGTACTTTAGGTTTGGGGCAGAGTGAAAAATGAAGCTGGAAAAATAAGGTATGGCAAATCACAAACAAAACCGTAAAAATTCTGCGTTCTCCTCACGGAGTGAGAGGAACCACCAAAAGGCTTTCTTAAGCAAGGAGAGGTGACTGAATAGAGTGCAATGTCACAAAGCAACAGGTATGGATGCTGGCTGTGGGGCTCTGAGCAACCCTGGCTCAAAGTAAGGATAAAGAAAATGCGGGCCAAAGGAAGTGAGCACATCCGAGGGATGCAGGAAATAAACATGACTGGATTTGGTGTTGTTCTGGACACTTGGTAAACAGCTAGAAACGCCAAACCACAGAAGAATACTGAAAATTTAGTCTTAATGGACAAGCAAGCATGTGAGATTGAAATGGTCACCAGAACCAAATTTTGAGGATCACTACTCTCAGTATAAATTTTGACACATGAAAACCACAGAAACGTTTCAAAAAGTTGTCACATAATACAAGAATAAATTGTAAAGATCCCCTGGCAGCTCACCGGAGGGGCGATCTGAGGTTCCGCAAAATGTAAATGCTGTAAGAAACATGTTCTCGTTCACGCAGTGTTTCTGACAACCCTTAGTCAAATCCCATGGAGATAGGGCAATAACTCTCTTCTGTAAAAATGCATTTCAAAATAATTACTAGTCTCCGTATTATTCCCTTTATAACTTTTATGCAAATAGGAAAAAAAAATCAAAATGGTCTCCACTTTCAATCCGAAAATATTGTTTTCAAAATAGTTAAGCAATGATAAACTAAAGGGTTCTGTATGGAGCCTTACAGTGAATTTTTTTTTTTTTTGTTTTTGTTTTTGTTTTTTTTTTTAGTAAGGGTCAAACCAGTTTACTTAAAAACAATAATGAATTGAGAAGAACTTTTATTTTTCAATCCTGAAATAATGCATTCCTTTTATACTCAGCACTTGGAAGAAATAGTATATAAACCTATACAATTACAAAACAGTATTATTTAGACAGTGTTAAAAAGCTGCAGCAAACTTGTAAGCAACCATTATGCGGTAGGCACTACGTGAAGCATTCTCCATGTATTCTCTAATTGCACAGTAACTACATGAGAGGAAAAGGAGACAGTAAAAAGCCACAAAGATGGGGTTCAAATCCAGAAGTCAGCTCTCAAATACTATATATCCTGCCTCCAATAACCTATATAAGTAAAAACCCAAATCACTGGACACTTCAGGACTGTAAAGCTTGTTTTGTTTAAGCCTTTGCTTATCACAGCACCATCACCAGAAATGTGTAATATGAACGTTATTCCGTTTTCACTGAAAATAAACTCCGTGACATAGCATCCTTGTTACAATAAGCATTATCTGACGAAATGGATAGGATGGGAACGTACTACAAGAATAAATCACTTTATAGAACCTGTAGCTTCAAGTATTTTTATTCTAACATTTGTAATCCTAAGAAAGTTTTATTATTTCAGAGGTAGTGATTAATAACAACCCTAAAAAGTACTTCCACAGGAGACAGACTGATCATCAAAAGTACTCTTTTCTTTTAAAATATAAATTGTATAGGGGTGCCTAGGTGGCTCAGGGGGTTAAGTGTCCAACTTCAGTTCAGGTCATGATCTCACAGTTCGTGAGTTCGAGCCGGCGTCAGTCTCTGTGCTGACAGCTCAGAGCCTGGAGCCTGCTTTGGACTCTGTGTCTCCCTCTTTCTCTGTCCCTCCCCTGCTCACGTCTGTCTCTCTCTCAAAAATAAACATTAAAAAAAAATGTCTTTAATATAAATTGAATTTTTAAAAAGTTTCTATCATTTTTTTTTATCTACTACCACCTTTCTATATTCAGAGACAATTTTAAAATCAAAATGGTCTTAGAAGTCACTTATTCCAATTCTCATTTTGTAAATGAGGAAACAAACACAGAAATTTATTAACTTTCTGAAAGACACATGCTGGTTACTAACACAGTTCTAACATGATGCTTTTTCCCAGGTTAATAACTGTTTTGGTTTTTTTCCAAGTTTTATTTATTTATTTTGAGAGAGAGAGGGAGAGAGAGAATCACAAGCAGGCTCCAAGCTGTCAGTGCAGAGCCTAACGCAGGGCTTGATCTCATGAACCTTGAGATTATGACCTGGGCCAAAATCAAGAGTCAGATGCTTAACCAACTCAGCTCCCCAGGCCCCCACTAGGTTAATAACTTTTGAGAACTACAGTAGCTTGCAGAATGATTACAGGTAAGAGTTTAAATTATCTGACAACTGGTCTATTCACAGTATTAGGTGAACTTATTTGTGTGTGTTTTGTGAGCTGAATATTTTCAGTTATATGTAGCAATAAAAATGTGAACTTTTTCTGATCATGGGACTAACAGTTCAGTATACTTAGAAAAAAAGCACTGTTCTAGGTAGCTTTTCAAAACTGCACAATTATTAAGGAAAAGGAGGAAGGTTATATGGTTTAATAGTATGTAACTACAGGTTTTAGTCTATATTTAACCTGTTTGTTTATATCCCTTATAAGACCTACTGAATAAAATTTACTTGAAATTCTTGTCTTCCAAGGGGTTAACTTTGTCAAGTAAATGGAAAATTGTTCATGGCTTGTAAGTTTGTTTACAGAACAAATTATCTGGGGAATGAAGAACAACAGACGCCATACTCACTTATGTAAATGTCAATAAACTTTTGTTTGGCAGAATACTAACAGTACTCCTAGTTTTTTCAACAACAAGCTAGGGTTCACATTTCTATCATTTTTACCAATGTAAAAAATATTTTTTAAAATGACTCTGCAATCCAACAATCTATTTTTCATTTTCCACTGAAAAAGATAATACCCCGGGAGTGAGTGCAATCATCATTTCTAAATGAGAAGTTCCTAAAAGGGTTGTGTAATAATGAGGAAAAGAGAAAAGGGAGGGGGACTGTGCAGGGAGAGATGGGTGGGGTCTTTTCTTTAAGAGACGCCACCCTCCAAAATTACTTTCAGTGTGTTATCAATTTCAGTGTCTTATCTAAATATGAACTTTAACAGTTTTTAGTAACTTAGAAAAAAACATGAAATGAGCTGAAGTGTGAAAAGTGTTCAGAATGGTGCCTGGTCTATCAGCAAAAGTTAGCTCTTTTTTTTTTTTTTTTTTTTTCCTAAAAGAAAATGTTACCGTATTATGTTCACTATGGAACATTTGAGACAATGACATGGCAGGAGGGTACCTGGAACCCACAGCCTATCATAGGTCTTCCCACATAAGTATTAGTTGTACAGACTTTTCTGTGCACTCATTACTTGTTTACAAGGAGAAACTGCTCCTCCCTTCAAAAAAAAGCAACCAACCAAACAAAAAAACAACAAAAACCTTTCATCATTCATCACCCTACTGATAATGTACCTACTTTCTTACCTGATAATAGAGTGATGCAAAGGTAATAATACCTTTGAGAAGTACACAACTAATGGAGTTTGCTCCCCTCACAACAAATCCTTCCCCCCAGATAAACAGGCTTTCCCATTTAAGGATTTGAGCAACGTCTATGCTTGCTTACTATACTAGAGTGAATTATAAATTATTTTTTATATTTCGAGGTTACATGAGATTTCTAAAAAATGAATAACCTATTCTTTATTAACACCATCACTACAGTAATGAAAGCAATTAAACAGAAGAAGGGGTTGGGGCCCAAATCTAAGATTTGAAAATTATTACTTACTGCAGGTACCAGTAATTTCTTCACTTCTTCAACGGCTCTCTTCAGTTTGATCTCTGCTCTGTTCTGAGCATCTTCCACAGTGATCAAGACATGTAAGTCTTCATTGAGATGCTCCCAATTAGGCTTGCCTCTATTCTGCTCCTCCTGAAAAATTTACAAAGCACACGGTTACAAATTTTTCTTTTCAGAGAGAGTGTATCTTTCATAATACCAACCTGGTGCCAATTATTTAAGCTATGTTTGCATCATTTTGCTATGATGCCATTATAAACCTTCTGAATTATTCTCCTTGCAAAAAGACTGGGTTTTCGTGAAACTACTGGGTCAAATGACAGTTCAACAAGTATTTGTGGAGCATCTACACGTACCAAGCATGGAACCAGATGCCAAACTGAGGCTATAAAGTAAGCAAGGCAGAGTCACAACCCCTGCAAGGGCTCTTACGTACTAAGAACCGATTATGGAGTCATCCTTAGGTAACCATGGAAAGCATATTATTTCTTCTGTTTTTTACTTATGGGTAAATAAGTCATCAAGGTTAGCTTAAGCAAGTCAGTTATCAAGGTCCCATAGCTAATAACATGCCAATTTAGGAACTGAATCAACATTTTCATTCTCAAGTTCAGTGATCTTCCCATTTCTTTACAACTACTGTTAGTAACATTGGCTGACTTCAAGATTAGGACAGCATTTTGCAAAGAAACATTACTGTGTAAGACAAATGGAAACATTTTCACTTATAATCATCATAAGGAATACATGTAACTGTAGTGCCATCAGCCTTGCTTTAACAAGTCAACCATAAGGTCACTATCTGTATCAACTCACAACTGCTAGTTTCATAGAAAACATCAATGTTTTATTTCCCTGACTGCCTTTAAATCACTTAGTGAGGGATACCCAGGTTGGAAACATAGTGGAGCTACAGGGAGGTTTAGAAGTAGGGTTGGCCACGTTTCCCTTTCACCAAAGATCTAATAATTTCAGAATTCCTTCTTGTTTTAAGTTTCAGGGATAATACTTTTCAAAATTTTAATTCAAAATTTGTGAAAGCATCAAAAACAGTATCCAATTAAAAATAAATATAAAAATGGTATATATAAATGTACCTGGCTCAGTGCAAGGCACCCTACACGAACAACAGATAATACATATCACTGTTGTACTTTCCTCTTAAAGGTCTCTATTTACTAAATTGTGAGATTTCAATCAAAGGGAAAAAAAGCTGGCAAAAATTAATAAAACTAACATAAAAAAGCTCTCTACTTACATGTTTGCAAAGGTCATGCTAGGGAAAAAATATGGACCTTAACCAGTAAGGACAGAAATAAATTCTAACAGTCAAGTATACGTTTCTGCCTGTACTTTCTATTAATATCATTAGTATGAAAATGCATCCTAATGTTTGCCAAATCTGATTGGTGCCCAAGAAAATTAGGGATCCCATTAATAAATGATGTGAATTAAAATTTAAATTTATGAATAAAATTTAGTTTTTTTCAGTGTGTACTGGTATAAATACTAATTGTTTGGAAGTAATTATTTAATAAAAATAACCTATTAAGCATTTCTTTTTGCCTAGGGGACAGACACCATGAAACGACGAGAAAAAATTGAGAACCTCAGGGCTCTCTGCATGCCAAAGAACATAAAATGCGCATACACGTAACTCTACTGTAGCAAGAAAGACTTAACTTTTATGTTGAAAAATGTTGACAATACTTTTTCAACAAAATTTATAATTTTTTATGTTTATTAATTTTTTGATAGTTACTTGTATTTTCTGATGAACCTAAAAAAGTGTGTCAATAGTCACACGAACAAGGGACCTCTGTTTCCAAGATAAAACAGTACTTCTACCAAGATAAAAATAACACAGACAAGATTCACTCTCCTGGCTGAAACAGCCAATACAACAGGTAAAACCCAAAAAATGACAGTTCTCAAGCCTCTGAAGGTCACAGGCAGTAAAGCCAGTGGGGCTGAGAAATGGCAAATCAATTAAGTAAACCCCAGGATTACCCCAGCTCTCTGGCTTGGGAGTTTCCAGACTACAGCCCCGGGAAGGGTGCCAGGCTGCCTCTCTGGGTTGAGGAGACTACGTGAAGATTCCAGGGAGGCCAACACAGCCAGAGGTCACAGAGAAGAGTCCTAGGAAGGGCTGCACTGAAAGAATCCTGGAGGTGTGTATAAGGTCTGCTCAAATGCTCGGCTGAACACTGATCGGTGCATGTGTGGGAGAGGAAATACTGGCGGCTGGAGAAAGAACCTGCCAAAGGGTAGGGTTCAAGGTAAAAGTGGTGGGTTCTCAATGAGCCAGACTGAGAGACTTCACGAGTCACAGACACCGGGTGAAGTATACAGAAGGGCTTGCCTCAGCAGTGGGAAGTAACTAAAGCTGGTCTGAGCACTGTCCCAGGACTGTCCAAATAAATCTTAAAAGCAAGACCTAAAAGGATGAAAAGTGTTTCCAACTAACTCAACTGTGTCCCAGAGCAAAGCCCAAGAATACTGACAGGAATAGGAAATATCCACCCAAAAAGGTAAAAGTCATACTACATCTAGCATCTAATCACAAATTAAAAGACATGGAAAGAAGCAGGAAAATACAACATCCATGACAAAAACAACAACAACAACAATCAAAACCAACCTAGAGCTGTTGTAATTAGTAGACATAGACACTAAAAGCTAATGTGCGTGTACATGCGTGTGCGCTCACGTATGTAAGACACTAATGCACACAGATATTAATACAAGCATAACTGAGGAACATATATATATAATCCAAAATATTTAGAAAGGCCTAAGTACAGAAACTAAAATCGTGACTTACCACAGAAACTTTTCTACACGAAAAGACAAAAAGCCGAAGGATTTGAAAAGGAAGAGATAGCATTTGCACGATAGGAAGAGAGAATAAAGTTGAAGTATAATGTGGCATTGTGCTTTACCAAAGGAATAAAATTTTAAAGTGTAAAAACACCATGGTAAATGTATACTTAATTAATTCAACAACTTAAGTGCCAGTTAAAAACTGAAAAACAAAAGAAAGTTACATCTACCCTAACGTAGGCTTCAAAATAAAGTTTTACTTACAGTTTTAAAAACACTCGAAAAAATAAATAAACACCCGAAAGAACAAAAATTTATAGACAAAGATAAAGGTGGTGGAATTATTATAAGCATATACTTTC
Organism: Panthera uncia; assembly: GCF_023721935.1. Classification (NCBI taxonomy): domain Eukaryota; kingdom Metazoa; phylum Chordata; class Mammalia; order Carnivora; family Felidae; genus Panthera; species Panthera uncia. Next base: position 114,373,627 of record NW_026057580.1, on the reverse strand, counting down.
ACTCCCTCCTAAAATTCTAGAATACCGTAGAGTTTAAAATGTACAAAAGTCGTAAGGAAAAAGAAAATGGGAAAGGAAACAATTTAGAAACCACAAAGCATATGGATAAGCAGTCAGGGATTTAGCAAATCCTAGATCCTTCCACCCACCCTCCTTCTCCCCCACAAAAAGCTGAGGAAATGGCAGCAATAGTAGGAGGGCTGAAGGTGGAGCTAAGAACCGGAAGACAAGGGAATTCTCGCGAAGGAGCAGCCGATCCTGCACATCCCCTCTCCCCAAAGAGCCGGCACTCCTCAATTCCCCGCAAAAACCTCGAAATGTTCCTCGTTACAGAACTGAGTTTTGAGGGGCAGTTAGCGGGACGCTTCCGCACTGAAGGCTGAGCTGTGCCGCCCGCGCCAGGGGAGGGGATGGAAGGCCCGTCTCGGCGAGTCTGACCGGCCCAACAAACAACTAGAAAACAACCGAAGAGCAGCCACTGGCCAAAAAGTTAGGAAAGAAGCTAACTTCTGCAGAGAGTTAAGAAAACACACTGTGTCCCTGAAACAGGTCAAGGATACTGTTGAAATAATTCCAAAGATAGAGCAGAACTTGAAAAACTAAAAATATAATAGTAAAAATGAAAAACCTGATCAAGAGATTGGAAGATAAAAATTGAAAAACTCTCCCTCCAGGGAGCAGTAAAGACAAAGATGGTAAATGGTAAAGAACACTATAAAAATTAGAAGACTAGTCCAAGAGGTCTAGAAACTAAATGACAGACATCTCACCAAGAAAAAAGAAAAGGGAAGAAGGGAGAAAAATCACCAACATAATACATACTTTCAAAATAAAACTGAAGGGTAAGAGCTTCCGAATGAAAGGGGCCCACTGAGTTCTTACAGTGTAAAGAGATGAAAAGTAAAAAAAATCCACTGTTGGCAAGGTAAGCCACAAGGTAGAATAAGGAATAAATATCAAAGAATCTCGGTGGGAAGGAGGGGGGCAGCTTTCAACCTCACACTTCACAGAATTACATACTTTTAATCCATGAACGTTACCAAACTTGATTCTTAAAAAAAGGTTTTAAGATCACTCTACCCAGAGGCCACATTTATCCAATCACAATACATTGTAAACTCAGGCAGAGTTAAGCAAATTCCTTCAAGAGTGATTATTTACGCCTAGTAATTATTTAACACAAATATAATTTCTCCCTGTGTCCTTTTTCTGTTTTTGAAATGGATAATAAAGGCAATCTGGAATTGGCAAATACTATAGAAGTCAATAAAGCCTATTCATAAAGGTTCTCTTTCAGTCATAAAAAAACAAGTAAGAAATTACAGTAGAATTAGGGTACATACTCTGTACCCAATACCTAAGAATCTACTCCTGGGGCACCTGGGTAGCTCAGTCAGTTAAGCATCGGACTCTTGATCTTGGCTCAGGTCACAACCTCATGGTTGGTGAGATCAGGCCCTGCATCAGGCTGCACACTGACAGCACGGAGCTTGCTCAGGAATCCACCCATCTCCCTCTGTCTCTCCCAATATAAATAAACTTAAAAAACAAACTACTCCCTAAATTTCTCACTTCAATAAATAATTTAGGACAAATAAAAGGCTGAAATGGAGCACAGAGGAGGGATGGCAAAATGGATGTACATCCAAAATGGTGTATCTCTTAGAAACTATGGTCAAGACATTAAGTCTTTCTACAGTTACGTTTCAGACAGTATTTCAAGAGTAAACAGCAGAGATAAGATGTGGAAAAATTAGCTCATTATTACTAATTATTATAATGCCTGCTTTATAATTACCCAAGGCAATGTCATTTTATATTATGTGTCACCAAATGTTCAGCAACACAGAGGAACATGGTTTTTCTTTTCCACTGACATAGTCCCAAATTTACATTCCGGCACAATCATCCCTGCTGATTCCTAGGCCTTCAAATTTAACTGCCATCTCGACATGTGGAAGTCCATGCACTCTCAAGTTTCAACTCAACGTGTCTGAACTGGAGCTCATTATCTCCCTTCTCTAAACTGGTCTACAATTATGTCGCAGCTGTTATTGTTCCTTAATGAGTTTTCTCAAGATGTGTGGATTTTTACAACTTGAGGACAAGGACCATCTATACATATACCCATTCAATCCACACTAATTTCAGGTGCCATTTCTTGCTTATAGTCATTCCATGTGGTAAATAAATTGGCCTATCCACAAACATGGACTCTAATACCTATAACTTTACTGCAACTTATAGTTAACCTGTGTATTGTCTTATTCTAGCTTTTAGAGAGTTCAACCCTAATTGATTACCAGAACCATCGCTCATTGTTTTTTATATTCTTGACAATATGTACATAACTGACTTTAGCCATATCTATCTGGCCTTTAACAAATATTTACTCCAGTGAACAACTGAGCTCTTATTATTGAGGAGCGTCATTGAAATACATTAATATGGGAACGCAAGCTGGTGCAGCCACTCTGGAAAACAGGATGGAGGTTCCTCAAAAAACTAAAAATAGAACTACCCTACGACCCAGCAATGGCACTACTAGGCATTTATCCACGGGATACGGGTGGGCTGTTTCAAAGGGACACATGCAGCCCCATGTTTATAGCAGCACTATCGACAACAGCCAAAGTATGGAAAGAGCCCAAATGTCCATCGATGGATGAATGGATAAAGAAGGTGTGGTATATCTATACAATGGAGTATATCAAAAAGAATGAAATCTTGCCATCTGCAACTACGTGGATGGAACTGGAAGGTATTATGCTAAGTGAAATTAGTCAGTCAGAGAAAGACAAATAACATATGACTTCACTCATATGAGGACTTTAAGAGACAAAACAGATGAACATAAGGAGAGGGAAGCAAAAATAATATAAAAACAGGGAGGGGGACAAAACAGAAGAGACTCTTAAATCTGGAGAACAAACTGAGGGTTGCTGGAGGGGCTGTGGGACGGGGGATGGGCTCAATGGGTAAGGGGCATCAAGGAATCTACTCCTGAAACCATTGTTGCACTATATGCTAATTTGGATGTAAATTTTAAAAAATAAATAGTAAGTACATTAGTATACTGAAACTTTCCCCACATTGCCTTGCTGGTTTCATTATTTTTGTTTCTGTCTAAATAAGTCTCCATATATCTTGGTTTCTGGGTCTGCTTCTTTTTGACCTCATATATAAGCTCCCAGTTGTATTTGATCATCTTTAACCTTTTATTCTTGTTCTCCTCTCTAGTCAACTTTCCCAGATTTTTTCCAATAACGCTCATGAGGTCTGCTGTTCATATCCAAAGACGGTGTTTTTCCTTTATCACCTCCATACTGCCTTATTTCATTGTGTCAGAAGAATGCAGTAATAGACGGGTCAAATTTTTTTTTTTTTTTTTCAAACTGCAGGACTAAAGTTATATCTTAACATAACAAAGTAAGAGCAAAGATAAATTACATATAAATAATTACTATGTGTATACATATGTTCAAAGTTCAAAACCATGGACCTTGACTCTTTTAAGAGATGGAAATGACAAGACAGCATTCAAATAAGTGGAACAGCTTTATTTATACAGTAAATTAAAATTGAGGAGCATATAAAGCAAGTTTATAATGTCATTCGTATCTGACTATAGAGTAGGTAGGTATAACTACGAACAGTACTTCACTATGGTCTCCATTCTTGACAAGTATACTCTAAAGAAATAACCAATTTCAAAATAACTTTCAGCCTCAGGTGATGAAGAAGAAATTCAGAAATGAAACTAATGATGGGGGTGATGATATGACAGTAACTAAACTTGTATCAGACACTTACTGCTTGCCAAGTACTGTGCTCAGCAATACAGAAACACCACCTCGCTCGATCCTAACAGCCCTGTGAGTGCACCACTATTATTGTTACTATCGTGGTACTAGCATGTCCCTACAGGCTGAGACACGTGAGGCTGGCCCGAGTCACTTAGACAGTAAGTGTTCTACCAGGCAGAATGACTTTCAGAGCCTGCACTGGCAACACTAATTCCTAGCATACGATATCACCTGCACGAGAGCCTTAAGCAAATTGCCCCAAAATAGCATAAATCAGTGAAAAAGCCAGAAACAGAACACTGAGAACTTGAATCTTGAGAACTTTTTCTATTTTACCATTTTACCTTTCAAAATTTTCATATGATATTTTAAGCCCATCTTGTTTGCATAGCATTCAGAGCTAGGAGGGGCTCTGGATGCAGATAAGGAAACACAGCGAAATTATCTGGTAAATGTGGCTTTTGCTTCTTTGGTGTTGGTCCTATGTCTGAATTCCAAGTCCAGGGCTCTTTCTCCATAAATGAATTCCCGAATCAGTTACATCAAGAACCGTACCAACAACTGGCAGAGAAGCACAGTGAAACAGATCTCTTACATCTACAAGATGACTTTTTTCTAGATCAGAGAAGTGTCTATCAAATTTCAAGGACACAAATATAAACAAAAATGCTAAGCCTGTGGCCACTTAACACACAGAATTCCTTCAGTTACTAAAGTTTTCCATAGGTGAGAATCAAAACTAAAATTTGGTCTTAATGCATAATAAATACATCCAACATTATTACTAAGTTAGGGCTAATCAAATCATCGTCCTGAAGTTCTAACCATTACTCTTCAATTATAATCATCCACTTCATTTTTGTAGCTACTATATTCAGTGACATAAAAATATTTTTAAAATCCTCAAAATTTAAGAACTAATTTGCTTTTGACTGGTTTGAGGTTAAAACCAAAACCCTGATGAGTCAGTGCCCTGGGAAGTTTAAAATTATGTTCTAATTGCAGTTATCTATCTGCACAACAAAGTAACTCTATAACATGAAACATCAGACCACACTGATTGTCTCAACCCCTGCTGATAAACTCTTTTAATTACACCTCTGTAGTCAGGCAAATGAGCACAAGACTTCTCCCCCTACTGTGCTCTTAATGTGAAAGTTCACCATGCCAAAACTTCCAAGAAAGGAATTCAAAAGTGTTACATATTTAAGCAAACCAAGGTTTCAATAACACACTTATGAATATATGTATTTTTAGCCAAGTAATAAAGCTTAGACATATAACCATCTCCAGCTGTATACACAATCTAAAATTAGCTTAAGAAAAGTTCATTGAGAGACTGGACATAAAGCAGATTTCACATAATTTAACTGCTCACTGACTCTAACTTTTAACTTGAACTTGAGCCCTGCAACAATCATATTTTCAAAGCCAATTATTTTCTAATATATGAAGATCAGAATATGCATATATTCAGTCTGTTGCAGACTCCCAGTAAGTTCTCAAGGAAGCAGGCATTCAACAGATGCTTATTAAATTAAGCACAATGAAGCAATTTATTAAATTTGAAGAACTTTTGTCTTATGTCGAATATTTTCCAACTTAAGAACAAAAGGACTATCCTCAATACTTTTCTTTCACAAGAAACATCAACTGCCTACAAACAATACTAAATGCCTGTCAGGTATGTCCTCCTTCTAATTTTTTTTTTTTTTTTTAACTTAAAAAAAAAAAAAATTAACGTTTATTTATCTTTGAGACAGAGCATGAACGGGGGAGGGTTAGAGAGAGAGGGAGACACAGAATCTGAAACAGGCTCCAGGCTCTGAGCTGTCAGCACAGAGCCCGACGCGGGGCTCGAACTCACGGACCGCGAGATCATGACCTGGGCCAAAGTCGGACGCTCAACCGACTGAGCCACCCAGGGGACCCCTCCTTCTAATTTTTATATAGTAATTCCACTAATTTAAGTGTAATGACTGCATTTCCAAACTAAAGTATCACCAGTCAGGGCCAAACTACGTCCAAATAATATTGGTTTCTTCTAATGATGACCACAATCCGTACAACTTCTCTAGATCTACAGCTGCTTTACTTTGTGGAAATCATTTCGGACGTGACCGTTTGGGAAGCGGAATATGATCTTAATGATGCCATAGGTAAGGCTGAAGAGACTGAGCAAAATCTGCGTAAAGACTTTCCCATAACAATCAAAAATGATCAGGTGATTTTAATTTCATTTCCCAGCAAATTTGAAGATAAGTGGCCAGCTAATAGTAAACAAAAACAGAAAGTGAGAATAGAAATAAAGAACTGTTAGGGAATCCTTTTGGAAACTTGTGGCTAAGTTTCTGCTGCTCATGATCACTCACATAAAAGCAGTTATTTATTGCCCATGGAACCACGAAACACTTCCCCATAGCATTATTAGAATTCTTCTGCTATTCCAATGTGAAATTTTGTATACTGTGTCCTAGTCTCTTCACCATCTAGCACACATGAAATTATGAAAGGTATAGAAAAACAGTCATTTGTTTTAAAATGTGATGTTTTAAGGGGCACCTGGGTGACTCAGTTGGTTAGGCATCTGACTTCAGCTCAGGTCACGATCTCACGGGTTTGTGAGATCGAGCCCAGCATCAGGCTTTTGTCCTGGCAGCTCAGAGCCTGGAGCTTGCTTGGGATTCTGTGTCTCCTTCTCTCCCTGCCCCTCCCCTGCTTCCACTCTGTCTCTAAAAAACAAATAAACATTAAAAAAAAAAAAACCCAAAAAACAAAAAAACTTCAGTGTGATGGTTTTAAAATATTAAATTGGGATATTTATAGGGCGCCTAGGTGGCTCAGTCAAACATCTGACTTCAGCTCAGGCCATGATCTCACAGTTTGTGGGTTCGAGCCCCACGCTGGGCTCTGTACTGACAGCTCAGAGCCTGGAGCCTGCTTTGGATTCTGTGTCTCCTGTCTGTGTCTGTGTCCCTGCCCCACTCATGCTCGCTCTCTTTCAAACATCAATACAGATTAAAAACAAATTTAAATTGGAATATTTACTTGCTCATAGCACAAAGGAAAAAAAAAAAAAAAAGACTTCACATTTCTACTCATTTTCTTTTCCAAATCATCCAAATCCTAGTTTCAAAATTCATCTTTTAATGAAATTTTCCCCAGGTCCTCTCAGGATGTTTCCTGTGTGCCCATCCTATCATTTTGTCTTCTGTCATACTAAGTCTGATATGTATTACTAGCTAAAAAACTTCAAGAAGTTTAGAATCAAACTCACCTTCATACTCCCTAGCAATCATAGTAAATGCCACATAGCTGTTCAATTTTTACTAGAGCACAGCATAAGATACAAAAATGAAGTCAAAGCTAATACTGTTAAAACATTAAGACATCTATGGCCTTGTACTAAGCATTTTATTTCTCATAAAGTTAACCAATCCTTTTAAACCTTAGAGGTAGGTATTACTATGATCACTTGTTAGTCACTTAAAAATGAGATAAACTAATGGACAGAGAACCCTGACTCAGTGTCACTCAGCTAAAGTGATTTCATATTATACACTCTGCCTTAAAGACTTTACAACTGACAGTATACTAAGTAAGCAAGGTTAAATATTTAAAAAGTGAAATAAAAAAGATTACAATTGTTTCACTGAAAACAGTAACAAGAAACAAGATGATCATTCTGACAAATCCATCCACAGGGTAACTTGCGGCCTCAAGCAGAGATCATTACCAGGTCCAAGTATGATAGTTTTAAGGAAAGAGTAAGAGCGACAGCATATGGTTCACTGTTAACGAAGCTACTTTTTCCTGAAGGAATTAATTTAGGCAGTAAATTCCACAGACATCTAAAACAATGATTTTTTTTTTTTTAGAATATGACTGATTGTTAAGTCTGATTTTTGAATATTCATTTATGATAGTGAACTTACTAGCTGTATTCAGGCAAAATTCTGAACCATGGCTTCCTCATCTGTATAACAGAGGTTAAGTACAGAGTTTCCATCGCAGGACTGAGCTCTAAATGTGTGGTGTTTGCAGAGCACACAGATGAGTACCTAGCATCTCATAAGACCTATGTAACTGGTGTTGCCATAGCTCGAACAGGCTGCTATCTAAAATCAAACAGGGGACTATAGGAAATGGTACAAGCAGGAACATAAGAGAACACCTGACTGAACAACAGCAAATAAACGGACAGGATTATAGGTTATAATTTAGAAAAATAAAATCAGAAAGCACTTTGGGGAAAAGAGTACCAGCTTAACATAAACTAAATTTTAATTAATTTAGTCAATAAAAATATACTAAACACGAAGGAAAAACATGGAATTATTTTAAATTGAATTTTTATGAGAAAGAAGCTCAAAAAAGATCCAACTGTAATCTTTTGGGGTCGCAGACTGGAGGAGAACTCAGCTGATCAAAGCACTGAATTATCTTCCATACAGGGTTTGAATTTGAAACAGCACATAAAGAACAACAACTACAGTTTTCCGGACAGAGGAATAAACCATGATTATTCCACGAGCTCTACACAAAATACAACCCAAAAAAGCCTAAAAGGAATTGATAAAAAATTAATGAAATTGAAGAAATGAGTTCAAATACTAATTCCATACTATTTTCCCATCAACCCCTCTAACAGAATTCACTTCCCCCACTTTGCTTCCAAAGAATTTCATGGCTCTATAAAACTACTTAATACTGAACTATATACAGCCTTCTGCATCGGCATACAGAGTGTGAAGCCTTGGTTCTTTCTCATGCTCTGTGTTACTCAAATACATTCAGAAATGCCCAAGTAGGAGTTCGGCATATGATCAGAAGCTGCACATTTCTCTGTCCTACTCTGCACAGATCTTGTAAAAGAACAGATCAAGTAAAAGAACTTGGACTTCTTTTATAACGTCTTCATCAGTTTTTGTTGAATATTTGTGAATTTGACATAGTTTACACATATGCATATTTCATCAACGAAACAATGTGTCACATACAGATGTGCTACTGGTTTCTCCACAGATAATACATCGCAGCATAATGAACACAATGTAAATTTACTTTAAAAGCATCACTGAACTCAAATTCGGATTTTTTTTAAAAACCATGATTCGTTCACTTTACTCACTACTGTCCTTGTATATGAGAAATCATTTCCCTAACACATCTGGCAAAATATTTTGAATAGTATTTAAAAAACATCTGGAATTAAATTTCTATATTTAAACTTAAAGTAGCAAGTAAATAAACTACACTGGTTAAATGATTACTAAGCTCTTAAGCCATATGGTGTTTTCTTGTGCATTCTACATGTGTACTTTTCTATGTGGGTTAGGGAAAATAAGATCCAAAAAATTCAATTTAAAATCCATCAAGAAAAATATCAGCCAGGCAATATCAAAACAATAATCTACCTGACTTCTGTGGTTAAAAATTAGACCACTGAACATGTAATTGAGGGGCGCCTGGGTGGCTCAGTCGGTTTACCGTCCGACTCTGACTCAGGTCATGAGCTCAACGTTCGTGGGTTCCAGCTCCGTGTCGGGCTCTGTGCCGACAGCTCGGAGCCCGGAGCCTGCTTCGGATTCTGTCTCTCTCTCTCTCTCTCTCTGCCCCTTCCCGCTCATGCTCTGTCTCTCTCTCAAAAATAAAACGTTGAAAAAAAATGTAATTTAAATGAAAACACATATACAAAATAAAAAGATGGGTTGGATGAATAACATACAATCACAGGAAAGTAAGGACTATCCTGAAGGACCCACAAACAGCTACGGCCTGCCTCATTTCTTGAAGTCAAAGATCACAGCCTAATGTCCTAGAATTAGGGTTTCCAAAACGTAAAAGAGCAACAGCACGTGGTTTGTTAGGTTACAGTCCCTGAGGACCATAGGGTGAAGACGAATAGCACCTCTATGCGTAGTTGTTACTGTGCAATGTCCTGTCCAGCTTAATGCCACTGTGGATATTTACAGCATTCACACCGCCCCAATATTAATTCACAGGCTCCTTCAGGTAATCGTGAACCCATCAGTGATAAACGGCATCAAAAACACAACTGGCTGTGGTGCCTGGGTGGCTCAGTCGGTTGAGTGTCCAACTTCGGCTCAGGTCATGATTCCACAGTTCGTGAGTTCGAGCCCCGTGTCGGGCTCTATGCTGACAGCTCGGAGTCTAGAGCCTGCGTCGGATTCTGTGTCTCCCTCTCCCTGCCCCTCCCCTGCTTGCTCACTCACACTCGCTCTCTCACTCTGTCTCTCAAAAATACATAAACATTACAAACACACACACACACACACACACACAATTGTCTGCTAATTTAGAAATACATATCTGCGAAGCTATACTATCATAACTGAACTTCAAGATCCTCGGTAAGGAAAAAGGAATACAATTCATAATTGTTTTACATTCCATGGTCCTGAGCACCTGCCACGTACTCATATTTACCAGCAGATAACTGGAGTGTTAAGTTTGCTTCAAACCCTAAATCATCTTTTGGTCACTGCACAATAGAGAACAAATGCAAAGAACGGATTACAGAAAGGCCAAACAAGAAGGTCTCTCCCCGCTACCTACTTCAAAACAGCAAAAGGGTACATAATAGAGCAAGGAAAGAACACAGACTCAAATGCCAGCCTTTTGGTACTTCAGTCCCTTATTTCAGATATCTCAGTAACCCTGAGCAACTCATTTATGTATTCATTTATTTACTTAATATTTGAGTTTCTCTACTAAACGGAAGGCACTTTCCTACTACAGATGGTTTATGGTGCCTAACTGGACATACAAGCCCTTAAAGGAGCTCACAGGCTAGCAAGGGAGAGAGACAAGACAAGGACTAACAGAGTAACTACTCACTTGCAATTGAGATGAGTGACAGACACCAAAATTCACTGTGCTATTAAAAGTGCATGTTAGGGGGTGCCTGGGTGGCTCTGTTGGCTGGGCACCTGACCTAGGTCATGATCTCATGGTTCATGGGTTCGAGCCCTGCATCGGGCTGTCTGCTGTCAGCACAGAGCCTCCACTGGATCCTCTGTCAACCCCCCTCTGCCCCTCCCCTACTCTCTCAAAAAAGAATGAACATTAAACATAAAAAAAAAAAAAAGAAAAGGAAAAAAAAAAAAAAAAAAGGAAAATGAAAAAAAAAAAAAAAAGGTGCACATTAGGGGTGCCCGGGTGGCTCAGTCAATAGAGCATCCAACTCGACTGTGGCTCAGGTCATGGGTTCGAGCCCCAGGTCGGGCTCCATGTGGAGCTTGGAGCCTGATTAAGATTCTCTCTTTTTCCCCCTCTGCCACTCTCTCCTGATCACACAGTACGCTCTAACGTATTTTTAAAAAGCCTTTCCTTCTAGGGGCGCCTGGGCAGCTCAGTCAGTTAAGCGTCCAACTTCGGCTCAGGTCATGATCTCACCGTTCGTGAGTTCAAGCCTCACATTGGGCTCCATGCTGACAGCTCAGAGCCTGGAGTCTGTTTCGGATTCTGTGTCTCCCTCTCTCTTTGTGCCCCTCCCTTGCTCATGCTCTGTCTCTCTGGTCTCTCAAAAATAATAAACATTAAAAAAAGTTTTTTAAAGCCTTTTGTTTTTTATATACACACATATATATAAACATAAATTAAACATAAATAAAGTACATACTAAAATTGACTGATCTAGGTTACACAATATAATAATTTCCTCCTTAAAGTTTATGTCCTCACTTGTAAAGGTTACAGGGTTGTAAGGATTAAATAAAAGAAAATATGTTCATGACAGTGACTAACCTCATAGTACCTAATACTTTTACTATGTAACTCATGGTATCCCTGACCCCTTCCTATGCTTTCCTGAAAAGACGGCTTTCCAGGTAACAGGGATCCCCCTTAGTTCCACTTCCCGTCATTATATTAACATAACCAACCATCAAGGGTGTCCTAAATCCTCAATAAGGAAGCCCCCAAATCAAAAGAAAATTAATTAATTAACTAAAGTGAATGAAATAACAATTAATGATTCCTCTAGACTAAAAAACACAGGTGCCCAATCCCCAATTACCTGGGATATTTGAATTCTTTTCATTGTAGTGGCTTTCAGCCTTGGAAAATTTTAGAATTAAGAACAGAATGGTCAATCAAACCAATCTAATGTTAATAGTCTTTCTGTGTTTCTATGTAAAATATTTGTAACTTTTAGGATCATTTGGTATATTTAAGTATCTTAAGATTCTTCTTCTGATTTCAACTGAAAAAATAGATAGGTATCCAAAACACACCCTGGAGATCATCATAGGAATGAACGGGTCAGCAGCATCTGCATTGTTCAACACTCCCAACAGCATTCCTCTTATTTCTTGGTTAATGGATGACACTCCGTCTGACGGCGATCAAAGCACGATACAGAGCTGAACAAACAGTTAATGTATTACGAGCAGAGTTCCTTCTTGTCCTAGTAATTCCCAAGTGCTAGTGTATTTCGCATATCCATACTTCTCGGAGGATGAAAAGCAAAGATAATTTGACTCCACTGGAAGAACTTGGTGAAGTCAGGGTCTACATGTCTCCTATTATACTGCCTCCATCATCCAAAGCTTATAAAATCCAAGACTCTTCCTCTAAGCTTTTATTAAAGCGTGGCTAACAAAACAGAGTTATAAAAAGTGAGATCTTTCTAATAACCCTTCACAATAGTTTGATCAGCAAAACATAACCATAAAAGTGATTCAGTTAACTCAGCACAGTCTATTATGTAAGGCACTCTTCCTTTTCTCTTAAAAATACTGAATTATTTTCACTTCCCGTGGGTACCTGTGAAAAACGGCCCACCCAGAGTAAGACTGACATGTACATTAAAAGATGTGAATAAATTAAAAACGTCAATGAAAACATTAATAAAACACAAATGAGTGAATGAATGAATGAATGAATGAATGGATTTCGACAGTCTGAATCCATTCGACATCTGAATCCACAATGTGAACGTGAGCACAACAGGAAACAGCACCTTCAAACACTTCCATGTAATACGCGGTGGTCGAGCAAAAACAGGGTAATTTTTGGAACAGTCTGTTACCTTTTTTAGCATACTCTGCAGGCATTTCAATAGGTAAAAACAGCTATATAAATGCCTCCTTTCGTGAATTACAATTATGCAGCCAATATATCTAACTTCCCTAAAACCAGTTTTAAAAACTTCCTAAATTATTTGCTAACTAAAATGGCCTATCACATTCATGATTTTTACTGTTACAAAGTGTGACTTTTTATATATTTTGTACATTATCCAATGTTATAATAATTAATGTTCAAGTTAAATTTTAAACATTTTATTGGGATTTTTACATTCTACTGTAATTCCCTGAGAATTCAATTATATCACCAAAGAAAGACATGATCTCCCATCAGAAAAAAAACAAAAGTTCAGAGAATCCATGCTTGTTGTTGTTGTTGTTGTTGTTTATTAGAAATCATTTTAGGGACTCCTGGGTGGCTCAGTTGGTTAAGCGTCTGGCTCTTGATTTTGGTTCAGGTCATGATCTCACAGTTTGTGAGATCGAGCCCCATGTCAGGCTCTGGGCTGACAGCGTGGAGCCTGCTTGGGATTCTCTCTCTCTGCCCCTCCCCTGCTAGCACATACTCTCTCTCTCAAAATAATAAGTAAATAAACACTAAAAAATATCATTTCAAGCATACTCAAGTTTCAGAGATACGGAACTAATAAGTACAATTCTTCAAATCCTCTTCCCGTTATCCACTGACATCACTTGGGCTGTATAAGCAGAAAGTTATCATTTGCTTCAAAGCCTTGGTAACTGCTTTAAAATATGTTCCATCAGTGACCAAAGAATGGTTCGCCACACATCCACTAGTGATTAAAGACTTACCCCTAAGACAAGAAGATTTGCTTAGACAGGACAACCAAGTCCACTCTTACAGAGTAACTGTGTTCCATTTCTTCTCAGTTAATTAAGGAATGGATGTAACAGATGCTATTCTCCATCTAACTGAAATATGGATGCAATGGAAACATTTTCTGAGGTATAAAACAAACTTTATAACAACCATATGAAATCACTGAAATGCTCACGAATTAAGCTACCATCAATAATTACTGTGATTAATTTTGAGAATGAGGTTGAATTTCAACAATGTTAATAGTAATCATTATAACTGAAAAAACTGATTGTTTTTGCAAATGACCATAGATACCAAAAAGATCTTTCAACTGCCTATATTATAAAACAATAACTATAATACTAATGTGTGTGTGTGTGTATATATATCTATATATATATATATGAAAATATAATGAACACTAATCCTTACTAACTGCTAATCGTTTAGTAATCCTGGATAGTAGATACCATTAACTTTATTTTACAGATGAGCTCTAGACAGAGAAAGTAAGTTGCCCAAGTCCTTTAACCAGTAAGTAAAAGACCTAGAACATAAAGGCAAATCGGGACTCTTTTTCTCGTGCTCTCCACTATGCCACACTGAAGCATCATCACCAAACCTGTTCTTTTCCCATGTCCACATGAAAGCTGAAAATCATCCCTGAGGCCCATTTTTGCCAAGCTGTCTCAAAAGCTCTTCCGTCCTGAATTTCTCCAGCAGACACAGTCATCTGACTCTTCAATGACAAATTTTTATAAGGCATCCCTTATATCTATACATTTCATCTCTTCATTTCTACTATGGGTTAAGATTCTACTTGAGATTAGGATTCTTGCCCAGCATTTCATAGAATATTCTTCACACTCAGATGTTTATTTACTGAAATGGAAGAGAAAATACCATGTTCAATAAACATGAACTCCATACACCAACTCTAGTTCTCCTCTCTAATTTTCTGTAGAAAAGATGTACCAATATATTCTCACAATAAAAACAAAGCCTAGGGGTGCTGGGTGGGTCAGTCAATTAAGCATCCGACTTCAGCTCAGGTCATGATCTCACAGTTCATGGGTTCGAGCCCCGCATCAGGCTCTGTGCTGACAGCTCAGAGCCTAGAGCCTGTTTCGGATTCTGTGTCTCCCTCTCTCTCTCTCTGCCTTTCCCCCACTAATGCTCTGTCTCTCTCAAAAACAAACATTAAAAAAAAAGTAAAAAAAGAAAAATAGGGCATGTTATTCTAATTGTTCCATGCTGCAAGAATTGATTTTAAGCAGTCAGTAGAAACTCTTACACAATAAATGGAACCCTAGCCCTCAAAGTCTGCAGCCCATAAACTGCAAAGAATGAATGTCCACATACAAATTTAATTTAGTAGCTAGCAGTCCTTAATTTTATATCCCTTGCTCGTCAATAAAATATCCTTAATATCAATAACCAAAATAAAGGCCTTCTTCCTAGTAAAGTACGAAGTAATTTTGAGAAACATATCTAGGAAACCTCAAGACTTTTTAAAAGTCTGTGGCCCTCCTCGATATACCTCCTACTGGAACAAAACTAAGAACTCATGAAAAACATAGTATTATCTCACCCTGATGAAGTGAACTTTTTCTAATTAAAATCTATACTTGTCCAACTTGCCTAAAAACGGCAGACACCGTTATCTAGCATTTAACTGTATCTTCAGAACTTAGCATACTGCCTACCACAAAGGAAAATTTGAAAAATGTCTACTGAATAAAAGAATCAAGAAATGAAATAGTTTTCAGTTGCTGTGACGCATTTTTCCCGGAAAATGGGATTTCCCTGGCCAGCCACTATAGTTCCTTTTCCATTTAAGACAAGAATCAGATGTCTCTCTAGATTCCTTGAATTCTAATAAATCGGAAGCTTGCTTACATAAAAACCTTCTGAACTACCACTTCTCTTCATGTAAAATGTTAAAAGGCATTTGTACACTAAACATGTAAAACTGATGAGAGGGAGGAAAATAAACAACAGGGTAGGCAGGAACAAGCAAACCTATCTGTTAAATATAAACTAAATCCAGACCAAAAATGGACCACATGATTCCTGAGTTGCTCTTAACCTCCTAGAAAGAGATAATGTATCTTCTAATAATATCTAAATTTACATCCCTTGCTCATCAATGAAAATTATCCTTTAATATCAATAATCAAAATAAAGGGGGTTCCTATTTAAGGAGAAAAGTTAGTTATCGGGGTGTGTCAACTTAGCTAGGCTGAACTTAGCTAGGTTGCCAGAATTTCATTCTAGTGTGTTACCGATTAGGGTGAACAATAAGGTATATTCCTTCCCAAGAGCTGGAAGACAGAAAGGAGGGAATGGCCATTAGCATATGCACACTTTGGCCCAGCTATTCAACTAAACGCTAATCTAGGTGCTGCTGTGAAAGGATTCTGTGGGTGTAATTAAAGTCACTAAGCAGCTGACTTTACTCAAATGGAAGATTATCCTGGGTGAGCCTGAGTTATTCAGTTGGAACCCTTTAAAGAAGGGATAAGTCCTTCTCTAAACTCAAAATACTCCCAACACCAAATGAGTCTACACTTCCCTTCCCTCTGGATCTTTCTGACTGCCTGCTCTGGAGGACCACAAATAGAAGAAGGCACAATTGTGTAAAGCCAATTCCTCATAAGTCCGTGTGTGCGTGTGTGTGTCCCCACCCGCTGCTGCTTCTTTGGGAGAACGCTGACCAGTACACTTATCTTTAAAGTTTCACCGTAACAAAAATTATAAAATAAAATGGAAGGATCCCATTAAGCCACCAAAGCCATTAATTGTGGCATGAATGCAAGAGACCACATTGATTGGTCAATGTATTTCACAGCAGTCACAATGTATAGGAGTATTTAGACTAAATAAATTAAAAACTATTCCAGAATGTCAAATAAGCTGCTCCAAATCCACACTGCTAAGAAAGGAAGAATTCATTTTGTTGTGAAAAAATAACTTCTTTAATAAACATGTTGGATTAATCCTTATTCAATAAATACGAGTGAAAGTAGTTAAGATAGAGAAAATGAAAAGCGTTCTTGAAATGTCATCAAAGCATTAAAGGCCCACTGAAAAGGCCGTAAACCCCCAAATTTAACCAGATATTTAAGTCCACAAATACTTTAAGATGAATTTTTAGAAATCCTCACTTTATCCAAAAAGACCTCCACATTGAGTTGCAAGCGACAACAGCAGAATGCACGTATGTGTACTGTGATGCTGTGTGTGTGCATACAGATTTTTAACTTTCTACAAATAGCCTGTACTCTTAAGATATTAATAAACTACAGAAAGATATTAATCTCATTTTTACCCTAATATCTAGGAATACAACTGTACTTAGTTATTATTCAATCATGAGAGGGCAGTCTTTGAAAATAATACCCTATATAACTGAACAGATTACATCATAATGAGGTGAAAGATTTGAGAAAGGTAAAAACAAAAGTGAAAAGCTTTCATCACTGATGAACAATCAATTGCTAGACTAATTTTGTACTTTAAGTAGAAAACAGTAAATAATTACCAATGCCCTCCAAAAAATCCCTAAGTATTCAATAATTAAAGTGCCTCCTGTTTAATAAATTAGACACAAAAAAATCTCTCAAAATTCCATCTCCCATACAGAATGATGTATCACCCTATCACCCATGTGGTAAGGGTCCCTTTACAAATTGTTCTGTGTGGAAAGAATACACTAATACTTTTAAACACTGAAAAGTACCTAGAATAATTATTAAAAACTGGGCCCTTTTTTGAAAATCACAATTTCACGGCTGAGTATATGTTGAATCCAGCGTACCCGATCAAATGGATTCCTTTTCATTGTCACATGATACTCTATTATGTGAAGAGACCAGGATTTCCATCTGCCCATTAATGGCCATTTACACCGTTCCCAGTAGTTTATTATTATAAATAATGGTGCAGTGAACATCCTCATGGCCATCTCCCAGACAGATATGTAAAGGACACGTAAAGGAGTCTCCTTAAGGAAGTGATAAAAGTGCAGTTTATTAAAGACGAGATCTTTAATAAACAAACAAACAAACAAACAAACCCGTACAATTAACAGACACTGCCTAACCGCTCTTCAAGGTTTTTGTACCAATTTATACTCCCAACTTCCCTGCATGAGAGTTCGGTTTCTCCACATTTAACCTAGGTAGTATTTTTATTCTGACAACTCACAGGATGTCTGTCATTACACTGTACATCAGCATGTGCATATTCCCCTGAGTAATAACAAAGTAAGCCATCTTCATGTAGTCATTGTTCATCCAGGTTTCCTGTTAATGTGAAATGCCTTTTTCACATATTTTGCCCAGTTTTCTACTGGATCTGTGGTCTTCTTTTTGTTTTTGAATGAATTCTTTACATACTCTAAATACAAACACTCTGTGTGGCCTGTCTTCAAACAGTTTAGTATCTTTCACATAACACGACTTTTTTTTTCCAGTGTAGTCGTAGCCATCCACCTTCTTTAATGTGTTTTCTAGTCTGTAATCCTTCCTTGGCCAGAAGTCACAAATATGTTCTCCTACCATTTGTTCCAGTGGTTAAGGTTTTTTGCTCTTCACTTTTAGATGTTTAATTCACCTGGAACAACTTTTGCAATATGCAAATCTAATTATCTTAACACCATTTATTGAATAGTCATGCCTTCCGCATTTCATTTGCCCTTCCTCTGCATCTACTCCCTTCTTTCTACTATACACACACACACACACAGACACACACACACACACACACACACACACGACTAGAACAGCTCTTAGTCTGATTCCACAGCCTACCTGCTGTCCCTCAGTAATATAAACAATCAAATGACAGACAGTAAATGCACTCAAGGTACCCCTCCATTTTGTTCTACTTTCCTTTTAGAAACGTCCCAATGGTCAGTTTTACTGTCCCCAAAATTCTGAATCAATTCAGTTCCATACAAAAATGTTTTATTATATTCTCTGATAAGAAAAAAGCATTTGTTGTGAGATTTTATGGACTATAAAAATTGATTCAGAAACAAGTATCTATAAAATACAGAATTTAAGTTATAGAAGTTTTCAAATATATAGCTCTGAAGTTGTTCATTGCATTTTCCACGATTTAAAAACTATCTCCAGTATTTCGAATTCGGTCTTCATTTCCATTCTTAATATTTACTTACGGTATGTCATCGATTCTCAGGTATTTCCTTAAAAATACTGTAACATCTCTGAAACCAGCGGTGTATCACGAATACTGCAAATGCAAGGCAGCAGTCGGCCACAGCTGTCCCTGCAGAACTACCGCTGGGAGAGGCAGACTGCAACAAGCCCTGGGCAGCCCTGCACGTTCCCACAGCGGAGCCAGGACGCGAGGCTTCTCTCTTTCCTCCAACTGTGCAATTTCTGTCGTCAGCCACACGGGCAACTCAACAGGTCAAGGGGACACATCTTACAGCTTACTGCCCTGAGGTAGGAAACTGTATTGTCTGTTGCTTCTTCATAAGTGCTGGGACCTTGGCCCTGGCTCCTCTTAGCAACGCAGCCCACTGAGTATACACATGTCAACCGGGGACTGGGGGTCACCAAGAGAATCGGTGCAAATATGAAGATCCTCTGTTCTTGCTTTGCAGACTGTATGATTATAATACAGTCTGATCTCTGATCCAGGAAGTCTCAGGTCTTCCACCAGCATCCTTAAAACTGTGGTAGCAACTTATCTTGTTAGCTTCAGACTCTTTGCTCTTCTTAACAACAATACGTCTTAAACTTGCAATGGCTTACGGAAAAAAACACCAGGGAACATAAAGTACTCCTTTAAAAAAATGCTGCATCAACAACATTCCTGGTTAGATTATCTATGGCATGGAAAACATGACTGAGTAAAAAGGTGACACAGAACTGTCTGGAAGTTCTTAGAAATTCATTTCACTTGTACTTGTCTTTTAACACCTATCACAGACTCTAATGAAAAGACAGGGTAAGTAAATCTCTATATAAATACAAATTCTATGTGAATAGCAAACTCTCTGTCAACTTATTTGGTTGCTTTATTCTCTCTCCGTGGTGGTACGTAACGGTGCTGCATTTGAGGACTTCAGATTTTGTTCTATCTCCTCCTTTTATCCTCCTCGGTTTTATCCGAGTTTATTTATTTGGTGAATTCTCAAAAAACAACAACAACAACAAAAAAAACAACAACCAGCTTTTATTTTTGTGAATCATCAACATGCAGCACCTGCACTATTTATTAAATTTTTACTCTTTGCTTTACTTCTTTCTTTTCCCTTGCTTTCATCTACTTTACTGTTCTTTCCAGATCCTGAAGTTAAAATGTACCTCATTTACGGCCAACACTTAATTTTTACTTTCTAGGTGATTTCCAGCTCAATTCCATTGTGATTAAAAAGCACAATGAATTATTTCAGACTTCTGAACTCTGCTGAGGCTTTCTTTATTGGCCCAGCACACAATGTGGCAAAATGTTCCACACTCTTTAGAAGAATGAATTATGCCACTGTTGGGTGTAATGTTTTTGTTGTTGTCGTTGTCGTTAATTAGGTCAAACCTGCTCGCTGTGTTGTTCAGGTCTTGTACATTCTTAACTTTCTGTCTGCTTGTTTTATCAGTTATTTATTAGTTGTTTAGAGTTGTGTTAAAATTCTGAATGTGGATTTGAGTTCTTTTAGTTCCGGTAAGTTTTACTTTATATGTATTTTCAAGCTATGCTACTTGGTATATACAAATTTAAGACCATGATCTCTTCTTATTGGACTGATCTTGTATATAACTTAGAATTTTGTTGAAGTTTTATTAACAATTTCTGCATGAATGAGGAATATTGACCCTTATTTTCTTTTTCCGGTGGTATCATGGCAATACTGGTAATTACCAATCTATGGTAATGGAAGTGGAATATTCATTCTATCTTTCATGAAAGATTTCATAGATTCATATTCTTAAAATTTTTAGTATTTTTTATTTTAAAAAATTTTGTTTATTTTTGAGAAAGAGCATGAGCGGGAGAGGGGCAGAGAGAGAGGGAGACACAGAATCGGAAGCAGGCTCCAGGCTCTGAGCTGTCAGCACAGAGCCTGACGTGGGGCTCGAACTCATGAACTGCGAGATCGTGACCTGAGCCAAAGTCAGACGCTTAACTGAATGAGCCACCCAGGCGCCCCTAGTTTTTTAAATGTTTATTTTTGAGAGAGAGAGAGAGAGAGAGAGAGAGACAAGAGAGAGAGAATCCCAAGCACTGACAGTGTGGAGCCAGATGCAGGGCTCAATCGTACAAACCATGAGATCATGATCTGAGCCATCTGAGCCAAAATCAAGAGTCAGACATTCAACAGAGCCACTCAGGTGCCCCCCATCCTTTCTTAAAGTTTGATAAAACTCGTTAGTGTAGCCACCCAGGCTTCACATTTTCTTTGTGGGGTAGTTTTTATTACAAATTCAGCTTAAGCATTACAGGCTATTCAAGTTTTCTGTTACTTCTTGGTAATAATATATTTTCCAAAGACTTTTCATCTAAGTTGTCAAATTTATTGGCTTATAGTTGCTCAGAATATTCCCTTAAAGTCTCTTATTGTCCATAGGGTCCATAGTGATGTCCCCTAATAGGAAGAAAATTAAATAACTGATTTAAGTTTCTAAAAATATGAACATTTTTGGAAATAAATTCCCTGTAAACACTGCTTTGGCCTTACTTCACAAATTTTATGTCCCATTTTCATTGTTATTTGGTTTAAAATACCTTTTAATTTTTCTTGTGACATCTCTTAAGCCATGGACTATACAGAAGTGTGTTGTTCAATTTCCAAATATTTGGGCTGAATTTCATTTTAGTCACAGCTCATCCTTGGTCTAATTTCAAGCTTCTCACTTTATGGCCTAGGAAATATTTTATACTGGTGAATGCACCATGTTCACTCAGTTGTCAAGTGTAATGTTTTATAAACCCCAATAATGTCAAGGCAGCTCATAATAATGTTCAGATCTTCTCAGTCTTTGAGGAGTTTTAGTTTCATTCTATCAGCTGCTGAAAAAGTTAGAATTTCAGTCTGATCCTGGAATTATTTGTCTTTAGGCAATTCTTGTTTCATACAGTAGAGTGACACTGTATCAAGTGAATATACATTTACGATCACTTTTCGCACTTCCTGCTAAATTGACTTTTTATCATTATGAAACATTCTCTTTACTTGATATGAATTGCTTTCTCTTGAAATCTATTTTATCTGATATTAATAGTCATTCCAACCTTGTGCTGTTTTCTTGCTCTTTTTCCACCTATTTATTTTCAACCTACTTTTATTTACAACTTTTCTTCTTGAGAAACTGTATAGTTTATAACAGCTATATGCTTTATAGTCTACAAGTGTGCCTTAGTGTTTTCAATCCATTTTGGTAACCTCTCCCTTTTCATAGGGGTGTTTCTTCCACTGGCAAATTAATGCCATTATTGATAAGACGAGGTTTCTTTTTTTTTTTTTTTAATTTTTTTTTCTAACGTTAATTCTTTTTTTGAGAGACAGAGACAGAGCGTGAGTGGGAAAGGGGCAGAGAGAGGGAGACACAGAATCTGAAGCAGGCTCCGGGCTCTGTGCTTACAGCTCAGAGGGCTGGGCTCGAACTCACAGACTGTGAGATCATGACCTGAGCCGAAGTCGGACGCTCAACCGACTGAGCCACCCAGGAGCCCCGATAAAACGAGATTTCTGGCAGCTACCAACTTTATTACTGGCTTTCTATTTGTAGCCTCTGTTTTTGTTCCTCTGTTTCCTCTTCCAACTTTTAAAAATACACTATTTCAATATATTTTTACAATTCCACTTTAGTTTTCCTCAGTGCATTTTTATCTGTACTTCTTTGTATTATTGTTTTCAGTGGCTGCTCTGAGGGTTACAATATAAATCTTTAACTTTTCAAGGTCCACTTATGACTAACGTTTTACAACTTCACACAAATGCAGAAACTCGTAACCACCACATAGGTCCATGTTTACACATACATAAGTTTAAAACTCCACAGGACAACGCTATTTCTTCCACATTAAACAGCTATACGTATTAAAGAAACTAAGAGGAAAAATACCCGTCCTCCCCCTCAAAAAATATTTTCTATCTACCCAGGAATTTATCATTACTGGCGTTCATCTCTAAGTAACTTTCTATGTGCTCTCATTTCATTTCTCTGAAGTTGGAAAAAGTCCTCTTTAGTTTCTCCACTCTGTACATCTGCTGCCAAGAAATTCTCTGAACTAATCTTTCATTTCCAATGGCTTTATTTCCTCTTCACTTGGAAGATGGTTACAGCATTCTCAATGGTTACAGAATTCAGGGTTGACAATACTCATCTGTTAGGATATTTAAAGGATGTTTTACTCTTTTCTGGCCTGATAATAAGTCAGCCATTAATTGTATTTTTCCTCTGTATGTTAAAGGTGTGATTTTTCTCTTGCTGCTTTATAAGGTGTCCAACAGTCCTGCTCTAAGGTGCTACAGTGCCCCCCCCTTTGTGTTCATTCTGATTGTTCTATGATAAGCATCTTACATCTACAAGTTTATGTCTTTCAACAAATTTTTGAGATCCTCTGCCATTATTTCTTCAATTATTTTTATTTCATTTGCTCGCTCTTCCTTATAGAACTCCGATTACAGATATGTTAGGTAGACCATTTGACATGTTATTACCTTTACCTCAATTTTTTCCTCTCCCTGTTATTCACAACAGACAGTTTCTACTGCTCTGTCTTCAAATCTGCACACTCCTTCTTCAGCAGTTAAATCCATCCACCCATAAATGGTTTACTTCAGATACTCTATTTTCAGTTCTGGAATTCCCATTTGGTCTTTTTTATTGTTTCTGGTTCTCTGCTAAGATTTTCGATCATTTTGTATTTTGTCTTACCTTATGAGGATCATTATAACAGCTACTTTAAAATATGTGTTTTGTTACTTTCAACATCTGGAGATTCGAATCAGTTGATTGTAGAATGTGATTAATCTTCAAGTTTTAATTTTGAACTATATGCTGATTCTGGCTTTTGTTTTTTTCTTTTGAAGATTTATTACCACTTTAGTAAGCAACTGTCCTGATTCAATTCAGAACTGCAAACTTTGTTTCTTGGGTGCAGAGTCTGGTCTCAGTTCAGATCCTCACCCGAGATCCTTTAAGTCTGTTCTACATGTGTGTGATTCAGGGGTTAGCAAGAACGTAGGGATTTCTTCTCCTGTCTCTTTTCCTTCCTGGATTCTCCTTTCTCAACAATAGGGATATCCTCTAGGTTAGAATTAGTGCCACCTACTGTGCTTGACCCCTGGAGTGGGGGGGAAGCCAGGCAAAATATAAGGTTCCCTCCTCTAAACTCTGCTTGTATTCTTCCCCAGTGCCTTGATGTATTCATGTATAATACAAGGGGTAATCTTGTATTTTATATATCTATCTGTATCTATATCTGTATCTTAGAGTTGCTCTCTGTACATGAATCTATCTTGACAGGAATTTATTCATTTATTACTGGAAGCAGAAGGCCTTACTTCAAAGTTCTATTTCTTCCAGAAGGATAGTGATAATCCGGTATTCAAACCAGCAGGCAGCTTGGCCCTGATTATAGATAAATACTCTCTCCTTCCTCTTACCACTAGAAACATTTCCTAGGTGACAGTCATAGAATTTAGCCTCTATCCACAAGTGGCACAGCGCACCCCAAAACCCAGTACTTCTGTGAAACTGGCTCCAATTCCCGTTACTCATGCTCAGAGTCCATCTCCTGTCCATGTAGCCCATAATTATCGCAGAATGGAGTGAGTTTTCCATTTTAGTCCCTGCGTACAGTTATGTGTTTCTGATTGACAGGAGGAAAAAACACATACACATTAACAAACACAGCTATCGGACAATATAAATCTTCTAACACAAAGGGTGCCTGGGTGGCTCATTTGGTTAAGCATCTGACTTCGGTTCAGGTCATGATGTCACAGTTTCTGGGTTCGAGCCCCGCATCGGGCTCTGTGCTGACAGCTCAGAGCCTGGAACCTGATTTGGATTCTGTGTCTCCCTCTCTCTCTGCCCCTCCCCTGCTCACAGGCGTTTTCTCGCTCTCTCTCCCCCCACAAAATAAAAAAAATAGACATAAAAAAAAGAAAACAAAATAAATCTTATAATACTGAAAGAACTAAAAATATATATGAAAATAGAAAATTAATTCAACAGTAGAGATGAGTTCAGTTAATAACTCGAATACAAGATTCTAAGGGAAACACTAATTAAGGATTCCTGTGCCAAGCCCTGTGTATGTTCCAGGGCTGATTAGGACAAAGTTCTCACTCTGAGAAACACTCTGTAATCAACCACAAAAAATATATTAAGTGCTTGAATGGAGATATGCATTAGTATGGGATCGATGGAGTACAAAACAGCTAACTTTGTCTGAATATATTGTTGAAAACTTAGAAAAGGATTTTTAAAAATTCAAACAGGATCCAAAACACAGACTAGGGACTTGGAAACACTGAAGAGATCACAAATAATGTGACCTAAAAGGTTACTCTTCCTCATTTGTACAATGAAATTTCCTGCGGCTGTGGATGTCCTTCACATAATTTAGGCATATTTTTTAATCATACAACTCTCAATTACTCACATTTTACCAACTGAGTCCCTAATTACTTTTTTAAATAAAATAACACTTCAAAACACTAATTACACCACAACAAAATGTCAATTAAGTCGGGAAAACTTCCTGGGGAGCCTGGGTGGCTCAGTCAGTTAAGCGTCTGACTTCGGCTCAGGTCACTATCTCCTGGTTTGTGAGTTCGAGCCCCGCATCGGGCTCTGCACTGACAGCTCGGACCCTGGAGCCTGCTTCGGATTCTGTGTCTCCCTCTCTCTCTGCCCCTCCCCTGCTCACGCTGTCTCTCTCTCAAAAATAAATAAATGTTAAAAAAAAAAAAAAAAATT
This sequence comes from Panthera uncia, assembly GCF_023721935.1. NCBI lineage: Eukaryota > Metazoa > Chordata > Mammalia > Carnivora > Felidae > Panthera > Panthera uncia. The sequence goes on along the minus strand of NW_026057580.1, from coordinate 114,347,979 downwards.
TAAGTTGGGAAAACTTCCCAAGAAAAAGTGACATCTCTCTGATCACTTTATCTCAATTAATGAAGTTTATTAAAACGCAAAAATTTTCTCAAATAACTTGGGAAAGGAATTTTCAGAGGGTCAAAAGAAATCAGCCATGTTTTTCAAATGAAGCTTTAGAGTAAGTGTCTGGATTCAGAACTATTAAGCTTTTTAAAAGGAAAGGGAAAGTTAGTAAACTCATGTATGAAAGTTACATTTAAAATGATAATGACAACAATATAAATTTCAAGTTTACCCTAAACAGAATAACAATTATTTTTCTATTAGATTCAAAATACAGTGGAGTCCTTTTAAGCACAAAAATTCTAAGAAGGTAAAACTTTCAGGAATTTTTAAAGAAATCCTAGTTACAGTTTCATCAAGTGCTTAATATTTTGTAGGGTCACACCCTGAATCGTTTATCATAACACTGGTCCCAGGCTGACCCTGCTCTCTCAGTTTAAATTATCGAAAACCAACTTTAGATTTATGTGTAAGCTCCACTGCCTCCAAAAATTCATAAAGAATAGTATTCTGTCAAATAACCCCTATTTAACCCACTGTGCATTTCCAAAGTAAAAAGGAAGAAACTGTATATATACCAATAATCTCTACCCTCCTTCAACACCTGAACAGTAATAATATAAATAAAATGTCGGGAATGACTAAAAATTATTTTCTTCAAAATTTTAGGAGTTTAGATGCTCAAATTATATATACACATATATATACACACAGTAAACATATACTTACACATACACATATGTACACAACACACACACACACACACACACACACACACACACACATACACACACACACAGAGTCTTCTCTGACGCCTAAATTCTATACGGCTATGCTAGCACAGTACATTCATTGCTTTTGGGTTTAATTTATACACCATATATATTAAAACACAGACAATGTATTTCCTCTTCCATTTTGACTGATATTAATAATTCAGGATTTTCCAAATCCTTTCTTCCAGCTATCCTTGGCCAATTTTCCTAGGTCACATACTTATTCTTGCTGACCCTTAGCCTCTGTTAGTTGTTTATCCTGAAAATACCCAGAACCCTCATTAAATGTCTTATTTTCTCATTCAGGAGACTGTCCATAACTGTGCTTTGCACACCCTTCATGGGCCACTGGAGGTCAAAGTCAATTTCAAGGACAAAAAGCAAATGGCAGAGAGGTCAGCGTAAACCACACACAACACAGAGCACTCAAGTGCTGACCGCGCTGCAGTATGACGCATCGTGCTGAGACAGACGTGAGCCACTACACGAACATTCACTGGCTGAGCGCGTGACAGCAGGCAGAGCACAGAAGAACATGCATATTGGCAATTTACCACAATATATTCATAAAAACTTTTATTTAAAGGAAAACATTTCAGGGGCAAACAACACTAAAAGAACTGGCACCGAGCAGAAGAGCACCGAACAGCACACAGGATGGAGAGACACTTTTCACATCCTTTACATATATTACCTGAACTCTCCCGACAGCAGACCTCAGTGGCTGTTAACTATTCAAATTACCCAGGTTCAAGACCCAAGCTATAGGAAGGTAAACTGATTCCACACTAAGGCGTAATTTTATTTGACAATAAGGAAAACTTTACAAAAAAAAAAGCTGAAAGCAGTTAAAATATGAAAGGGGCTTTTAAGTAGTGTGAAATTCTCTGGTAGCCAGTAGCTACAAACCTTCCGCATGACATTTGAGAATATTAAGAATACAGTATGTGTCAGGGCGCCTGGGTGGCTCAGTCAGTTGAGCGTCCGACTTCAGCTCAAGTCATGATCTCAGGGTCCAGGAGTTTGAGCCCCAAGTCCTGTGACTTGAGTTTCAGCCCCAAGGCTCCGTGCTGCTGAAACCTGCTTCAGATTCGGTCTCCCTCTCTCTCTGCCCCTCCCCCCGTTAGCTGGAGCTCCTGCTCTCTCTCAAAGATAAATAAACATTAAAAACATTTTTTTTTCATCTAGTATGTGAGGCAGCAAAAAATAATAAAATACAATGGTCAAGTCTATCGAAGTCTAAAGAACACGTATTGGGGTAAATATTTTTCTATTCTCAAGGGATGTACCCAAAAACAAAACTGCCATCAAACAGCTGCAAAAAAAGTCAAGTCCGTTTTTCCTTACCTCATGTCTTCCCAACAAATAGAGAAGGGCACCGTAGCTGCTTAATACACACATTTTAATTGAGTGCTGCCATTGGGAGGGAAAAAAATGTGGAACCTCTACTTTCCATATCAGACAAAGCAGGTAATTAACAGCCATTATGGCACAATCCCTTATCGTCAAAATACACAATGGAGGCTAACTTCTCTCAAAGCCAATGCTCTGTTACCAAAAAGCATAGCGGGTGTTTCAGGGTCACATTCACTTCTCTATTACACAAGCAGACATTTACTGCTCAGTCAAACACCTATAATTAAACACAAGAAGACTATAATGCTAATATTCAGGCTAGCTTGCATGGAAGGGGGTTCCCCCTCCTCCCCGTACAGATGATTGCTTTTCATTTCAGAGTTTCAAGCAGCTACAGTTCACTTAGTTTTGATTACATGGCAATTAGATATGCAAATGTATAAGATCCGGAAAAATACTTTTTCAAACATCAGATTGAGCAATCAGGCCCATTCTCTTCTCTTGTATATACGAGCAGCTCATTAAACAACTATTGTCTAAAAAAAAAAAAAACAAAAAAAAAAAAAAAAAAAAACCATTTCTGTCTTAAAAGCCTTAGTTGTTTTTTTTTTGTTTTTGTTTTTTTTTTTTAAACATTTAAAACATATCCTTAGAATAATCTCTTGGCAAAACCCAGTTCGTGTGTATGTGCTTGTGCTGGGTGGGGGAGACATGGAAAGAACACATCCTAATTCACACTGTCTATTTAGGGTTACTTTGAGACTGGTCACGTAATTTGCTGTAAACATTTTAAAATATACAACTTAAAACTTTCCATTAAATGACACCTATTATTAACAAAGTACAAAATATTACAAGTAATTGTAATACGTATTCTAACCATTTGATTGAGAAACTTTTTTCTCTTACTTTATGGTTTTACATTACAAGCTATATGCAGATGTTAGAGAAAAATCATGTATACTCTGGAGGAGGGGGGTGGTAAAAACATTTGCACTTCAAGAAGATCAAAAATTGTTACTTATATCTGTGGGTGCGACTTGAAAAACTAATATGGCCACTGATGTTATTTCAAAATGTACTTCTATAATGTCTCTATCCTGGCAATTAATGTTACTTTTAGGTTTTAAATTTCAACTTTGCTTCTTAATTCTTAACCTCAAGTCCTACTCGACTAACTTATAAAGTGCTTGCTGGCTTTCCTTTTCTTTTTTTCTCTCTTTTGTATAATTTGAGTCATAGGTCAATCATTTATACTTAAGTAAGTTTTCAAGTGATTCTTCTGCATCATCTAGTTGATGCTCCTTTACTTTGGAAAATTCAAGAAAGTGGTGTCTAAAATTCTGTAATAAGAACATAATTTTTTAACGGGCATCAATTATGTCCACACTTCACTGAGCACGAGGAAATATAAATCACTGCTCTTGGAGAATGCAGCCTGGGGAAGGAAACAGGATTAGTAAAATTAAATATTACACTGTATCTTTAGAGTACAAGTAGTCTGGAAGTTGGAACAAGAGAAGATTAGGGAAGGCTGAAGTGCTCTGACAGTGCTGATTTAAAATGAACTTCGAAGAAAGTTCCTGGTCAATGCCACCTTTGTCTCCCACCTCAACAACTTCAAGAGCCTACTCACATATCCGCTTGCTTCAACTCTTACCCGACTCCATACACATTTACAACCTTTACAACCCATTCTCTGTTTTGAGACAATTCTTTTAAAAAATATATCAGATCATGGGGCGCCCGGGTGGCTCCGTTGTTTAAGCGTGCGACTTTGGCTCAGATCATGATCTTGCTGTTTGTGAGTTCGAGCCGTGCGTCAGGCTCTGTGCTGACAGCTCAGAGCCTGGAGCCTGCTTCCGATTCTGTCTCCCTCTCTCTCTGTACCGCCACCCCCCCCCCACCTCTCTCTCTCATAAAAAAAGGAGAGGAGGAGGAGGAGGAGGAGGAGGAGGAGGAGGAGGAGGGGGAGGGGGAGGGGGAAGGGGAGGAGGAGGAAGAGGAGGAAGAAGAGGAGAGGGAGGGGGAGCGGGAGGGGGAGGGGGAGGGGGAGGCGGAGGCGAAGAAAGAAGAAAATTTAAAGGGAGCCTGAGTGGCTCAGTCATTAAGCATCTGACTTTGGCTCACACTGGGTGAGCTCGGGTCCTGCTTCAGGTAAAAACACAAGCCCACGGTGAGCCTCGCTTCTCTCTCTCTCTCTCTCTCTCTCTGCCCCTCAGTCACTTGTGCCCTCTAAATAAAAAATTACCTAATTAATTAAATATTGAAAGGCAGGCTGTATTTATTGTTTAGGTCTAATTAGTGATAATATCTCCTGTCATCTTCACAGTGTCCTGATGCAGATGACAAACTGCATAGCCATCATGACATCTGGGCACTGTTTGGTGCTCAACTTGTTCAGGATCCTGTAGGCAAACACTCCTTCAGCACATACTTCCCGAGTACCAACTATGTGGCAGGCACTTACGCCCCCCCCCCCCCCCCCCAGGACAGGGAGGTGAACAAAGGGAACAAGACAGACAGCGCTCTGCGCTCATGGAACGCACCCCTCTAGAAGGCAGACAGACATAATGAACACATAAAGTATCTCAAAAGCAATGATGGATATGAAGAAAAATGCAGGAGGCAAAAGGATAAAAAGGACAGTGGAGGGGCATCAAAGTTTGCTGTATCTGAGCAGAGTGGTTATAGGAGGTCTCTAAGAAAAAGTGAAATCGGACACAAATGTGAAATGAAATGGGGATCAGGTTGCATAGCGTTGGGGGGAGAGTATTCCAGAGAGTGTGCAAAACCGAACTCTGCAATGACAGACAGCATCAGCATGTTCACAGAATGAAAAGACAGGCACTCGGTCACAGAGGCAGCCAACAGAGGAGAAGCCTGGAAGACAGCGAGGGGGACAAGATCTGGTGGGCCTGTTAAGATCTCTCAATTAAGTACACGAACATACACTGCAGGATTATTTTAAAAATTCACTATGGTTGCTTGAGGGCGACAGACAGGAACAGAAGATCCAAGGGCATCAGAAGGCTACAGAGAACGAGTACAGTGTAGTAATCCAACCCATGCACTCAAACCAGCCTGGGTTCAAATCCTGACTAAGCAACTCACTAGCTGGGGTTAAGGGAAGGTTCTTAACATCCTCACCCTCCGTGACCTCAAGGATAAAATTAGAATGAAAAGAGTAGCTACTTCAAGGGACCGTTTGAGGATTAAAAGGATGAATTCGCATGGAGGGAGGGTAGACAGAGCACCTCAATCAGGCAAGAGCTTCGTGCTCTGCAGCCTTAACATCACTTCCACTGCCACTTCCTCCACCAGCAGTATGTCAGCCATTCCAGTCACCACTCGCTCTCCCCTCCACCAAAGGACTCAAGGTGTTAAGCAAGCAAGCTGGAATGCAGGGGAGATTCCAACTGAGAGACGTAAATTCTAAAGCCAACGAGAGGAGTAGGAGGGGTATATATCCTATATCCTCCGGTATTACATACATAGCATATTTGTAACAGAGAATGAGATCTTAATCTATCAGAAATGAGTATCTTCGATACAGGTGAATGTCAACTACTAAATATGAAGCAAAAGACAAAGTTAGAAAAACAACAATTTTGCACACACTGTATTATAGTAATAACGCACGTGGACGAGAGTCATTAATCAAATGCTAATAAGAGGACGGGGCAAAACCTTGTTGACAAGAAGATATTTACAAAGTTTCAAAGTGTTACCCGGAAATTAGTTATTAATTTGAAAGGGGAAAAAGTACCTCTACACTGAAAAAATACGATTGACATCATTTTAACTACACGATCAATGTTAATATCATCAAAACGGGGCAAACTAACACTGTGTAACTAACGCTGCGTGCTAAGGACACATCACTTTTTAAAAACATTCCTGCCAAAGATAAACGACCTGAAATTGATCATGGGAAAACAATGAAACAAATCCAAATCATGAAAGACAATGAAAGGTTGAGCAGCTGTTTCAAATTAGAGGTCTAGAGAGACAAATGTCATGTGTGATCTGAAGTGGTTTCTGGGACAGGAAGAATTTAAATGAACGGAAAATTGGAGAAATTTGAGTTTAGAATGTCTGTCAAAGAACATAATATTGAAGCAGTATTAAATTTGCTAGATTTGAAGAAAGAGACCTTAATGATGTAAATGGATGTCCTTGTTCTAAGAACTGCATTCTAAGATAGGGATGAGGGGTCACAGCAACTGCAACTTAACTCTCAAATGATTCAGCAAATGAAAAGGTAATAATTAGTTTATACCTACACACGTGTGTGCATACACGTAAGGTCAGTTCTCATTATTCATCTATAAAGTCACCGTGAACACTGAATTAGAGAATACTGAACCATTGCTCCTAAGGGAAACACAGGGTTATGCTACTGTGAGCCTCTGGTCACGACAGTTTCACTAGTCAATGGCAATGTAATCCTGTTTTATGCATGTTTACGTTTAAAGACACATTTTAAATATATACTGTTAATTCATTAACACTGATCTCACGGCCAACAACACTGTAACTCACTCCTGAAGGAAGACAAACACCATGTGTGCTTAGAAACATAGACAGCAATTTGCTTTGGAGTCATTTTTAACATCAAAATCACCACCAAAACACAACTAAGCAAAAACCATAGCACTAAGTAGACAGTGAAAAGAACACTCAAGGAAAGCATTAATGAGAAAACAAGAAGACTAGCGTTGTTTTACTCAACTTCGGCTGGAAACAAGAGCACTGGATGACTTACAAATTTGTTTTTGTGCTCTGCATTAAGTCCACGAAAAACCGTGAATATGCCACAAGTATTAATTTTGGAATTGCTAGTAAATGTTGGCAAGTAGGCGAACTCACAAATACACAATCCGAAAATAACAGGCATTAACCATGTGTATGTATGTAAGTGAATACATACAGACACAGAGGGAGAGAATACCCAGGAGCCCACAAAGATGTACAAAATGGTAACAAATCTGGCAAATCTAGGTGAAAGGTATACAGGATTCACTGCTCTTCCAAATTCTGTACTGCTCTTACAAGTTTTTGCTAGGTATAAAATTTGGATTTTTTTCAAAATGATAATTAAAAGAAAACACAGGGGCACCTGGGTGGCTCAGTCGGTTAAGCATCCAACTTCAGCTCAGGTCACGATCTCATTGTCATGGGTTCGAGCCCCGTGTCAGGCTCTGTGCTGATGGCTCGGAGCCTGGAGCCTGCTTCCAGTTCTGTGTCTCCCTCTCTCTCTGCCCCTCCCCCGTTCATGCTCTGTCTCTCTCTGTCTCAAAAATAAATAAACGTTAAAAAAAAATTTTTTTTAAATAAAAAATAAAAGAAAATACAAACTAGTGGTTCGGGGTAGTAGCAATGACAGGCAATACAAAAATGAACATCAAAGTGCAAACAGATATATATTAACAGATTTAACGTCACTAACCAAAAATGTGCAAATTAATAGAGTGTATTTCTGTCCCCCAATTTTGGAGAAGATACATTACACAAGCATTTTCACTTCCTGTTGAGAGTGCTTAAAATTTCAAATAGTAGAAGACAATTTTGGTAAAAAACATTTTCAACCAACCAATTATACTTCTACAAATTTATCCTACGTGCAGATGTCCTTCACAACATTTTCATAGTAAAAACAATTCGTTTTTAACATGTATGTGAGATTTTACAGTCACAGACAGATAGAATACTCTTAAGTAAAATATATTAGTTTACCAAAACATATGGTCTCAAAATATGCATCAACATATAAATGTAACACTTGCCTCCAAAAGGGAAAGATTATGACTAAAAACACAACTAAATTATCTAACATTTTTTATAATATGAAAGGCTTTCATAATTAAGAAAAAAAATTTTTTGCAATAAATATGCTTAAGTATTTTTGCTTTTACTTCTTGTGACTTCTTTTAAAGTTGTGACCTCTTAAATTTTAAAGGTCTTAAAACACTTTAATGCAACAGCTTGATCATATCACACATCTTCAAGTACAAGGATACTTCCAATTACTCAATTGTCTATCATTCTATAATTTCATAATATTTTAAATTTTTGTATTTTCCTTGCTCAGAATTCCATTTTGCTTAATTTCTTATAGCAGGCATCTTTTTTGTTTAAAAACAACAAAATGAATAAAAACAAGAGAAGAGAAATGGCCAAAGGAAATGAACAATTTGTCAGTGAAAACACTGTTGCAAACTGCCATTTACCAAAAATTTTAAATGCATATTTTAACTAATTTTTTTCATTATGTATTTATTTATTTTTAATATGTTTTATTGTCAAGTTAGCTAACATACAGTGTGTACAGTGTGCTCTTGGTTTTGGGGTACATTCCCATGATTCATCACTTACATAACAACACCCAGTGCTCATCCCGACAAGTGTCCCCCCCTCAATGTCCATCACCCATTTCCCCCTCTCTCTCACCCACCATCAACCCAAGTTTGTTCTCTTATTTAAGAGTCTCTTATGGGTTTGCCTCCCTCTCTCGTTTGAAACTATTTTTTTCCCATTCCCTTCCCCCATGGTCTTCTGTTAAGTTTCTCAAGTTCCACATATGAGTGAAAACACACGTCATGATCTCATCACTCGTGGGTTTGAGCCCTGCTTCGGGCTTGGTGCTGACAGCTCAGAGCCTGGAGCCTGCTTTGGATTATGTGCCTCCCTCTCTCTGGCCCTCACCCGCTCACATTCAGTCTCTGTCTCTCAAAAATAAACAAATATCTTTTTAAAAAAGCAATCAAAAATGCCCAAGACATAATTTCATAATTTAAATGAACACAAGTTAATCAGTCCGAAATTAATCTTACTAGTTACAAAGATGAAATTACACAAAACTTACTTCACATCAGATTTCTGAAAACATTTTCATCATGAAATGATTAGTCTTCTAAATGTAGAGTACTTTATAGGTATCTGAACTCAGCAAAAACTTAAGTTAAAAAACCCATAGGCCTCAGGGCGCCTCTGTGGCTCAGTTACATACTCAACTCTCGGTTTCGGCTCAGGTCATGATATTACAGTTTGTGAGTTCGAGCCCCACATCGGACTCCACACTAACAGGGTGGAGCCTGGGATTCTCTCTCTCTCCCTCTCTCTCTACCCCTTCCCTGCTCACATTCTCTCTCTCAAAAAAAAAAAAAAAATAAACTAAAAAACCCCCCAACCTTATAGACCTTTATAGAACATGTCTAACTGCTACAATTTCTATTTACCCTCTTCTAAGTAACAAATAATTCACAAAATAAAAAATTATTTCTATAATCTGAGATTCACAGTTTCAATTCTTTGGACCCACAGGCTGTGATATCATCCTGGTATGATAATCTGTGACAATAAGTAAATAAATAAAGTTAACAATTATACCTGTCTTTCAAAGCAAAAGAGTTAACAATTATATATAAAAGGTTAACATGTTTTAAAATCAAAAGAGTAACAATTTCTTTAAATCATTCTCTCTCATAACTGGAGTAAATGGAAAAATAAAACTAGTAGGACAGAACAGGATGGCTCACTAGGCTTATGAAACTGCCCAATAATTTGCTGTTAATACGACAGAAAAAATTTTCCAATCGAAGTTTCCTGTTAAAGGATTTCTGAAAAAGAGTATCAACTGATGCAGCATAAATGACATACACATAAGCAACATTCCACTACTAATTCTGTCAACAGGGACTGAATCCTCTGAAAAGAAAATCTGTTCCATACAACACAACTACAAGGTGCTCAAATATTCCTTAACTAAATTGACTGCAATCCAATCAAGACTTAATTTTAAAAGGCTCATTAACGGCATCTAGTGATAAAACGGACTCTCCCTTCTCACCGAAACTCATATCTCATTTCATTAGACATGGACAATTAACTCATCTTGGTATTAGACCTATGGCGAGTAATTAGCTTAAGTTTTACAGGTTACATAATGCGTTACTTTACTAAAGAAAACAAAGGTTTATTCTCACTGGATCCATCTTTTTACTCCTCAAAGAGTGTCTCACCAATTTTAATAAAACTGCACCTTAAATAAACAAATTCTAAATCCTCCCAATCTTTCTTAAACAATTAATGTGGCAAAGCAGCATCTCTATTCTGTAAATGTCTTGAGATACTATCCAATCCAAAAGAAGCATATGATTTTTACTGCACTGTTTTATACTTTTCTATCTTAAAGTAACTCTAAGCCACTTGAGTCCATAATAAACATGTAACCAGAAAAGTGGAAAGTCAATATTCTAAGATGAATTTTATTTTAAAAGCAGACATAGCAAAACCAAGAGAATGAGAAGAACAAAGCAGAGAGGGAGAAAACACCATGGAGCTGGTTTACAGTTCTGAAAAACCAGCAGATTATGTCACAAGCTTAGGTATTTAAACCGGGCCTGCAGGAAGTATAGCCAGCACGTACAGAAACCAAGTGTGTTTACAAACGTTTACAGCATTCCAACTGGATACTTCTTATCTGTTGATATAAAAAGTTTTAAACAGGACCGAATTTGCCTTTTTCAAACTATTTATCTGATAATTTCATTATGGTTTACAAAAGGATTGGTCTACGATGGATTTGAATTTTTTTGTAATGGTCTTTTATGGCAGATTATTTGAAAAACAGTAGTTTAACTCTTCCAGAAAGCAAGCCTTCTTTACTCTTTAAAAAGAAACCTATCAATCACTTTGAGGTTGAATTCAAGGCCAAATACCGTAACATTAAAAGAAAAAAAAAAAAAAAAAGGCTAAAGTTAAAAGGTTATAGCTACAGTAGGACACGTTTAAGACAGAAGTATTACCATCTAATTACGGCAAAGGCTCTGTGGTTTAGAGATCACACTTGTTTAATTAAGATCAGAGGATCTACGTTTCAAAGAGGCCAATTTTATCTCAACACAAGGAGGCACTTTCTAACAGACTTGGTCCTTTTGTTTTGACCTTACAACTCTTCTCCCTTCCACCTAGCCCTTGTACTACTGTCCAGTTATCTCTTTTAGAACAAGAAACATATAATTAACTTCTTACCTTAAAAACATGAGCGCCAATGTGCCGCTTTCAAAACTTAAAAAAAATTAGTATTCAAGTCCCTCTATCCTCAGCTCTCAGCCTTATCTCCAATATCTACACTGCCTCTCCCGCCACACCTCCTAACTTCCACTGCATTGGGCCAAGTATAACGTGACAACATACCCAGGCTGATCTCGCTGCCTTGTAAATTCAAGGCAACTGAATTTTCCTCTCAACTGCCTTGTAAGTTCCTGCTACAGTCCAATCCTCTCTAGCTTTTCCTAAAACCTTCAACCTGCAAAAGAACACACTGTATACTTCCCTTGACCCCCCACAGCACAATGTGTAACATCTACTGACTGGAGCATTTACCACACTGTGTATTAATTCACCGTCAATGTATCAGTCTCACACAGATGAAAGCTCCTTGAGGACAAAAATCATAAGCACTGAAAAATATCTGCTGCTTGAGAAGGTATTAAATTAACGATGAAAGGAGGTAACAAAAATTGAGTTACAGGTCACCTGGGTAGCTCAGTCAGTTAAGCGTCCAACTCTTGATTTCGGCTCAGGTCACAATCTCACAGTTTCTACGATCCAGCCCCACGACGGGCTCTCTGTGCTCTGCTCTCTCTCTCTCCTTCTCTGCCCCTACCCCACTCATGCGCGCTCTCGCTCTCTCTCTCTCACCCAAAATAAATAAAAACTAAAAACTAAAAAAAAAAAAAAAAAAAAAAAAAAGTTAAAAAAAATTGAGTAACAACCATTTGCAATACAGGAATAAAGTATCACAAAATTAATTACCACAAGGGTGGTTGAACTTCATAGCTTTAATAAAGTTCCTTCTAAACCAGATAACATAATACTCTAATTTTCATAATCATTCTTCTAAAGCAACTGATCTGTTTTCATAGCTAAATGCTATTATTCAAACCAGATTCATGAAACTTTATAAGAATGCAATTTGTAAGATTTAGAAGATTAAGAGAGAATCTGTATAAGTTCCTACTTTCTAATACATCAAGTCAAAGGTACCAGTAAGAAGGGGGGCTGGGGAAAGGGGAGTAAGGCAGGGATGGATATAAAGTAGAAAAACCCACTCCTCTAAGGGAACAGACTTTCCCAACTAAGGATTCCACAAGAGAATCAAGTCTGTAATGCCTGGTCCAAGACATAAATTACATGTAACTGACTTCTCTCCTACACATCTATGGTACTCATTATGAATCACTCTAGGTGAAACCGAAGAACTTCTATGTTCTGTGGTTCAGACGAGGAAGCACAGCTAGAAAAGGCTATGTAAACTAATAGAAAATCACAGCACTTCTCTTGAAAACATTTTAAATAGTGATTAATTTCTTAGGCACAAACAAGTTTGTTAAAATTATAATGTACCTAAACACCAGTTATTCTTTTTCAACTATGCTTAATAACTATTTATAAATGGGTTGGAAGGGAATATAAAAAATATATTGCAAAGAAATGACTAATTTGGAAACTCGTAACAGCAATGACCTTTTATACACACACACACACACACACACACACACACACACTTAGGGAAACAGTTTATTTTTTATTTGAGAGAGAGAGAGAGAGCGTGAGTGGGGGAGACAGGCAGAGGGAGTGTCAGAGAAAGAGATGAGGAGGAGAAAGAGAAAGAGAGAAAGAATATCAAGTAGGCTCCACACTCAGCATGGAGCCCGATCCCATGACCCTGAGCTGAAATCAAGAGTAGGATGCTCAACCGGCCGAGCCACCCAGGCGCCCCTAGAATACCTTCTTTAAAACTCCCTTTAACAGATGTTCAATCTCCTGCATGAAATATAAAAGTTTAACACTCTGTTGGTGAATCTGCTGGGAAACTGGTACTCTCAAATACCGTTGATGGTAATGCAAAATGAGAACCACCCCTAGAGACAGAGGAATTCAGCACTAGCTAACAAAATTACATATTACACTTCTAGAACTCTATCCTGAAGATAAACTAGCAAGGACATGTAAAGATGTATATAAAAACTATTCAATGCAGCACTCTCCCCAAGTGTAACAGCAAAAGCCTAGAAGCAACCTAAATGTCCATTAATAGGGGAATGTTAGAATAATTTATGGTATATCCGAACAATGGAATATGATAAAGTTTTTAAAAGGACTCTTTCTATATACTCCCACCAAGTGATCTCAATAATACAGTATTAAATAAAAACATAAAGGTGTATTAGAGTGCAGTATATATAACTACCTCTGAAGAGAGTGAGACATTACACATATGGGCATACACATTTGTCATACTATATAACTGTTCACGTTTAAAAAGAAATGTAAAGATAAACTGAAAACTAATATAAAAAATTTATCTGAATAGCAAGGAGCAAGAATACATAAAGGCAATAGGGATAACAGCCAGATTTCTCTGAAAAGTCTCTACTTGTAGATTTGACTTTGGAGCCAAGTCAATATTTTACAAGTAACAGAAAAATAACTTATGCAATTATTAAAACAAGAAAGCCAAGTCCAAATGAGTTTAAATGTGGACCCCTATAATGACATAAATATTATACAATGGAAAACTTAGTTTTTAAGTGACAGTAATTTTAATCTCCAGTGGATTATACCCTAAAAATAATATGGCATGGGGAAAAACTGTTTTCACTGACTATATTATTGATAGTCTTGACTGTATAGTTATTGAGACTTGCATATACTTTAGAATAAAGCAAATGAATGTGTCTTTAGGAACCAGGATTTTCAGAAAGAAAATAAACATATAACATGAATTAATTAAAACAGTGTAGCCTTCATTTTAAATGAGAATGACCTTGTATACATCTATACTCTCGAATATGTGTGTATGTATGTATGTACCTCCTAGCTCTGTTCTGAAAAGGTCCACAAATAGAGTATCACTTAAGTCCAGAACGCCGTCTCTACCTACCATTTTTCACTAGAAGTAATTAAAGAAATGGCTGGTTCCAACTCTGGGGAGGAATTTTCCAAGATGACACTGGACTATCATTATCACACGAGAAAGCAAAGTTACTTGCCCCAACCACGGGGTAGTGTCAGAAGGGCTTAGAAGTGAACTTGAGGCGGCCCCAATGGCCAAACAACATGCTCATTAAAAAACACTAACTGCAACGAACTGAAACACATCAAAACAGCTTATGCATTCATAATGATATTCAAAAAGGAAACAAACAAAAAACCCTCATTCTGTACCTTTGAAGGATTCCTAGGAACCAACTATTTTAAAACTAGTAAGAGCATTTATCTAGCCTTTCCTGTAAAAGTGAATCTAGCTAATACTAATGAAATAAGATACAACTATTTTGCAACTCCTACTGAAGTAAAGGGACTAAAAAACCCACCATCACCACACTACTTGTGAAATACTCTTTTCAAAAAGAAGAAAGGAAATGAGGGAGGGAAAGCAAGAGATCTGAATCTGATTAAACCTTTCTTGCTACCAACTTACCAAAAAATACAGAGGACAGAGATCAGTGCTAAACACCACCACGCAATCAGCAAAATCCATAGGAATCATTTAGAATAAGTCAGTCCCTCGACAAACTTCAAGGCGGCAAAATGGGGCTGAGGGACAGAATGTCTTAAGCAATCTATCAATTAACTACAATGTATACGCCCCTCACTTGGATGCCACCCAATTTTCTTAAAAAGACATTTATGACACAAGGGGGTACTATGAACACTGATAAATATTTGAAAACATAAAGAAAATTTCTAGTGATAAAGAAAAGCATAAACACCACAACATTAAGAGCCCTGCTATTTTAGGAAAACATAATAAAATATTTAGAGATGAAATTACATCTGGACTATGCTCCCGAAATTATATGGCATGCAGAAGGGGGAAGAAGAGCCATGGAGGAGTGAGGGCACTAGAAGGAGGTGGGCAATGCTGGCACTGGGTGATGGGTAATTACTACTTAAAAGTAGCCATGATGAAAAGTTAAAAAAACAACAACTATACCTATGCTAAAGGTTGTCAGAAAGCCAAGTATTCAACAAGATCATTAATACAAGTTGTCAGGAACCATGCTTGTACTTGATGTTATGTCACTGTCCATCACAGCCACGTTAGTATGGGAACCAAAAAACTGTATTAATTTGATCTCTTTGCAAGTGTTGGGATAGTAGTGACATCTTTCCTAAGAATAAAAGTCAAAGCACCCCCCCCCATCAAGAAAATGCATCTTTGCATACCGTTATCCATACTGCCTTGAAACGTCCTTTATAAACGTGCCTTCCTATTGCCCAGCACAAAGTCTTAGACATTATAAAGCTCAACTACTTAGTGAAATGACAGGACAGGGTGGAGGTGCTGAAGAAAATGCTAATTATGAAGCATCACGTCTAATATGATTCATGTTCTAGAACACATGTGAACGTGTATGTAACTGCATGAAGAACGATCTACAAGATGTGCCCACACTGTCCACACGGTGGTCTCCAGACGGACAGAACCAGGTGCCTTTAATTTTTTTTTCAAGACTATCTGTACCTTTAAACCTTTCCAAAAATATCATATATTAACTAAGTAATTAAAATTAAAATATACGTTAACCATAAGAAATAAAGTAGAGATAACAGAAAAATTTACAATGTGTATGAAAAGAATGTAAAAATGTTATGAAATTCTACTTATGCTTACAACTATACAATACGCCTCTCTAACAACATTCCATAAATCATGTTCCATAAAACACTGCAGAGCCTCAAGCAGTTATAGGAACATCTCTTAAAAACAAGACAATGGTCAAATATATTTGGTAAACAAAAGTTAGAAACAAAATTAAAAAAGTGAAAATTTACTGCAGATTGATCAGATTTTAAATTCAAAACCTATACTCTGAGGAGAATGATTTGCGTAGTTCAATGTGAATGTCCGGTGCGATACGCGTTCATAATTACCGCCGTCATCGGTTACAAAGCGGGGACTGCAGAGGTTACCTCGCCTCTTCAGGCCTCTAACCCTGTGAGAAGAGTTAAGCTATGTTCTGGAGTTCTGCAGGATCTGAGGAAGACACCGCACAGACTGCAAAAGCGGTTGATGCCATCTGGTCACAGTTACTAGCAGCCCGAGAACGGCCATCTGATCCCTTAAGGGCACATCCTTTCATTTCAAGCAAAGAGCTCTAACGAGGATCTCAATGGAAATTCCCAGAGTAGACAATATTCAACTAACCTGGCTTTGATCAACCGTAGACATTTCACTCATCAACATTTCTGGCTAAGGGGTGGGAGTGGGACAGAAACACAAGCATGGCTACTCAGTGCCCACCTGTTTATGACAGGGAAGCTCCCAGCGAACAGCTAATGGATGTTGACGAGACAAATTCCCAGAGTGTCACCTACAATGACCACTCACAAAGACTCCCAAAGGTGAACTTCATTTACCACTTTAATAACGATCACTCCACAATAATATATCAAGTACCTCATTATGCACAAAACGCTCTTCTTTTTTAATGACTCACATGTTTTCATCTGCTACACTGGAAACCAGCTGACTGCCACCTCTGTTTTTTGAAGGTGAACCCATTCCCTATAACATAAAAACATTTTTTCCCAGGGCTCTCCACATGGCTCCTCTGCAACATCAATGGGAAAACTACCAAAAGTCACTTTCTTTTCCAAAAATTGCGTCTTTAAAACTTCTAATATGCTCAACTACATAGTTTTCTACCAGAAAATGGGATTAAATCCTTCCTAAAGAGTTTCCGAAAATCAGGGGAATGATACATAAAAACAAAATTTCAAAATAGATTATCCCTGAGGAAAAAACCAAAAAGATTAGAAGTTTCACAAAATATATTCATATTAACTTCACAGTCGACACGTAGAAGTACTCCATATTTGAATTCTACTATTTCTGAAGCTGCTATTGCCCTCAGAAATGGCTCCTAACTAGGAAGAAGTACACCACAGAATAGAATACGGGCTGTGGGTTGAGTCTGGACTGCCACTTTTTGGCATGTGACCTTTGGTAAATTATTCAACCTCCCTGAGCCTCAATTTCCTCATCTACAAAATAGGAACAATAAAACTCAGATCACCTCACACCTGTGAGAATGGCTAAAATCAACAACACAGGAAACAATGGGTGTTGGCAAGGATGTGACAAAAAAGAACCATCTTGCACTGATGCTGGGAATGCAAACTGCTGCAGCTGTTGTGGAAACAGTATAGGGGTCCCTCAAAAACTTAAAAATAGAACCACCCTATGGTCCAGCAATCTCACTACTGAGTACTAACCCAAAGAATACAAAAACACTATTTCAGAGAGATACATTCACCCCTATGTTTACAGTAGCATCATTTACAACAGCCAAATTACGGAAGCAACCCAAGTGTCCACTGATTGGTGAATGGATAAAATAAGATATGGTGTCAACACACACACATAATATATACTTTATATAACGTGTGTGTATATATGTACGCATAACGGAATATCATTCAGACATAAAAAAGAATGAAAATTTGCCATTAGCAATGACATGGATGGAGCTAAAGACAATAATGGGAAGCAAAATAAATCAGAGAAAGAAAAATACCATAGAATTTCACTCATACCCACGTGGAATTTAAGAAACAAACAAGCAAAGAGAAAAAGAGAGAGAGCAACCAAGAACCTGACTCTTAACTATAGAAAACACATTGATCGTTACCAGAGAGCTGAGAGGTGTGGGGGACTGGGTTAAACAGGGGATTCAGGGTTATGGAGTGCATTTGCTGTAATGAGCACCTGGTGATGTTACAGTATTGCTGAACCACTATGCTATATACCCGAAACTAACGTAACAATGTAAAACAAATTAAAATGATAGAAAAAATAATCAACTTACAAGTAGAAGTTATGGGGAGGAAACCTCAGATTAATTAAAACAAATGCATGTACAATACCGAGAATAATGCTTGATATTGTATAAATCCCAAGAACTTCCATAAAACTAGTGGTTTCCACTTGCTGACACCATACATTTACTCAGAGACAGAGGTATAGCTGGCTTGCTACAGAGAAGCACTGCCCTATGCTGGCTGAAACAGACAAGCTTTCCAAGCTCTGGTCACCGTCTCTCATGAAGTCTCACCACAGTTCCTGCTCCTAGGTCCCATGGGGTTTACCCAGGACCATTCCACTGGGTATTTACACGCAAAACTCAATGCTGTTATTCCTGTCAATAACTTGAATTCCCGTCAATAACACCAATCCAAGAGAATAAAAATTAAAGTGGCATATTCACTCCCTTGCTTAAAACCGGCAGCTTACATGATACGGTACTGCTGATCTTGCCCCAAAACTTAAAAGCACATAGGGTTTACAATTTTCTCTATTTACAAATTCTTTTACGGGGACGTGGTGGGGTCGGGGGTGGGGGTGGGGGTGGGGGACATCTATGCCTTTCATTTATTACCTAAACTAAACATTCATTCCTTTCTCAGATTTTTTTTTTTCCAGGTCCTACTCTGTACCAAGGTGCTCATCAAACACCAGGGACGTATTCCATAAAACAGACATGTTTTGCCTTCACTGAGTTTACCAGTCTAGTGAAGGATATAGATCAGCAAACAGCATTTCCATCATATTTTAGGCAACCAGTAAATTAAGATTTTCCAGCTTTCTCGGCTTTTATATAAATTGGTTGAAGCCAAATGGCTTTCCCTTTGAAACACCTGAAATACACCTCAATCAGCCTAGTACAAAGGAGTAGTAACATCAATACTACTTTTTGTCTCCATCTGTTTGTCAGATTTTCTCAAAATAATAGCCAAGCAATAAATGACAGCACTTTCCATTTTGACTTTCCTTTTATTAACATTTTTAAGAGCTAAAGGAATACAGTAACTACTGTATAAACCAAAATGATTTGGTTAACAATTAATTACGTGTAGATTTACATTAAAATTATAGAAGATACTCCTGGTATTATAAATCCGTGCATAAGTTCTCCACAGGCTTCACATACCAGTATCAAATATATGATAGTCATTCAAACTAATTTCAAGTATGTTCATCTGTACCATTTTAATAAAACTAAAATAATAACCTGGAGCCAAAATTTTTTGGTGCCTTTATTATTGTTATCCTTGCATTCATTATGTGTAATCTATAAGCTTTTTTTTTTTTAATTTTGGTAGCCAACAGTACAGATTAAAAATAAATAAAATATGGAAACTGCTTCTACTTGTGGTTAAGAATGTGGACA
Source organism: Panthera uncia (assembly GCF_023721935.1). NCBI lineage: Eukaryota > Metazoa > Chordata > Mammalia > Carnivora > Felidae > Panthera > Panthera uncia. The sequence continues at coordinate 114,328,553 of NW_026057580.1, read as the reverse complement.
ATGCAGAATATGGATGCACCAACCACCAGAGGAAAAAGAACAGAAAAGCCATGAGAATACGGGATACTCAAAGGTTACAAAACTACAAAGAAGTATCTGTCATTTCCAAAGCTTAAAAAAATGTGGCATTCCTTCCACCTTGATGCAGCATAAGAGTTTCAGCTTAAAAATGCACTATCCAACTACAGCCGTCTCCCCTTATCTGCAGCTTTGCTTTCGGCCCCTTCAGCTATCCATGGGGCAACCGAAGTCAGGAAGCAGATGATCCTGCTTTTATCTCATCATCAGAAGATCTATAGTAGCCTAACGTCACAATCTCTACATCATTCACCTCACTTCATCTCATCACGTAGGCATTTTATCATATCACAACAGCAAAACGGTGAGCACAGTATAATAAGATACTATAAGAGAGAGGGAGAGAGACCACATTCACAAGACTTTTATTATAATATCTTGTTATAATTGTTCTATTATTATTGTTAATACCCTTCTGTGCCTAATTTATAAATTAAACTTATCATCAGTATGTATGTACAGGAAAAGGCAGAATATATATAGGGTTCAGTACCATCTGCATTTTCAGGCTCCAAAGGGGGTCTCAGGATGTACCAGCTATGAATAAGGGGCACTACTGTAATGGTGTTAAGATAACATTTATTAAGAACAATCATTAACATTAATCGATCACTTACTATGATCCAAAACGCTGTTCTAAGTGCTTTACAACTAATTTAACCCTCACAATCACCTTACTACTACTCCCATTTTTATACACCATGAGGAGATTAAGTAATTTGTCCAAGGTCACAAAGCTACTAACGGACAGAACCAAGATTCGAACCTAAGCAATCTGGTCACAAAGCTCAGTCTCTTAACCATTTTGTTCTCCTGCCAAAAATGGCAGAATATGTTCTAAAATTTCAACCTGAATCAAAAATAGAATTCATGATGTCTCATTATGCAATTTCCAAGCTCGAACCCTTGGTGTCTCTGCGTGTATGAGTGGAGAAGGGGAGGGCCCTTAGTAGGGAATTAACAGAAGCAGGACAGGGGAAAACACATTTTTTCACATATTTATAGAATAACTTGTTTAACTGATAGGTACACTAATCTTTTGGTAAACATTTATTTCTGTATCAATTGTCGATTTCGTTTTATTGTTCCATGGGTCTTAAATTAGCATCGCTTAATAAGGCCAATGCCAATACAACGATAAGTGCAAACACGGAAAACCAAACTGCATGGCAATATAAGATTGCAACTCGGCTAACTAAAAATATGCTGAAGTGTTGCTGAAGATTGTAATACAGAAAACTATTTTAAATACAACATTTAAATATTCTGAAGGAGAATTCACACAATTGCCTCAAAGGATCTGTAAACTCAGCTGACAAGAACAGTTACATATAATAAAATTTAAAGATAATCAGTATTATCGAGGACTTCACCCACCCCCAACTTAACTATGAGGTAATTATTTGTCTCCAAGGAGAGTCAAGGATTCCCATGCATTCAGGTAGCGGGAGAGTAAATGAAACGAGGTGGCAGGTCAGAAAAGAAGCACATCAGAATGAAGTCAGAATATCTCGTAAATCTGGTGTTTGTTCCTTAAGCTTCACAAAGTGGCTCAATGCACATGCTCCAACATAATCTGACTACAGGCCTATCACTTGAGAGTCCTTTCAAGGCAATATATTTAAAAAATAATACCCTCCACAACAGTACATTTAGTATCTGGCAATCGGATCAGGGTTTTCTTCCTTTTAAACTGAAAATAATTCTCATATAGTCTTACATTAGTTTCACGGATGAATGGACCTAGAAGATATTTGCTAAGTGAAAAAAGTCAAAGACAAATACCATGTGATTTCGCTTATATGTGGAATGTTTTAAAAATATGTTATTTTTTTAAAAAATCAGTAAAACATTTTTTAAAACAGACATTCAAAAGTACCCAGACTAATAGTTTCATTGGGTAACAGAAAACTAGGCAAAGAAAACCTTCCTAAAAATAGTATTTAAAGTAGATAGTTAGGTATTCATTCATTAAATTAGCAGAACAAGAGGTGGAAGGAGAAAAGGAAAAAAAAACCCAAAAAACAGAAAACAGGAATAATATACTTTAAAGTAAAATGTCAAATAAACCTACAATCAACACAAAATGTTGGTGAAAACCAAAATGAGTATCATATAGTTACTTATAGCTTTCTTTTTCTGTTTAGTAGCTCTCCTAGCGATCTGGGAGATCACTTCATCATTCACTTAAATCTCATCAAAAGAAGCATTTTAGATTTTTTTTAACTTTTAATGATGTGTCTTTATATATATAACATCACAGTGTGACTAATTTCCAATGTGGCAGCTTTTCAACTATAGATACCAAAGTAAGTTAACATGATGGCCTGAGTGATACCTTGGTTGGCTAAATGAAAACTCATGATAATCCACAAGAAAAAATTGTGACAACCCCTTTAAAAAGTTCAAAGGTTTAAGATATGAAATGATTTTCAGTGCTTTATGCACGGAAGATCTGGGTACTTTAATGCAAAAATATAAGTATATTATCCCATAAAGACTTGCCCCCTTGGACTTACCTTCTTTTTATCCCTCATTGAGCCTTTGCCTCGGACCATTATTTTACATCCTGTTTCTGCTTCAAGTTGTTTAGCAGTAAGTCCTCTAGGTCCAAGGATTCTTCCAACAAAATTAAACTGGAAAGAAACAAAATAGTCACCATATATTATTCACTTGCTTGAATTTATACCTCTTACAATTATTTTAAAATACATTTTTACTTTGTCAAGTTAAATATTTTAAAAAAACCTTTTTTTTAAGCTTATTTATTTTTGAGAGAGAGCTAGCAAGTGCTCATACACGCGCACACAGGGAAGGAGCAGAGAGAGAAGGAGACACAGAATCCGAAGCAGGCTCCAGGCTCTGAGCTGTCAGCACAGAGGCCGACGTGTGTGTGTGTTTGGGGGAAGGCCCTCGAACCCATGAACCGTGAGATCACGACCTGAGCCCAGGTCAGATGCTCCACTAACTGAGCCACCCAGGCGTCCCTCAAGTTAAATATTTTTAATACTAAGATGAAATAAAGCCTTACAGTACTTATGAATTTCTAGCACAGTTTAAGGGTATAATTACAAGAGCTCATTGTTCAGCAAGGAAGTTTCATATGTATTAACACAAATTATAAATTAGGAACAACATGATCTATGTAAACAGGTGCTATACTAAACTGTCCATCAACATGTCATTTAAACCAGAGTACAGTATATTAAAAAGTTTGACAAACTCTTAGATGCCACCCATGAATACAAATGCCTTCTACAAAACTCTGTAATGTTGGCATTCAGGGAATTGTACATCATGTTAAATAGTAATTGCATTTTTTACAGAGATTCTTGGGAAAAATTCTGCTCTCATTTATCTAACAAGAAAAGTAATACTTTCTCCAAAGCAACTATTTAGAGAGAGTTGTAGTTTTGGGTTGGCTGCCATAACAGCAATGGCCAAATTTGGGTTTCACCCTGTACTATTTCAGTCTTTTTTTAAATGTTTTTTTTAATGTTTATTTACTTTGAGAAAGAGAGAGAGAGAGAGAGAGAGACAGAAAGAAAGAAAGAAAGAAAGAAAGAAAGAAAGAAAGAAAGAAAGAAAGAGAAAGAAAGAAAGAATGCACGCCAGTGGGGGAGGGACAGAGAGAGAGAGAGGGAGACAGAATCTGAAGCAGGCTCCAGGCTCTGAGCTGTTAGCACAGAGCCTGACGCAGGCCTCGAACCCACGAGCTGGGAGATCATGACCTGAGCCAAAGTCAGATGCTTAACTGACTGAGCCACCCAGGCACCCCTTAGGATTTCAGTCTTGAGAGTATATAATATTGTATGCACAATTTTATGTCTGTACCCTTATTTTTTTTTTCATTTCTAACTTTAACTTATACTAGTTTTGACAGGAGCCTTAATAAATAGGACAGTGATAAAGATAACTGTATAAATAATTGCCATCCCTCACTAGAAACTCCCCTAAACACACAGAAACTTCTAGTACAAAGGCCAATGGGAAGCACAGATGGTCTCGGAATACTGGAAAGTAAAATTTCCTCATTCACATGTCAACTGCACGGAAGACAAAAAAAAAAACAAAAACAAACAAACATGAATAGCATCAATTCCACAAAACCCACAGTGGTTTGTATTTATTTATTTAGCCAAATAAGTACCAATTCTTATGTTTACAGCTTCCTACTTTTCTCTTGCATTTGATCCTACTATTAGTAGATCATTACATACAAGTGATATGGAGCATTCACTGCTCTAAGGGCTCAGGAAGCCAAGGCACTTCTTCAATCTTCTGTACTCCTGTGGCTTTTCACGTTCTCTCACTAAGCTGCTCACTAACACTGCCACATCTTACAAGTGAAATACAAAGCAAAGACAGCTGGGAGAAAGCCCCCTTCCATCAGGGCATTTTGATAAACCTTTTCTACCCCAAGTTAAGACTCACAGACTGATCCTGGAAGCACTTAATCTGGCTCTACAAGATCCCCAATTCTGAAATTTGCCTTCATATTGAAATAAAACCCCTTATCCTTTCCTAGTTCCTTGGCGTATAGTACTTCATCTGCCCCTTTCGTCAACATCAACCCGTCGCCACCCATTTTCGCAACGCATCTCCGATTTGAAGAAACTCAAGAACTACACCGTGATTGTTTTAAAAACTCCAAAAGCACATACATCCCAACTGGTACCCAAGCTGCAATACTAACAATCACTAGGAATTTGAAAGTCCCATCAAATAAGCCTCAATTACATAATGGAGAGGACACCACCTAGCAGAGCTGCATCGAGGAGCAGATGTGTGCACAACATGATACATACAAAAGGTTCGATACAAGGTCTGGCGCATAGTGGACGACGAACGGCCTCACCAAGTCCACTACAAACTCACTTTCGGAAACCTCAGGCCCTCAATCAAATACTCAGCTTAGAATGTCCACAGAAGGGGATATGATCCATAGCAAATCTGCCTTACAGAACTCCAGAGAAACTTAATTAACACTCAGACACAGAGCTCTGCAGAAAACCAGAAAGAGAAGATGGAGATGATATGCAGAACAACAACAAACAGGGATCTAACTTGCAGGTTTTTGTAAACTTTGTCTCCAAGAACAGCATGTGGCTACCTTCCTAAAGGTTGACACTTCAGGCGATCACTTCCAACTGAAGCTTGCAGTGGGGGAGCCCAGTTCACGAACATGTAAGCTCCTAACTCCAATGTTCAGTGCTTCGTACTCCAATTAAGAATAGACAAAGCAGGTTCAAAAAAGACTTGAGAAGGCTAACATGAAACAGATAGTACCAAATAAAGCACCAGGACAAGGGAGCACCACCCCTTGAGGGAAAAGACTTTTGGTAAAGAAGATAATATCCAAAGAGAACTCCTTTATTACATAGTCCTAAACTATTTTCTAAAAGGACTGCATACATTCATATTCCCAAAAGAAGAGAAGAAGAATTTTTTTTGATCCATTTCCTCTCTAGCACTTCCTATTACCAATGTTTTTTATTTTAGCCATTCTGGTGCACTTGCTGAGTATCTGAATTAGCATTCTCCTGATTACTAGGAAAGTTTATCTTTTTTTTTTTTTTTTTTATGTTTATCGTCCAATCCTGTGGACAATGCTTTTATTGTCTATACTTTTTTTTTTTTGATGCACACTTGAAGTTTCTAGACTATTTTTCTATTGCGTTTTTTCATTTTATTAATCAATTTCTACTTTGTGGTTACATTTATAGCAAATACCTTTTCCCATCCTGTGGCTTGCCTCCTTGTTCTTTAATGGTGTTGTATAACTAAATTTAACCAGACTGAATTCATTTTAATGTAGCTCAACTGATCAGTCTTCTTTTCATGGTTAGTGAGGTCTTTCCCCATCCTAAGATCATCAAAATATCCTTCTGTATTAACTTTTAGAAGCTTTATTGTTCTTTCACATTTATGCCCACAGTCACCAGGAATTAATGTCTGTGATGGTACAGCTTTTTCTCTTTACCTCACATGGACACCCAATTGTTCTAGCACATTTTATTGAAAAGACTATCCTTTTCCAATTAGTCTATAGTGCCATCATTCTCATAAATAATATCTATATATACCTGGGTCTATTTCTGAGTTCTCTCTTTTATTAATCTATTTGTTTATCCTTGCTTTACTATCGCACTGTATTGGGGCACCCAGGTGGCCCAGTCAATTAAGAATTCGACTCTTGATCTCAGCTCCAGTCCAGTGTTACAAAATTCAAGGCCTGCACTGGACTCCATGCTTGGTGTGGAGCCTACTTAAAAAAAAAAAAAGAAAAGAAAAGAAAAGAAAAGAAAAGAAAAGAAAAGAAAAGAAAAGAAAAGAAAAGAAAATTCATACCGTATTAAAAAAAAAAAACACCAACACTATATTATGTATTGTAACTTTATAATAAATCTTGATACACAGTACAGTCCACCTTGCTCCTAAGAGTATCTAGGCTATTGCCCTTTGTGTTTCCATACAGATTTTATTTATTTTTTAATATGAAATTTATTGTCAAATTGGTTTCCATACAACACCCAGTGCTCATCCCAACAGGTACCCTCCTCAGTACCCCTCACCCACCCTCCCCTCCCTCCCACCCCTCATCAACCCTCAGTTTGTTCTCAGTTTTTAAGTCTCTTGTGTTTTGGCTCCCTCTCTCTCTAACCCTTTTTTTCCCCCCTTCCCCTCCCCCATGGTCTTCTGTTAAGTTTCTCAGGATCCACATAGCAGTGAAAACATATGGTATCTGTCTTTCTCTGTCCATACAGATTTTAAAACCAGTTGGTCAATTTCTGAAATTATACTGGCAATACCTTTGAGATATTATAACAGAGGTGTCAAAATCATGAGCACATTATAATTTCTTCATTCGGTCAAGTCTTCTTGAATTTCTCTCAAGAATATAAGGCTTTTTTTTACTGTGACTTTACTCATTTTTATCAGACTTATTCCTAGATATTTGGGAGTTCAATTTTGCTACTGTATATATTTTTTCATTTTTGTTTCTTATAATATGAACACATACTTGATTTTTCTATATTAAATCTTCTATCCAGTAGCTTTTTTTCTTCATTGTCAATTCTCATCCTTTTTCTGTAGGTACTTTTGGATTCTTCAGACAAACAAACCTATCACCTGCGAACAGTGACTGTTACATACCCTCTCCAACCATATGGCACTGGCCAATACAACTTGAGTTCAAAGCCAAAGAAGAGTCTATCATCCTTTTCTTGTTCCAGATTTCAAAAATAAAGTTTTCAACGGTTCACCATAAAGTCTGAAGAAATCTGCAGACTTTTTGTAGATACACGTCACCAGATTAACAAAATATCCCTCTATTCCCTAGTTTGCTGAAGTTTTTTTTTTTTTTTAATATCTATTTATTTTAAGAAGAGAGAAAGAGCAGGGGGAGGGGCAAAGGAGGAGAGTGAGAGAGAAAGACAGTGAGACAGACGGACAGAATCTTAAGCAGGCTCCACGCTCAGCACAGAGCCCGACGCAGGGCTCCATCCCACAAACCATGAGATCGTGACCTGAGCCGAAATCAAGAGTCAGATGTTCAATGCACTGAGCCACTCAGGCGCCCCATGAAGTTTTGTTTTGTTTTTCTTTTTTCCCATCATGAGCGGATGTTTAAATTTATCACATTTCTTTACCATCTATTGAGACAACCCTATATTTCCCTTTAATTCTGTTAGTGCAGTGGATTATAATCAATTATCAAATGTTAAACAACCTTTACATGCTTAAAATAAACTCAAGTTGATCTTGATGCATTATCCTTCTAATAAGTTGTTAGGTTTAGTTTGCTAGCACTCCGATTTTTTAAAATTTACATCCATAAATGGAATTGGTTTCTAACATTCCCTTCTCATGATATGCTTCGTGGGTTTTGGTATCATCAAGGTTATTCTGGCCTCAAAATGTGTTGCGATGTATTCCTATTCCCTCCTTTTCTACTCTCTGGATGGCCTTGTAGAAGACATGTTATTTATTCCTCAAATATTAAATCAATGGTGAAACAACCTGGGCCTAGTGTTTTTCTCTGAGCAAGGTTTTAAATTATGGATTCAGTTCTTTAATTCAGATTTTCCACCTTTCATATGTCAATTGTGGTAACTTGTATTTACCTCGAAATATGCCCATGTTGTTTAAACTTTCGAATTTACTGACGTAAAGCTTACGTCTAATTTTCTTCTCAATACCTACAGGATCTATCATGACGGCTCCCCTTTCACTCCTGACCGGTTAGCTATGTCTTCCTTCTTACCAATCTTCCAGGCTTTTCAAAAAATAGATCTTTGCTTTCGCTGACTGGGATAGACTGGCTTTAAAAAATGGCCACAGGGGCACCTTGGTGGCTCAGTCAGCTGAACGCCCGACTCTGGCTCAGGTCATGATCTCGCGGTTTAGGAATTCGAGCCCCACAACAGGCTCTCTGCCGTCACCCGACCAGTCAGTGCACAGCCCCCTTCAGATCCTCTGTCCTCCTCTTTCTGCCCCTCCCCTGCTCGTGCTCTCCAAAAAACGAAAGAAATACATTAAATGGCCACAATTACCCTTTAGCCTCTAAAGATATCTAGGCCATCTGCAGTGTAAACTCAGTTCCTCGCACCCCTCGACTCTGGGCTAGCACTGTGACTTGCTTTCCAGTACAACATAGAGGAAAGAATGACATTCACGCTAAAAACCTAAACCTCAGTCTAATGTGCATTTACTCTCTTAGAACACTATTACTCCCACGTAAACAAGCTCAGACTAACCTACAGGAGAAGGAGAATGAAAGACAAGCGACCCTGTCACCACCAGTGTCCCAGCCCATAGCCAGACGACGCGTAGAAGCAGAACTGCCTAGCTGACCTACAGGTGACTACAGACGCAGACCAGAAGAACTGCTCTGAACCCTACCTCAAGGCCCAGCCTGCAGAAGAGAAACAAGGAGGAGCTAAATAAATGACAGTGGCTTTAACATAAGCTGCTGGGGTAGCTTATTACAATGTCACAAGAGCCAACTGATACAAGGACTCTCTTCCTTGGGTGGTTCCTTGTATTTAATTGATTTCTACTCTTGGCTTTATGACCTCCTTCCTTCTACTTCCTCTGGGTTTAATCTGCTGTTTTCTCAGCTTTCTGAAATGGATTCTTAGCTTACTGCACCTTCTTCTTTCCTAACATAGATATATTTTTAAAGCTTTCAAGTAGTCCCCTAAACTGGCTTTAGCCACAACCTAAAGTTTTGATATATAGTATTTCCATTATCATTCAGGTCAAATAGTAGCTACTGAATATTTAAATGTTTTTCTTATCTCAAACATGAGATTTCCTAATTATCTGTTACGGATTTCTAACTTCTACATGATAATCAGAAAACATACTGTGCAGCATGTCAGTCCTGCATTGTTTGTTCAGACTTGGCAGCGTAACATTTGGTCAACTTTTCTAAACATTCCATGGGTGTTCAAAAAAAAAAGGAATTCCTCCATGATTTACTTTTTGTCTATTCCTCCTTGTAGTTCTGTCCATTTTGGTTTTATATGTTTAGAGGCTGTGTTATTTGACATATACAACTTTAAATTATTACAGCCTTTTGTCATTATGAAGTGGCCCTCTATCTCCAATAATACCTTCTGCCACTAAGCCTGATATTCAGAGGTAAAAAATTTTTTCTTGCTTAGTTATTCATAGTGTATCTTTCTTGATCTGATTATTTTCAATCTTTGGTTAGCCTTATATTACACAGGCCTTCTTTACGAAAAGCATCTAGATGAGTTGTTTTTTCACCCCCTCTTGCAAATTCTGGATTTTTACTAACAGCCCATTTACAGTATGTGATTTGTACCTAGCATCTTACTAAGTGCTTCGTACACGCATGACCTCTTTTATATTCCTTTCTATTTTTCCGTCTTCCTTCGGGGTGGGGTGGGGCGGGGCTGAGCAGGGACACAGATGCAAATGAACGTGTTTTCTCATTTTTATTGTTCCTTTCTATTAGCCTCTGTTACATGCTTGTTTACCCCAAACATGCATCACCAAATTATCAAACACTAATGTTACTTTGTACTTTCACCCTTTTCCAATACAACGCAAGGACCCCAGCCTATTTCACTTCACTTATTCCAATCCAGTTTATATGCCATCAGCTGTTTTTCAAAACTTAGGTATACTTTTAAGTCAACAGATTTTCACTCTATACAGATAATATGCATTTATATTCACCCATACATTTACCATTTTCACTGCTCTTTATTCCTTTCTGAAGTATCTTGTTTTCTGAGGATCACTTTTCTCCTTCCTAAAAAACATCCTTACACATTTCCTTTAGTGAGCATCTTCTGGTAGCCTAGCTTCTCAGTGTGTCCTCATCTGAACAGGTCTGATTTTTGGTGGGTACAGAATTCTAGTTCGGCAGTTATTTTCTTTCAACACCTTTAAGATTCTCTGCCTTGTCTCCTTTTCCTGTTATGCTTCTGAAAAATGAGCTACGAGTCTTAACTGTGGCTCCTCTGAAAGTAACATTTTCCCTCTTTTTTCTTTTGCTACTTTTATGATTTCTTCTGCACTAGTTTTCTGAAGTGTTACCACCACATGCCGAGGAATGGTTTTCATTTTATGGTTCAGTTTCATACATCTGTGACTTTATTGCTTTGGTCTGAAAATCTGAAGCCACACTCCTCTCAAACACTGCTTCTATGCCGTTCTTTCCTAAAACCCAATTACATACATTAGACTTTCTCCCTGGTTTTCTTTCATTTATCACACTGTTTTTCTCTCTCTCTGCCTCTTCATGCTGAGTATTTTCTTCTGAGCTACCTTCCAAATTCACTAATTCGATCTTCAAATGCTTCTAATCTTCTGGAAAACCTGTTTAATTCCAGTTAATCTTTTCAGCTTAATTCTTCTTTTACAGTTCCCATTTCTCTGCCATTTTCTCTAACTTGTCCTTGGTCTCCTTCTACATGCTAAGCATGGCTCTTGCAAAGTCTAGGTCTGACAATTCTAATACCAAAGGTCCCTGTGGATTTGTTTTTATCATTTTGATGTTTCCTCATGTTTTGTTAATGCCATCCTACCTTCTTGCGATTGGGTTATTTGCTAGAGTATGCCAGACACTGGACTTACCAAAGGGCTTACAGAAAGAAGGCCTAGAATGATGTTACCTTCTTCCAGAAGGTTATACCAGGAGGCGTATACATCAGCTCCTCCCAGGGACCCACTGTCACTAGCACCATCCAAGATCACTTCTTAAAGCAACTTGATGCTGACGTGCACTGTCTGTGAGAACTTGGGAAGTTCTGGTGCATTTTTACTCCTAGAGCACGTTCCCATCAGCATCCCTCCTCTCCTCTAAGCAAAGACTGAGGATGTGGAGGAGTACGCGCGGATAGATTACAGACCCCAACTCCTGCCCCCAAGGTTGAGCCTCTCAGCTGCCTCCTCCAGATTCCGAAAACACACCCAGTGAGAGGGGTCCGTAAACGCCAGGCTTATAGCCTTAATTATCTGCCCTCAGTCTTGCTGGGACTCTGATGTTTTCAAGCAAATGTTTTTTGTACCGTGTCCTATTTTACTGGAAATGCTCTGAATTACTGGCTCCAAATTTACTGGCTGGTCTGAATTACCCTGTTACCCCGTACAAACAGAGACGTCTATGGCACTGTTAAAGATGTTGCTTTTCATCTAAATAGATCTAGAACTCACAGAACTTCGGGCAGTATGAGGTGAAAATGCATCAGTATGAGGGTCTGAGGACGAGAAACGAGGTGCATACCACAGAAAATCTGTCGACGGGCCTGGCCCTCTCTTCGTTCCTCCTACTCATCTGCCACTTCCTAACTCTACCTGTTTACACAGTGACAGATTCTATAAAACTTCACCCCCTTCAGCCCTTCAAAACAACCTGAACAGAGACACTCTCCCACATTTTGTTTCGTTCGGGTATTTTTCAGTACAACAGAAAATAGGCTTTCATTTTCAAAGTCAACTCAATAAAATATCTGAGGTCTGCTGTGTGGTAAAGAGTGAAAGGTACTAGGGTTGAGGAAAAAGAAGAAAAAGAAGGAAGAGGAGGAGGACAAAAAGAAGCTTGCTGCTCTCGTGAAATCTGGGAAAATGCTGTTGCTCTGTTTGTTACCTTGGCTGCTTTTTAAAAGAAGTGGTCTTACCAGCTCTCCTCTCCCTCAGTGATAGTTGTGCTCTGTACAGATCCTCTCCCAAGGCAACTCATATACTAGACACTCCTTTGGAAAAGAACGTCTAGAAAAATACACCGTAAACGGGAGTAATTTAGCCCTTCAAACAAGGAATCCCTAACGTTTTGGATGCGTGGCCTTCGTCACACTGCCTGGCACACAGTGTGTAACACACCAACACTTAGAAGACCCTTCTCGGCCCATCCTCTTCTACTCGTTTCACCTTTTCTGCCAGAACCACAGTGTTAAGATTACAGAGACTCCTCCCACGACAAAGTAATACAGTTATTATCTAAATAAAAAAAGAGTCTTAAAACCAGTCAAAACCAACACACATGCAAAACAAAATCTTCCTAAGCTGAAAAATGAACCAATCTCTACTGCCCAAGAATCAAGAGACAACAGCTCGAGTGTGCTGAAGTGCACACCACTGGGATTCTAACACCATCGAAACTGTCAAGGTCATCCTTCTCAAAATGCTGTAAGTGGAGAACAAGAAAAAATTAATCATAGCAGCTGCTTTGTCTACTGCAACCAATTTCCGAGTTAATATCGTTTGCCTTGCATTAAAATTCATTCTGTGTTGATTTATCATGCTACTTCTGCAGCTTCATTCAATTAAAACAATGTCACAACACATTCAAAGAAAATCATTTCAAAGAGCCTGAGTTACCTGCAACTTTAAAGGCCAAAAATGGGCAAGAAAGAAGGGAAAAAAGACATTCATTAACCCCACTGTTTTAAGTCTGGACCTTCTCTGTGGCTCACCAATATTTCTGCTAAATGGCATGTTAATTTCTAAAGACGAGGTGACAAACACAGTCTAATGCTATTAGTTGCTCCTCACTTCATTTTAAATAGAAATGCTCAGATTTTTTGCGATGACAAAACAAAGTGTTACGGCAAATCTTTACATTGACCTTTTAAGAAATCTACAATTAGAGAGAAAATCTTCCTGACACGCTATGAAAACAGGTAACTAACAAAACACAGCTTTCCAAAAGCATTTCAGTGAAACACTTCTAGGAGCTGTTAAAGAGTAATTTCTGCTTAAAATTTTGTAAAAACAATTTAAAAAAGAACATGCACTTCTTTGGACTGCTTTTTGCACAAGAGGTTGATAATCTGTTTATAAATATTGTGTCTGGTACTTATAAGGTGATTTTAGTCAGACAACCTTACATTGCATCTCATATGTGACCAAGTAGGCAGACAACACAAGTGAAGATGTGTATTTGTTGAAGTCCTTCACTTAGCAAATAACAAAAAAAGTGTACCAACTCTAATGTAGTCAAGCCTACCTTATGCAAGTGTGTTAAAATGAAAGAAGAGGCATGGTTATTTGGTAGCACAACTGATTTTATTTTAAAATAACAGAATGATAAGTTGTCTGATTTACTGTTCTAGTGATTGGCTCCAGACTTATGGCAGTTAAGGAGAAATTAATAATGCAGATTAAATCAAAAGTGTGCTACAGCACAATGTTCTTCCAGGATTCAAAAACCATTATCCAATCCAGCAAAGAAGTTGCTCTTGTCACGTATGAACAAATGAAGTTTCAACGCGTCTTTTTGATTTTCGTATTCATCTACTCATTAATGCAAATGAGGAAACCAACCAATATTCATGTCAGAACCATATTCATTCATCAATTCAAACCATGGGTTCTGGCCAGAGATACAAAAGTTCAGCGAAAATCAATGACAGCATTGTGTAAAACACACATACACACACATCAAAAACAAAAAAAACAGATTGAATATACCAAGTTGTCTTGTGCTTTTTGGAGACAGAAATGTCTTATCCCTTTTCTACCTTCATATTTATTCTAGATAAGCAAGTAAGTCTCCTTATGCTACACAGTCATTATCACAGGAAGCTTTTTTTATAAAACCTGTCATATATTAGACCTTTATAAACATCTTCTGTTGGTGGCACAATGCTACGCAAGAAGAGTCACTTACACCAGGAGATGTGAAGAGGGGGAGGAGTAACCGGTAATAACCAAAATATGAAACTGTGGCACATAAATTTGTATATCCTAAATTACACGAAATCTTCATCCTTTGAGTGTAAGATATAATTGGGAAAGAAGCTGAAAGCACTCAAAACAAACTCAGGTGACTAAGATGATCGTTTTTCTAGAAGCTAAAATAACAAGTGCTTCGGAAAACAGTATTTTACCAATTGAAATAAAAGTTGAGCAATTTCTGAAGTGTATACGAGTTCCTGTGCTGCATATAACTCTTCGGTAATTTTTTACCATGAGAATGAAAAAAACCACTATATGGTTTCTGTGAACACTTTTAACTGATTTATCCAACAATGTGAATAAATATTAGCTTCTTCTACGTGCTATATACTTCATGAGGCACTATAGGTTTAAAAGCAAAACAAGGACCAGGTACTACTTTCTGACTCCATGAGATGATCTGCACGAGACACGTCCATCACTGGATACCATGTGATAAGGGCTGTGCGGGGTGGGTGCACTGTGCTCTGAAATCCTCACTTTGGAGAGGACAACTGTCTCTAGGAATCAGAACACAAAATCACAGAAGGAAGAACACTTGAGCTCAACAGTATGTGTTGAGGAGGATTTGATATGTTTTGTGGGAAGGAAAAAGAGAAAGGCGTTACAGGGAAGAAAAATTAAAAGCACCTGCCACTTTTTATAGAACAGTGAATTATGTGTCTAAACATAAGGGTAACAGCAAAAATAAAGGTTTAAAAAGTAGTTAGGGACTTTTTTAAGGGCCTCCTGTAAAAGAGTTTGGACTTTACACTGTCAAAACTACTGTCTTGTTGGCTTTCACTGCCTTCATATTCTGATTTTAATTGGTTAAGTAATGCTTGTTTTCCAAAGCGCTCGTTCTTTAGCTTCTAGAAAAATAATCCTGAGATTCAAGATAAATTCCAAATGACAAAATCAGTGACGTCACAGAAACAAAACAAATGTTATTTCCACCTTCCATTTCAACACGGAAGTTATTAACATGAGCACAATGACGATGCCATTCAACATTTCTCAGGTATTGAACACGCTGAGGTATGTTTTATTCGGAGTGTTCTGGTGTGAGGGCGCTTCTATGCTTAGCACTTCACGTGCATTAAGTCACTTAATCCTCATAACACTTTTGAAAGACAGCTACCATGTCATCAATATTTAATCCGTGAGAGGTTACAAAAGTAGTCCCAATCCTACACCTAGATTAAACACAGAATTTTGACACTTAACTCGTATAATGCCTCTCTTCTAATATACCCTAAACCACACCAGAAACCCATATTTAGTTTTCTCCTCCCTGTGTTTGGTATGAAGTTTACAAAAACTCTCTTCAGATTCAAGTTTACTTTTAGAGTCCAAATTGTGTTTTTATCATTTCTTCTCCACTTATCCCAAAACATGCCATCACTCTACTACTGTTACATCACCACACCCTACCCTTCCGGTATCTTCATCTATCTTTTACCCATTGGGATCACAGCTTTAACAATCATCGTATACATCCTTTTACCTTTTTACCACTGAACCTTTTATGTGAATGAAAATCTTGATGTGATCATTACTCAATCCACGTATTTCAATGAAAACTATGTATAACTTTAAAAAGGAGAGAAAGAAAAGAATATGATGATTTGAGTCAAAACTGAGCTTACAAGGGTCACTTCAAACCCTGAAGATGAGTCTACAAGATTAAATATGTAGTTCTGACCATGGATTATGAATACTATCTAAGGCTCTTTGATTTTTAACTTTTGCTGCATAAATATTATCACCTCACACACGATTTGAAAATTATTAATTCCTCTCTTAAAGTGAGCTTTTTTTTTTCCTTAGCGCAGAGTTTATTAGTCAAATGTGATAACTTTTATACCACCTTGGTTCAATGTTCCTACACTGTGGAGAACAATGAAGTTTACAGAGGCTTTTAATTACTCTTTTCTGTTAACAGAGTACGTTTTTCATCTGTTACTCTTGGTTCCTCTACAATATTGTTACAAAATCTTCTCCTGTGTTCTCTACTTTAAATGAATAGTACCACTACCAGAGCCCTCTCTCATTCTTAGCCTCCATATATAATAGACTAAGAAATCTTAAAGGTTTTCATTATTTAACCTGTCCCCTATTCTTTATTTCAACTTCGCTGCCTCAGTTCGGGCCCTTGTTACCGTATAACAGTACTGTGAGGGCAAGGGTTACATCTTTTCTTGGATCTGGTGCCTAGCACTTGGCCACACACAGTTCTGGAATAAAAGAATGATGCCAAAATTGTACTGTTTTATACTGAGGTCTTTTCAGCCTTCGTGTTTCTAATTACGTTACAATTTTAGGTTTCTCCTTTGTTTTAATCTGTTAAAATTGCAAATGTATACTGCTTTCATACAATGTCATACATAAAAAGGCAAGAAACGAATATCAAAGCAATCATTGTCCTCTAACCCCAAAGAATACAACAGAGATACATTTTTTTTTAAAGCTCAATCAATTCCTTATCAAATAATAAAGAAAAACTTATCACACCAATATGAAGCATGCAGATGGTCAAGTTCATGCTAGGGATATTGTTTTTGGACTGGGGACAAACAGTGTTCTATGGTAGGTGAGAACCAGATTTCAGGAAGTGCCTAATTTAACTACAAACTGTTTTAAAGGCAAGAATTTATTAAGACATGTAATGCTTTCCCAATGAAATAATTTAGTGAATTTAGTTCCAAGGCTAGTTGTTGAAAAATTTTGACTGCAATGTTCCTAGAGTAAAGGCAGGTTCCATCAAAAACTACAGTTTTCAGCTCAAATTCAAACCAAAAGAAAGTATAAATAGGAGTTCATTCACTCATAAAATAAATTTAGGTCATCTACTATACCCAGGCACTAAGATGGGTGGTCAAGCTTAAGTGGTACAATCTTCAACTACCCCCAGAGCCCATTTTGTTTGCCAGTTTTGGAGGCAAGAGGGTAAGGATCAGGAAGATTGTTACCACGTCACTCAGTACCAGGGGACAACGCTCCCTCCCTCAAGATGGGCCAAAAGATCAGTATCTCGAATTTTCCTTTAATATGTAACAAATACCTCAATGTTCAAGGAATATGAATAGCTCTGAGAATCAGATTTCTCTCCAATTTTTGTATTATACTCCTTTGGTTATTTCAGGGACAAGATCAGAGATATATGGAGGTTAGATATCAGTGATTAGGTATGCAACTGATTGATAAATCCCTCAGAACAGTAATTTTAACAGATCAGATCCTAACATACTTTTTGGATGAGATAAATCATAGACAAAACTTTGTACCTCACCTGAAAACATTTCTTGCAAGTAATACTCCCCTAAAAATAAACTCTGTTTTCTAATCTGTTCTTCTGAACACTAATTCCTTTTAAATATTAAAATGCATCACTTACAAAATAAAGCATTAGCATTTTAAGACTCTGAAAAGGCTTGTTCTTTTTATAATTGTTAAACTTTGAGAAAACATGAGCTAAACAAAAATGTATTGTTCTCAGACTATCTTGAAATCCTTTTTGGAATAACTTCTATTAACATACCAACATATTTAATGTATCTCGGACCATAAAGACCCTATTAAATATCTCATACGGAGCAGGTCTTAATATGCCCTTATATAGTGAAATAAAAGGGAAATTTCCAAACCAACACCAAAAAGACAAAAGTCACGAAATTAACCCTCACTAAATTTATCTGTTTCAAGTTCACGGGGCGCCTGGGTGGCTCACTCCATTAAGTGTCCAACTCTTGGGTCTTGGCTCAGGTCGTGATCTCACGACTCATGGGTTTGAGCCCTGCGTCGAGCTCTGCACTGACAGCACAGCACGGAGCCTGCTTGGGATCCTCTCTCTCTCTCCCCCCCCCCCCCCCCCCCCATTTGTGCGTGCGTGCGCCCACTCTCTCTCAAAATAAATAAATAAATAAATAAATAAATAAATAAATAAATAAATAAAGTTCAAAGTCAACAGTAACAGTTTCTCTGCCTAGAACTTAAAGATATGCTCAATATCGTCAAATGGCACTGCCAAATTCAAATCTCCAAGAGATTAATATCGAATCTGAAACACTTCACAACTGCACTCAGTGAAAGCATATGCCAACCTTCCCGAAAATCAACACTCTGTCTTCAGACAGATCTTACTTTTAATGTATTATATTTTCACCAATAATTAAGATCCAATCCAGGCAAAAACTGGGCCTTAACCTGGGTACTGAAAAAGGAGACTTTACAGATGATTACATTTTGATTTAATGTCCATTAAACAATGGACATTTCTAAGAACAAAGGTGAAAGTCGTTTACGTGAAGACTCTTGGTTAATTCTTTCACCACAATAAGGAAGCCACAACAGTCCGAAGCTCAAAGGCCTAACGAAAGATAGCAGACTGCACTGCCCCCGCGTCTCCTCATGATCCATCCCAAACAGATGCTAGCTCAACATCCAATATGCAGGAGACAATCTTGCGAAATGGGAGAAAAGCAATAACCCTATACTCTATACTAGATCAGAAGCTATGGCTAGCCGCGTTATATCTGTGAGCTCAGGGAACTGAACTGAAGGGACTTGAGACTCTTGGTCCACCATGAGCAGATGACTGTTACGAGACTACAGGATGTGATAAGTAATTATAAAGCTACAATATTAATTACGGTTGCCAGGCTGGGATCTTTGTTGGGAAAAATATTTGAAAATGCATTTATCCATTTTACAAACCTTTGACAATTCTCATCATGACAGCCTATACCCATGACCCACCTTTCAAAGCTACCAACATTCAAAACTAAAACCCATTGTAAAAACGTCAGAAAATCAGAGTTATGTTCATATTAAATATCTAGAGAACACCTCACTACCATTTCACATCATGTCCCGAACAAAGTTTGGCAACCTAATCTGTTCACATATATACTAGAACGACTAAGATCCCTAACAGCTAGACCTTGACATTTGAAACTTATCTACCACTGTGGCAGATCCTATAAAACAATTTCTCACAACTCAAAACTGAATAACTAGGTAAATTTAATGACAGAATTATTACTGACTCATTGAAACATAACATCTTTTACTTGTGTCAATCGTTAACTTCATTCACATACTGCTTTATAAAATCTCCATGGATTCAAACAAGTCCTTAATAACTCAATCAGCCAAATTACCAGTTTGATGGCCTATGTATAACTGTAATCTTCATTCATGTCTGTCACTTTATGAATGTATGATAAACTGAAACAGTCTTAAATATTTAATGCAATATATTCTATCTTTCATTCAAGACTGTGGGCTCGTTCAAGGATGGGAATTTTTTTTTTATGTTCACAATCAGAAGAACCGTATCGAGCGCTCTATCATATGCCATATATTTGTTACCTTTATTCTGCCAAACAATTTTAGGAGGGGACATTATAATTTAATGGACGAGGAAACAGATTCTAAAAAATTAACGTGTGCTCAAAGCCAATGGGATAGTCTGGATGATTTGTCAGCAAATATCTAGTCCAGTCCCCTTCTCACTGAGTTGATAATGCAGTTTCTTAACCTCAGTGCTACAGACACTCGGGGTAGGATAATCATTTGTTGTGGAAGGGCTGCCCTGTTCATTGTAAAATGTTCAGCAACATTCCTGGCATTTACCTGCTAGATGCCACTAACTAATACCCCTTCCCCTGTAGTTCTGCCAGACCCAAATATCTCCAGATATTGCCAAATATCCAAGAGGGGCAAAATCACCCATCGTTGACAATCACGGAGCTAATGGAATGTTAGCAGATGGGAGCAGAGGCCTTACCCGTGCCGAGGCAATCAGGCTTGGCTCTGGCACTCCGGTGACCTGCCACGAGAAGAGCATGCTCCGAGTAGCTGCTGCCCCTTTGGGCTGAGCCCAGCAAGAACACAAAGATCTAAACCCACCTGCAGCTGGTCTAGGTCAAGTTCGGCTAAGCCCAATCAACAAAATCTCAGCCCCCATACAGCAAAGGCTAAAGAGCACAAAAACCAATGCTTGTTATTTTAAGCCAGTAAGGTTTAGAATAGCTTCCTTTGGAGCATTATTATGGCAATTGCTGACAAATACAGCCAGTAAGGGAGTAAAGCCAAGATTCAACACTGAGGCCTGTCTGGCTCAAAACCCCACTACTAAACAACTATGTCAAAGAGTTTTCTCAACGAATTAATATCCCTACCTCCAGGATGTGTTTGGAATACAGCAGAGATGCAATATAAGTCTGCTTTGTTAATAACTGTAAGTATTAATAAATATCAATTTTGAAAAAAATCTCAGTTCATTTTCAATATGCTACTCATATTACCTTCCCCTTCCCACATCATTAAGCCACTGATTCAGAAACGCTACAAGGAACATTATACCACACTATTTCATTTCTCAAACACTAAATCTGAAACTTTCTTCTCCTATCAGTCCCAGAGCTATACAGAACCAAGTCCAAAACAATACCTCCAAATTAACACGTACTTCTATAAAATAAGTTGCTACGTGCAAATGCAAAGGCCAAGTTTAAAATAAAAGCTTAGTAGTGTTTGAAAGAGTGCAGCCTTCACAAGGTTATGAACAAGTATCTGTGGTACATCTACCATTGACCAGACACTATTCGAACCAGCAAGAAGACAAAAAGAGACACTATGCCCACCCTCACAGATCCTGCATTCTGGTTAACGCTTCTATAGTATTACGGCATTTTTCAAGTGCTTTTCATGTATTAACTCACTTACAACTCCTCATAAACCTGTGAGACTTACTATCTCCTTAGAGATGAGAAAATGGAAAACCATAAATGACAAATAACCTGCCCAAAGTTACAAAGTAAGCTGGCAGAACCAGCCTGCAGTCTGGGTCTGAATCCATCCTTCCCACTACTATGTCACATGCCCCTTCAAAGTTTTAATAATTTGTGAGTCAAATAGGATGAATTCACTCACAAAATCAAGCTTAGACACAAACGGGAAGGGTGGAAGAGAAGCATAATTCATGATCTCTAAGATACACTAAGTGAAAAAATGCCAGAATAAGAATGCATATTTGTTTCACCGTGGCCAATATCAAACTCGCAATTCTGAAATAAATCTTTTCCCTTACTGCCAAAATCTGACACATTCCCTTGTTTTACTTTAATACTTTTTTTTTTTTTCAAAAGCTGACATAAAGTTCCTAATATAGGTCATAAAACAGTTGCTACTCATTTGGTACAGATTAATAACCTCAAAGAAAAAAATTCTTAAATTTTTATGACAAGTTTAATTATCTTAATTCTTGTAACAGGATTCTTACATGAAACAGAACTTAAATTCTTATAACAGAAAATTAAAATTAGGGTATTACAAACTTATCTGGAGAACCAGCATGGTTTTATATCCGTTTCTCTCCTCTCGTGAATTGTAACCGAATTTCTCACTTAAAAAGCATGGTTAAAATAGAAACTTTGGGGTGCCAAGAGGCATCTGCAACGCACACACACAGCTGCCTGTCTGATATGCCCAGTCCTGGATGTGTAGCTTCAAAGTCAACAGCTCTCCATCAGAGCCTCCGCCTCCCCAGAGGGCTCCTGCCTCAGTCTTTCCACCGCAGGCACTGACGGCTCTATTACTCCAACTGCTCAAAACATTCAAGCTCGACCTGACTTCTTCCCCTCATGCTCGATACCCAATCTACCAGAGCAAGTGTTACTGGCTCTAAATAGCGGGATCCAAGAATCTCTAAGTCCTTTGGTTCAAGCTCCTCTTCTGCCCCCTAGCCGTGTCCCTGTTGCCACCACTGCCCCAGCAGCCAGAACGAATCGTT
The DNA here is from genome assembly GCF_023721935.1 of Panthera uncia. NCBI lineage: Eukaryota > Metazoa > Chordata > Mammalia > Carnivora > Felidae > Panthera > Panthera uncia. The sequence continues at coordinate 114,306,478 of NW_026057580.1, read as the reverse complement.
AAAACCCAGCTAACTAGCTCACATCACTCCTTGGCTCAAAACCTGTGACCCAGAACGGTGTCTGAAATCCCTGCTGGGTCCCACAGCCCCTACAGGACACGGCCCCTCTGCTAACTCTCTAACCTTGCATCTGACCACACTTCCCAGGCACACTCATGCCTGTCACCGTACTTGCTGTTCGCTCTGCCTGGCATGTTCTTCCCCCAGATAATTTCCATGCCTTCCTCCCCATCACTTGGTTCACATCTCTGCATTCCCTCCATCTGAGAATAGATACTTTTACTATAAGTACATAGTCACCAGTTAGAGGCTTAGCTCAACTTATTTGCTGCCATAGCACTGACTGCACCTAAAGTAAACATTCATTTGTTGGCTGTGTGTCTCTGGACTGCAATGTCTGCTCCGCAAGAGCAGAGGCACTGTGTAATTCACCACAGTACTTGCTTCCTGGAACAACGCTTGGCAAACGAACCACCTGTTAGCTCGGCTTATTCTGATGATAAACAAGTAAGAGCAGTGCCCCTCAAACTTCACCATGCGTCAGAATCATCTACAGGGCTTGGAAGGCAAATGGCTGAGTCTTGCCCCTGGAGTTTCTGATTCAGCTAGACTGGGATGGGGCTTGAGCGTTTACAAGTTCCCAGAAGGTAGGGGTACGATAGTCCTGGGAACCCCATTTTGAGGACCTAAACAATATTTTGCTGCAAGACACCTGTCAGCAACAGGATTTGACCATGGCAGTGAATCCCAACTGGCAGAAGAAAGAAGTAGAGTGAAAAGATACCTCCAGACCCACACTATAAAATATATCCCTTCTGACTTAGAGGATTGTATGATACAAGTCTTAAATAATGCAATATAAATATCCCTTCATTGCACAGGATTTTTTCTTTTCCAGAAGAATGGGGACCAGGCAGATCAAGGTTATAGTCTCTAACAAGGTCTTATGATCTTACATATTCTATGTTAATGACTAGTGTTGAAACTTTATCCTTTCGAGTTTAAACAATGAGATGAGAAGGCTGATATGCTTTAGGAGATACTGAAACACCAAACAGCAGTAGACTCGAATTGGGACAGCTGCCCAAATCACAACTTCCTATCTCTAGGAATCATTCCAGTCCTCAAGTGCGGGACCCGAGAGACCATGTCTAGGTTATGTTATGTAACCTCCCATCCCCACTCATGGCAGATTGGTCCAAAACACATTTTCTCTCCTAAGAACCTGAAGTTTGAAGATAAAGTCTGGGAGGCACTGAAGCCAAATTATGTTAAGAGCAAAGAGAAAGTCCAAATTCCTGATGCTGAGCTTCTCAAAGCTGCACCACACTTGCTCTCTTTCTCAAAAATAAATAAAATATTTAAAAAAAAAAAAAAAAGAAAGAAAGAAAGAAAGAAATGCAACTTGTGAAATGTCAAAGCTTCTTTCCATTAATCCAACTTAAGGCATTTACTTTCCATCTTCCGACTAGTATACTGTCCATATAATCAATGAGTCTTAGAGTGTACATCACATTTTGACCTTATAATACCAACTCCTTGCAGAATAGCTCTCTGAAACCTAGCAAAATACCACCAAATCGCCTTTTTATTCAATAGCTGGAGCCAATTTGTATAAATACTATGTATATAGGGAGTACGTGGTAAACAACAAAAACACAGGTTCTTGTTTTAAGTACCTTGTTTTCTGTTGGGGGAAAAATAAATTTAAAAATATCAGATAGTAAATGCCACTGCAGAAAAATAAAAAGACTTACGTGAAACAACGAGTACTAACCAGATTGCTTTTAGAGAAAATGGTGAGGGGAGTGCTCTCTGAAGTAACACTTAAACTAAAATCTTAAATCAGTGTACAGCTAACCTAAAGGTACTTAGGCTGAGAATACACCTGACTTGTTCTAGCAGCCAATGTGACTACACTGTATTGAGGAAGAGGACAAATCACTTAAGATGAAGTCAGAGAGAAGAACCATATGACGTACGTAGGGCTCTGTAACAAACACGAAGAGTTTGGAGCTAAATACAAATTAAGTGGTACAGGACAAAGACGCTACTTGCTACAAGATGTTTATGGAGTGTAGCTGAGCAAGAAACAAGAATGAAAAAGACAAAACACAAGAAAAAAATTATCAGGAGCGCTTGTCATACAAATTTTAGATCTGAGAGGAACCTCAGCTGTCACACAGTCCAACCTCTCATTTTACTGAAAGGACGGCGTGGCCCAGGCTGCGGCTTCTCTGCAATCGGGTTAAAGATGAGCAGAGAACTGTATTCGGTGCTCTCTGTGACGTTAAGGCCAAAGCTGTTTCCGTATCTCTGGCCTTAATTTGGAATCTAAAACCAAGTCTTTACCGTGTGCATTTTCAAAAGTGACTTAATAACAGCACTTAAATGAAAACGTTATTTTAAAAATGTTTTTAAACTGCCCACGCCAAATTATTCACACCTCTAGTCCCTCACAGGGCATTTTTTTTTTTTCAGCAGCTGACAATGCTTATTTACCACCAGCTATATCCCTTCCCAAAGTATGTGAAGCAGAAAAAAAAATGAATAAAACAACAAAATATACTTACATCTGGATATTCTTTTACAGGCACATAAAGTTTCTCTTGTAACTGAACAATAGGTCCCACAGCGTCAGGCAATTCTGCACTCCTTTTCTCTGTACTGCCATTTAATGTGTCATTGTACATGTCTTTCCGTACTCTGCTAATTTCTGTTAAAAGTAAAAATTTTAAATGTGTTAGACAAAAAAATATTCTTGCTAGTCCAGGAAAAAAAAAAATTAAAAAAAGAAGGTAGGGAGGGGTTTCATTGATAAGGTGTTAAAGAGTAAAGAACTGTTAACCTATTCTATCATTTCCTGGATTAAGTCTATGTTTAACAGTACTATAGCTTTAATTAATTGTTACCAGGAATCAAATTTGTATCAACGAAATAATATATTTTATTTAAATTAACTTCGGAGCCCACGCTCTTAACCACTATGAGATAAACCTGTTATTTTACCTAATTTCTCCATACCTAAATGAGGCCATTCATTCCAAATGAGAACTTTAGTCAAATAAGAATGTCTATCACACAAAACTAATACCAAAGGCTCTTTTATACTTCAGAACTAATCCGTCTGAATGAGATTTAAACTGGACTACTTCCTTAGCTATTTTAGGTATCTGGATAAACACACGTCCAGTAGATAACACAGATTTTAAGTTCAGAAGTCTAGATTGATACACAAATGTTAGTTAAGGCTATAGGAATAGAAGAGATGTCTTAGAGAGGATATAGGGAGAAGAAAGGACCGAATCCTAGGAAAAGCAACATTTAAGGAGTAAAGAAGAGAGATCCAAACCAAGAACTGGAGGTGAATAGAAGTAAGAAGAGAGGTGTCAAAGAAGCTGAAGAATAACAGAACCAAGGACAAGGTGATCAATAGTGTCAAATGCCACAAAAACATAGTAATAAGGTAAAGAGCAAAATAGGGTACTTTGAATTTGACCACTAAGCCACTGGTGATCAGAGAAGTTTCAAGGAAAAGATGGTTAAAAGAGATCAAACTACATTGCATTAATGACTGAAATATAAGAAAGAAAGCAGAAATACCTAGGGTCAATGACTTTAAAAAGAGTTTGGGAGACAGTGCGAGGGAACGCGTGCACGCAAGCACAAGCACGTGCACACAAGTGGGGGAGGGGCAGAGAGAGAATCCCAAGCAGGCTCTGCACTGTCAGCCGAGAGCCCAATGCAGGGCTTGAACCCACAAACTGTAAGATCATGACCTGAGACAAAAATCAAGAGTCAGACACTTAACCGACCAAGCCAACCAGACACCCTGGTCAATGACCTTTTAAAAAGTTCCCAGACATAAATATATTTCTTATAAGAAAAAGTGTAAGAAATCTACTTAAATGAATCAAGACTTGAACAAAGAAATCAATTCTTTCAAGAATTCTTCATTAAGTTTCCAAGACGACGTGTTAGAGGACAGGCCCTGCCCATCGGAACATACCGTCTAATAAGGGTTGTCACTACTAAATTAGCTGGATGCCTCTATAAATGTCTCTCCATGCTACAGAAAGGGGGGAAAAGGCTTGTGTCCATTACAATTTAAAGGTAAAATGGGCTTTATTTTTATAATGTATTTTGTATACCTTCCAAACATGGAATTTCAATCTGTTGCGATTAAGGAACTATGAAATATGAATGTACAACACTTTAATTTTCATAACTAGTTATTTATATCTCTTTGTTAAATAAAACCCACCATACCAAAAAGGCATGATCAAAGGTGTTCTTACCCGGTTATATAGTCTTAAATCAGTGAAAATACTGTATTACAATACATTTTCTGCTTCAATGATGGCAACATTCATTTTATAACCATCTTATCTCTGAGGTAACAATTTGCTTGTCAAAGCTTACCAAATGTGCGTCTCTGAATAGCAAATGAAATTTTTTAAAAATCAAAAGAATGCACCTTGGATTTAACTACATTATAAAACCAAGACTTCACTCTGTAAGTTCTTTTTGTGTATTTCTATTATAATAATGAATCTTTCCTACTAAACATGTCCAGTATCAAACTAGTGTTGACTTTATATCAGCATGCAACAGCAATTCTCCAATCAAGTTTTCAACCACTAAGTAATAATTTAAACATAAATGTTTACATAATTACATAATTACAGCAAGTAATTAACCAAAGGACATTAGGGAAATTCAATTAAAAGTGTGCATATATCCTTTAGTCCAGGTCTCTATATAAAAGCACTTTCAATATTAATTTGTTACATTTAAATTTCCTCTTCAGAAACTGCCGAATTCTTGTTACGATGGTAGTAACACTGATATAAAAATCCTGACAACAGCATAAAAGAAAACTATAGATAAAATGTGCTTACAAATATAAATATAAACATCCTAAATGAATAGGGGAGCATATTAAATAAATAATGCACCAAGGAAGTGGAATTTATACCATGAATACAAGAAGAATTCAATATTAAAATCCTATAACCATAGTAATACAAAAGACTAAAAAAGAAAACAACATTAATTCCAGGTAAACAAATTTATCAAACTTAGATAAACCAAGAGAATCAATTATAAGAAAATTCACATAAAATGATTAAATTAAAAATACATAAAGATACAATAATCACTGATCACATCTCCAATTAGATGATAAAATGGAAGAAGAATACATTTGCCATTTAAATTGAATTTCTTTTTTTTTTTTTTTTTTTTTTTTTTTTTTTTTTTTGGGACAGAGAGAGACAGAGCATGAACGGGGGAGGGGCAGAGAGAGAGGGAGACACAGAATCGGAAACAGGCTCCAGGCTCCGAGCCGTCAGCCCAGAGCCTGACGCGGGGCTCGAACTCACGGACCGCGAGATCGTGACCTGGCTGAAGTCGGACGCTCAACCGACTGCGCCACCCAGGCGCCCCTTAAATTGAATTTCTATAAACATCTGTGTGATTCTCTGATTAATAACTGAAATTTTGATGAGACTCTGCTGCCCGCGGTAGCCCCAGCTCCTAGAACAGTGCCTGGAGCAACAGCAGGCCCTCAGTCAACACTCCGTGGTCTGGAAGATGGGTGGGTGAGTGAGCCACAGACAGGTTCTAAGGCATTAAAGTTAAGTCAAGGTTCCAAGCTTTCAAAGAAGCTAGTCTCCTCTGGGAAGTATGTGAACAAATAGATACTCCAAAGAAGAAGAACAGAAAGAGGTACAGATTGGAAACACAAAAGCAGGATAATCAACTCTGCCACAGGCTATTAAGGTCAAGAAAGTAGTCCAGAGGGAAGAAACTCTGACCTTTGTTTCTAATTACAGAGCGTTGAGGCAAAGGTACAACCAATATAACTATAAATTCTACTTAAGATACAAAGTCTTTCTACCACGTTTCTTTCAGTCTCTAATACATATTACTCAATTTAACAACAGAACACAAATTATATACACAACATCGTAGGATGGGAATGAAAAGATGACGAAGTCCTAGTTCTCAAGGATCTTACCATCTTACTGTGGGGTCTAACCAGCGGAGTGCGTAACTGCCTTTATCAACAGCACCCTTCTAGCCAGGCAATCACGAGCACTTCCTGGCATGTTACTTCCAACACTCAAGTCAAAACAAGTTCTGGGGCTCAGATGGTAGGGTAGAGTGTGTGACTCTTGATCTCACGGTTTTAAGTTCAAGTCCCATGTTGGGTGCAGAGACTACTTAAACAATAAATCTTTAAAAAAAGAAAAAAAGTTCTGATTCTAAGAGTAACTGTTTATGTGATCTTATTAACATTTTTCTTTTTTTTTTTTTTTAAAGTTTATTTATTTTTGAAACAGAGAGAGACAGAGCATGAATGGGGGAGGGGCAGAGAGAGAGGGAGACACAGAATCGGAAGCAGGCTCCAGGCTCCGAGCCATCAGCCCAGAGCCTGACGCGGGGCTCGAACTCACAGACCGCGAGATCGTGACCTGAGCTGAAGTTGGACGCTCAACCAACCGAGCCACCCAGGCGCCCCTATTTATGTGATTTTAGACAAGTCTCTTAACCTCTCTGTACCTGTACCTCACTAATTAGAGGTTGATTACCGAATAACTCAACTGAATCCATTGTTTTCCAACCTTAGTATGCAAGGACCCCAGTTATTATTTTCCCCCTTGTAACCCCACATTTTAAAAAGTTTTCTTCTCCAAAGCTTTCAGTCCTAAGTCATGGTAATCAGAAGTTTTTGTTAATGTTTTCCTATCAAGTTGATCTAATCATAGCCAAAATATTACAGAAATGCGTCATGGGTACGGGTAGTGCTTTAGTTCCTTCTTAAGTGGTGGATTTATAGGTGTTCACTTATGAAACACAGAAGCTCTTCATAATTAATAGGTTTTATACAGATGACCCTTGAACAACACGGTTTATACTACACAAAGATTTTCTTATTGCATTTACACAAGACTTTATTGACATTTTTTTCCTCTAGCTTTTATTGTAAGAATACAGTATATAATACATATGACATACAAAGCACGTGTTAATTGACTGTTTATATTATTAGTAAGGTTTCCAGTCAACAGTAGACTATTAGTAATTAAGGTTTGGAGGAGTCAAAAGTTACACACGGATGTTCCATGAGGGGAGTCAGTGTCCCTACTCCCTGCACTGTTCAAGGGTCAACTGTATACTTTTGTTGTATCAAACATTACATGACAATGCTCAAATGTCTGCTCATCTCCACACTACTTTCATAACCTACAAGAGTGGTTCAGAGAACTAAAAGTTCAGAACCACTTGTTCCATCACCTAGTATAAAAATTCCCACCACAGGGGCGCCTGGGTGGCTCAGTCGGTTGAGCGTCCGACTTCAGCTCAGGTCATGATCTCACAGCTCATGAGTTCGAGCCCCACATCGGGCTCTGTGCTGACAGCTCAGAGCCTGGAGCCCGCTTCTGCTTCTGTGTCTCCCTCTCTCTCTGTCCGTAACCCACTCGCATTCTGTCTCTGTCTCTCTCAAAAACAAATAAACATTAAAAAAAAGAAATTCCCACCACAATTACCCCAAAACATCCCCAATATCAAGACAACTTGCTTTAGACACCTCTGGAGTTATCAGTTTATAAATTTTACTGAATCAAAATTCCTGAAATTTCTCTCATTTGCCCACACTCCAAAGTCCACAAAGTACATCAAATGCCTCATTCTTAAGATGATCTTAAAAATACTTGAACAGTTCTATATCTAAGTATCCTCTTCTGAGCTTTAAAACAGCATGGTTTTATTATACCCTCTCACTCATTTAGACATACTACATTTGGCCACGCCCTTTTAAAATGGAAAATCCTGTACCCCACTCATCCTGAGAACTGATGAGAATGCACACTCCGGCTGCCTACCTCCAGTCCCCCACACTCCAATTCCACAGCGTGGTTAAGGATCCCTTTACCTCTTCGGCTCAAGCGTCCACCATTTCATCTTCCACAACTGTTTGTTTAAATACCAATAGATGATTTAACTTTTTTTCCTGGTTGTTTTCTACTAGGCAACTGCCTTCACAGTGTTACCTATCAGCTGACATTCTTTAGGGATGACTATTCTGAATCAAGGAGCCAATTAACTAGTTTCATAGCACACACATTTCTGTAGCTCGCATACTGAAATGCAGGCGTGCCTTCTCAACTATCTGATGACATCTCAAGCTAGGTTAGGACTCGAACCCCCTTCTGGACCCACTAGTTTAAACGGGAAATAATCTGTTTTGGAGTCTATAGGTTGGGCCATCAAGTTTAGAATGCAAACTTTTCAGCTCCTGAGAATATACACTTCCAGTATTCAGGCTCCTAGAATTGATATTTGGTGATGCCATTTTTTCAAATGTCAGTATACTGAAAAATATTTAAGTCTGAAAACTTGTTTTGGTTATACTACTGTTTCCTTACATTTCTCTGTTTTTAACTACCTTGATTCTTTTTCCTTTTTCAAACGAAACCTCTATTATCAATGAATTCTGCTACTAAGAGGGAAAACAGTCACCACACAGCTGTGGCTCCATGTGACCTGTTAATATTACATCATCTGCCTTTTCCCTTTCCCTAATTCACCTAACATAACTAAACGCTTTGCTTTGAAATCATTCTTATGTTTCATAAAGCTCAGCTCATTTTTGCCTTTGGCTCTCTATCACCACTACTCTTTGATTAAATCTGAATTACTACATGTGGATCCCACTCTCTGCCACCTTAAAATTTTTTACAGTTTTAAAAAAATCTGAATTACTGGATTAGCTAACAGATCGACCACTTTGTGGAAAAGTAAAATGTCAGAAATGAGGACAACATAAAGAACTATTAGAGAACAGAAAAATACAGGCTGAGAAATCTAAAATATAAAATTAAGTGGTTATTTCCCAAGATAGATAGAGAGATAGATAGATAATGGCTATGTATAAATTCAATACTGCAATGTTGAAAGACTGGATAAAGGTTAGAGTATAATCCTATTTTACCATCTGGTTTAGAATTTTTTCAACAAACTTAAACCAAGAAAATGAAAATTAGGAAATGAAATATGAAAAATATTTACTAGTTCAGTAGTACACAAAAAAGCTATTAAATGATATACAAAAAGTATTTAAAAACGCATGAAATAATTATTTTTAGGATTTTAACAATACAAATTAAAAGACAACTTTTTTTTTTAATATAAATGTTTTTATTTATTTTTGGGAGAGAGAGAGACACAGCATGAGCAGGGGAGGGGCAGGGACAGAGGGAGACACCGAGTCCGAAGCAGGCTCCAGGCTCTGAGCTGTCAGCACAGAGCCCGACGAGGGGCTTGAACTCACAAACCTATGAGATCATGACCTGAGCCGAACCAACTGAGCCAGCCAGGCGCTCCAAAAGACAACTTTTTAAAACACTGAAAACATTTTCATACAAAGCACATCTTATACCCAGTGTTGTGGCAGCTAATCCAATTGTTCAACTGGCTATTTATACTGTTTTAAACATACACATTTTATTTGCACATCTATCTGCTTTTTCTCTGTGCCTTACATTTAAAATCCATCGATATATTATCATTGTAATACAGTTGGATCTAAAATACAGAAAGAAATGAAAATGTTAGTGTCATTTGACCATTACTGTCTCATTTTTTTTAAATTAGCATTTTCCATTAATTTATTCAGTAAAGTAAGAGCCACTTATTTATAAAACTATATGCCTTGATGTACATAGCAAAAATTTTATAAGTGAAGTTAAAATGACAAGCTTTCAGCACTTCAATTGATCTTTAAATGGGCTATTTCCACACTATCTGCTGGACTCTAACCTGAACATACAAAAGCAAAGGAAGATTTGTTATTTTAGGTCTTAATTAAATGACTAGCCTCTATTTACATGAAACATTAAATCTTAAAAAAATAACATTATGAGTCTATTTATAACCAAATAACCACTGTCACCACCTAAAGTGGTGGCTGTTATGTACTTCTGTAAAAAGAAACCTCTAATTCAGAGTTTACTAAATACAGGGAAAATTTTACAGACATTTTGAGCAAAGCAAAACCCAGGGAATAATAGAACTTCATTGTACTCATTTAAAAAAGCCACACCCATAAGGTAAAGAGAAAGCAAATAAATTAAAAAGCAGGTTAACAGAGGATATGCAACATTTAGTGAAATGTGTTTTGCCTCCTTGAATAACCAAATAAACCTAATTTTGAGGCAATTGCTTGGAAACTGGCAAAAAAAAAAAAAATCAACCTATCAATAATTCTCTAATGGGACCTGGGACCCGATGGTGGGGGGGGGGGGGGTAGAGGGCAAATTGTATTTTGAACTTCACAACTATAAGCAAAACAATTAAAAACTTGGGGCGCCTGGATGGCTCAGTCAGTTAAGCATCCGACTCTTGATTCCCACTCAGGTGGAAACCTCAGGGTCCTGAGATGGAGCTAGCTCCGTGTCAGGCTCCGAGGGCTGAGCATTAAGCCTGCTTGGGATTCTTTCCCTCCCCATTCTCTCTCTCTATGCACCACCACCACCACCACCCCCCCCCCCCCCCCCGCCCATGTGTATGCTCTCTTTCTCTAAATATTTTTTTAAAAGAAAAATTACAAAATTAAACATCATAGCCCTCCTTTAAATTGCTTTGGAAATTTAATTAACAATTGCAAAAAATTGTGGGTAAATTTCACATAAAAAACATGAAAATAGCAAAGGTCTCACAAAAATGTCCATCCTTGTTCCATAATTGCTCTCAGCAGCAGTTCTGTATCATGGAAGGCATTTAATAGTAGCTGCACCTCCCTGGACAAGCTCTTTCAGAGGTTACAGAAAATAAAGTCCACTATATAATCCAATTTATATTAGGTATGTGTATTTTCTGACACATAGAAATCAAAAAAAAGGATATAGCTGTTAACAGTAATCATCTCTGAGAGATGGATTTATAGGGACTTCTGGCTTTTATTTCATATTACTATACGAATTTTTTTTTTACAATTGTAAAATAATAAAGATATTCTCATTACGATGTTAGAAAGTACTTTCAGTCAAAATGTTGCAAATAAGATGGGATACCCTATATAAAATTATAAGAAGTCACTGACTCCCAACTATAAAAATAAACCACAAAGACCTAATTATTTTTTAACATGAGCACTTCCACCATGCTAAAATACTTAACATTAATTCTTACGCGATTCTCGCCAGACTATGAAGTAGATACAATACTCATTTTATAAGAAAGAAAGAAAGAAAAAAATTTAATGCTCAGAAATTTAAGAATTGGTCCAATGTTACAGCTAGTCCAACCAGCTTTCATTTAAAATTTCATAAAGGGCTTTCTGGAATAAGAAGCCCTTAAAACTCATGTTAAGAGATGGTAATTAGAGAATAGAAAATGGGAAAATGGAACAAACAACTCTTAGTTTACTGCCGGCCATGCTCTAACAAGACCAGTCCACTGTTTTACTAGTGACTGCAAAAAAAGTCTTTGCAGCCCTCCTCTTTTCATGCTAACAGAACACAGCTTCAGAGGGTGAAATCTAGGCCTAAGTGCCTAGAAAAGTGGCAGTCCTTAATGAATAAATAAATAGATGCTGCTGGCAAAGACGACAAAATAGGCCATTGCAAAGAACAAAACAGAATGGGGGAAAGCATTTTTTAAAGTTAATAAAAACCAGTATTTTAATTGGCATAGGCATCCTTTCTCATTTATTTTTTTTAATGTTTTTATTTATGTTTGGGAGACAGAGACAGAGCACAAGTGGGGAGGAGCCGAGAGGGAGAGGGAGACACAGAATCCGAAGCAGGCTCCAGGCTCTGAGCTGTTGGCACAGAGTGTGACCCACGGCTCAAACTCACAAACAGCAAGATCTTGACCTGAGCAGAAGTTGGAGACCCAACTGACTGAGCCATCCAGGAGCCCCGGCATCCTTTCTCATTTAAACTGGGTTTTGCTTGGAGGTTACTTTTAAACCTGGTTAGTTTTATATGTTATATATCAAGTATTTTTTAGAGAAAAATATTGTCTTCTGGTCATTTAGTTTTTTTAAATACTCAGGGGAAACCGACCCTTATTATCTCTACATAACATCCACTGTAGCAAATTTGAAATCTGAAGGCTAAGAAACCTAGTTAAGAAACACAGTCAATGGATATCTGAAGGAGATGCAACAATAAACCAGTAGATGCCATTAGAATCCAGGCCAAAAGTAATACTTGAGAATCCAGCAATGTTTATTAATAACTTTTCCCAACCTTTTTAGTATTTCTAAAAGAACAGAAATAAACTCACAGCAATAGAAAGCAGGTACACACATACAGGGTTGGAAGAGAGACTTTTTCCCATACATTCCTACATGTCATGCCTTTGAGATGTGTAAGCATCTAAATATATTAACTTTTTAAAGATAAATGCTTGCCTTAGAAGATTTTACTTATGATAGCAATAGTAGCGTTATAATCTTTGAGACCATAAGGATATAAACAATTGAGTGAACAAATCCATGAAGAAGTGATAGACCTTCCTTAAGTGAATTCCAATTAACAAATACAGAAGAAAAGATGGCTATAGAAAATTACCATTAGGAAACCACCATAGTAATAATTCTTGCAGGTGAGAACCATTCAATGGATGCTAAAATTAGTGAACAAAAACATGAGAAACAGGGTATCCGTGCAGTGCCTCCTTATAAGACATTTACTAATTACAAAGGAGAAAAGAAACGGTGATCAAATACTATCACCGGTAAGATACATATACCCCTAGTATGAGAAAGGCCAAACAGTAATCTGCTGTTTTCTTGTCAAATATGTGTAACCTCAATTTAATCATGAGAAAACATCGAACAAGCTAAAGGTGAAGAATATTCTACAAAATAACTGACCAGTTATCTTCAAAAATATCAAGAAAAGCATCATGAAAGAACGTGACACAGGCCTAACGCTATGGGGGATTTGGGGTTGGATCCTGTACCAAAAAATAAGAATGTGAATAGAAAAACTCGTCAAGTTTGAATAAGATCTGCAAATTAGTTAATAATATTGTATCTATGTTAACTCCCCAGTTCCCACAATTGTACTGTGGTTATAGGAGTTATTAATGTTACCTCTGTACTATAGAGGATTTCTACTTTTCTAAGTCTAAATGTGTTGCAAAATAAAGATTCTGCTTTGGCCTTGGAGTTATTCTCATGGAGGGAGGACAGTTACGGGAGAGAATGAGAGCCATGCAAATGTCTAGTCTTTGAAAGAAATTTAAAATACTTGCTTACCGATAACATCGAGGATCTCAAAATCATGAACAATAAGCTGTTTAATTCAAAATAATCTTTAAAATTTTAACAGCTACTGCTTAAAAAACACATGTACTTTTTACCGGCCTTAAGAACAGGGGGAAAGACTACAATCCACAATCCCTTTCTACAATAATAGAACCCTTCTTAATAACCGTAAGTAAAAAGGAAAAAAGCACTGGCCTTGAATTTATGCAATCTAGATTTTACTTCTGATCCCGTGCAAGATCTAGTTGTGTGGCTTTGAACTTAACTGTCGGGGTCTCAGTTTCCTCCTCTGTAAAATCAGGTTAGACCAGATGACGTTTATGGTTTCCTCCTGCTCTGAAGTTCTATCAATTAGGAGTCTGGGAACCTTCTCGTTTCTTCTTAGAACCTGATTTTGTGTCCTCTCTAGATCAATACCCCACAGGAATGGGCCGCATAAACTCAACAACCTATCAAGAACCACAAAGTCAATCCTACTCCTTAGAAAATTCACATTTCAAAACGTCCTAAACTACTGAGCACCAGGATTTACTTTAAATGGTATCCCTATAAAGCACCCAGTCCTCATATAACCAGGCTCTACACACTCATATTTGGGGGAGGTGAGGAGGGAGTCTGCCCTATGTATTTTATCCTTTTCAAGCTCCAAATCACTTAGGGCTTTAAAAGAAATTTCGTAAACGAGTGAAAATTGAAATGGAACTCCCAAAAATTTTGAAGGGATCATGTCTATGTGGGGGGGAGGGCGGAGGGTAGGATGCTTTCCCTAGGTAACACTTTCTTTGATTTTTAATTATCCTTTCAATTGTATTCCAAATTCCTCCTAAGCTCAATAGAGAAAAACTGAAGAACTGTAATCGTGCGCCACCTGTGTATCTGACCATCACCTTAATTCCATAAACTAAAACAAATTGATATCACATGACATTCACGGGTGTTACAGCAGCCAATGTACAAGAGAAAATCCCTCCCTCATACTAAAAAAACTAAGGGCTTTTTTAAAAGCTATAACAATCTACAGTATACAATATTCCAAAGGTCCGTTATAGCAAGTTTCAACACAGAATTAGAAAACTTCCATTTTTGTAGCAAGAGCAACATATACAGTACCCTCAGATATCAATAAAATTGATACTGAAAACATTAATACGGTACTTTAAATATACTTTACGGGGGCGCCTGGGTGGCTCAGTCGGTTGAGCGTCCGACTTCGGCTCAGGTCATGATCTCACAGCTCGTGAGTTCGAGCCCGGCGTTGGGCTCTGTGCTGACAGCCCAGAGCCTGGAGCCTGCTTCTGCTTCTGTGTCTCCCTCTCTCTCTCTGCCCCTAACCCACTCACATTCTGTCTCTGTCTCTCTCAAAAATAAATAAACATTTAAAAAAATAAAATAAAATAAAATAAACAAATATACTTTACAAAATACAAGATTCAGAAAATCTAAGTAACGTTATGTATGTTACCGGCTACACTTACTACATGTTTACTCCTTCTTAAAGAATACATTCTACTATCGTATAACAATACTGTATGAATGAAATTTTCTTTAAATATTTATTTTTGAGACAGAGATTGCGTGCGAGAGGAGGAGGGGCAGAGAGAGAGGAGACAGAGATTCCAAAGCAAGCTCAGCACTGTCAGCACAAAGTCAGACCTGGGGCTCGAACCCACGAACCGTGAGATCGTGACCTGAGCCAAAGTCAGACACTCAACTGACTAAGCCAGCCAGGCAACCGTTAGAAAGCAATTCTAATATGAGTTTATAAAATGCAGAATACGGTACTCTTTTGAGATCATAAAAGTTTAATTTATTAGAATGGAAACTAAACGTTACCATACAAAAATACAACCAAAATAATAACAACAAAAATCCTGGTCAAGGACATTCCTGAACTCCAAATGCCTGTATCCAACTATCTTCTAAACATGTCACTTTGACACACTTAAAAAGCCAAACTCCTATCTGTCCTCCAAACTTGTTTCTCCTGACCTTAAAAACTGGCAAGTCAATTCTCTCACACATCACATCCAATCCACCAGCAAATCCTGTTTATTCACCTTTTGCAATAACCCAGAATCCGCATGACCCCCTCAACTCCCTACCACCCTAGTTGCAGCCACAGTCACTCCTCCCCTAAGCCAGTGAAATGACATGACTGTCTCCCTGTCTCCACCACTGCTCCTGCCAGCCTAGTGTCTATTTTCCAGAGTCAGCCCGTTCAAACCCAAGTGACAGGTCACTCCTCTGCTCCAAACTGTCTAATGGAGTTCTCCGATTTTTTGGTCTTAGGACTCAATGCTGAGGGAGAGAGCCAAAGCAGAAGACTCTTAAAAACTGAGAACAAACTGAGGGTTGATGCAGGTGGGAGGGAGGGGAGGGGAGGTGATGGGTATTGAAGAGGGCATCTTTTGGGATGAGCACTGGGTGTTGTATGGAAACCAATTTGACAATAAATTTCATATCTTAAAAAAAAAAAAGGACTCAGTGCTGAAAAATTTACCATATACAAGGAGGGGTGGCACCGGGGTGGCACCTGGGTGGCTCAGTCGGTTGAGGTTGAGCGTCTGACTCTTGATTTTGGCTCAGGTCATGATCCCAGTATCATGGGAGCAAGCACTGAGTTGGGCTCCGTGCTGAGCCTGGAGCCTGCTTACGATCAACCCCCCCCCCCCCCCCCCCCCCCCCCCCCCAGTTCAAGCTCAAGCTCTCTCTCTCTCTCTCTCTCTTAAAAAAAAAAAAAAAAATGACTACTAGGAGCCTAAAGAGCTTGTTTGTGAGAGTTACACCTGTTAATACTTCCCCTACCATAAATCAAAACTGAAAAGCATCTAAATTACTTGTGACTCACTTTAAATAGTAAACCCCATTACATTTTAACAAAACATTTTTATCCAAAGAAACAAAATAGTGAGAGGTACTGTTTTCTATTTTTGCAAATGGTTTAAATATCTTTATTAACAGAGACAACAGAACTCTCATACCTTCTTATGAATTCAATCTACTGCAATATCACACAGCATCCAACCTCTAAAACATTCCACTATAAACTCAAGTGAGAATGAGAGTAAAAAGTCAAATAACTTACTGTTACCATGAAAACAGTCTGACCACACAGGCTTGCTATAAGAGTGCCCAGACCACCTTTAAGAACCACTACTCTAATGATTTCCCATCTCAGTTAGTGTAAAAGCCCAGGTCCTCACAGAAGCTCCCCTTTACTTTTCCCCTCTTAACTTTCTGACCTACCTCCCTAACCAGTACCACTGCTCCCACCACCCCCCATCCCTCATTCACAGCTACAGCCACACAAGGAACTCCAGGTCCTGGCTCACATTTTGCCAGGACTCTTCCCTCCTCTTGGAAAACTATTCCCTAGAGAGCAGTATCTCGCTCTTCATTACCTCCTTCAAATCTCTCTTCTGATGTCAATTTCTCAATAAGCCCACCCAGATCTACCTGCTGAAAACCACAATCTACCCCAATCCATCCAAAACACTCCTGTCTCCTTTATCCTGAACTCATACTGCCTAATGTATTATTGCCCACTGTATGTATTTATTGCTTATTGCCTGTCTCCTACATAAGAATGTAAACTTTGGGAGAACAGACAGCTTTGTTTTTGTCTTTTGCTATACTCCCAAGGATCTGCATCCTTGGGAAAAAAAACCTTTTGAACAACCTTAGCAGGCTGATTAGTACAAAAACATCCAAAGCTACAAAAATATGCTTGAAACTTCATTCAAGCATTAATAGGTTACTAGCTTCATAATTTATTCCGCTTCCCTTTAAAGTAACAGAAATACACTCCTCTCAAAAGGGCTTGCTGTATTTATTCAGGATTTATGAGAATCTAAAATACTCGGGTAATAACAGATGTTCATTACATCATCAGTGTTAAATTTCTCTACTGTGTTTTAGGTTAAATGACAAGATAAAATACACAACCATCTAAATGACTGGTCTTGGCTTTAAAAAGCCCTAACCCACAAAGAAAAGACTGCCCCCACCAGGACGGCACCAAAGGGGCTGTAAATGATTCCTTTCTCTTGAGCTGTTTTGTTTTGTTTTTTATATATAACAACTTCTATATTTACAACCTCACGAATTTTTTTTTTGAAGTTTATTTTATTTTTGAGAGAGCAAGCAAGCACAAGTGGGGGAGGGACAGAGAGAGAGGGAGACACAGAAGCACGAGACACAAAGAAGGCTCCAGGCTCTGAGCTGTCAGCACAGAGCCCAGCGTGGGGCTCAAACTCACGAACCATGAGATCATGATCTAAGGTGAAGTCGGACGCTTAACTAACTGAGCCACCCAGGTGCCCCTACAATGTCACAGTTTTGATCAACTGTCTATTCAAAGCTTATTTAGTAAAAATTTTAAGAATATAATAAAAGCTTTTGCATTTCATTTCCTAAAGTACAAACTGTTTATAAAATGAATTGGCCTGAATAATGTGTGATTGTAGTTTTTTAACTATTTTAATAATCTATGGTACAAGATAATGGTTGTGCATATATGCGTTCAACAAGTATGTACTGTATACCTACCATGAGCCAGGCACTGGCCAAGGCCCTAGGAATATAGTCATGTGCAAAAACAGACAAGGCCCTTGCTCTTTCACAAACTAATCCAAAATAATAGCTGGAGTACTCACACAGGTATGACCTCAAAGAAGCACCTCAACGTAGTTCATATTATAAAATGGTTTCAGCATCTACTGAGTTTTTACTCCGCACTACCATCCTACAACAATCTAAGTCAAGTCAGACAAATATTACAAGTATGACCTTGTATTCAGTGGTCAAGGGGTCCATACATACGGTTAGGAGACAGACATTCTTTTTTTTTTTTTTTTTTTCAACGTTTATTTATTTTTGGGACAGAGAGAGACAGAGCATGAACGGGGGAGGGGCAGAGAGAGAGGGAGACACAGAATCGGAAACAGGCTCCAGGCTCCGAGCCATCAGCCCAGAGCCCGACGCGGGGCTCGAACTCACGGACCGCGAGATCGTGACCTGGCTGAAGTCGGACGCTTAACCGACTGCGCCACCCAGGCGCCCCAGGAGACAGACATTCTTAGCTGTAATTCTTCAGGGAAAACGGGGTCTGCAAACTGGAAACACAAGTTCCAATTCAGGAAGAGCTCCTACTCCCTCAGGACTTCAAATTCCAGCTGAAGACTGGGCTTCCAGAGCAGACATTTTTTGACAGAGCCCCTTCAGAAAGCAAGCCAACCAGACACTGAAGACACCACGCAAGGAGGCATGTCTACAGAAGACAGTTCAGAATGACTTCTCCTTGGGGCACCCGGATGGCTCCGTCGGTTAAGGGCTGGACTCTTGGTTTCAGCTCAGGTCATGACCTCACGGTTCATGCGATCGAGCCCCGCACCGGGCTCCACACTGTCATCGAGGACCCTGCTTGGCCATTCTCCCTGCACCTTCTCCACTTGCTGTCTCTCTGAAGATAAAGAAATAAACTTAAAAAAAATTAAACTACACAGTTATTCCCTCATTACCTAGGTCTTCCCCAGGACTGCTTTAAATGCCGCGCGAGAGAGTATTACCATGAACGAAACAGAGTTGACTGGTGGTGGTAATGGTAGCACACGACTAGTGAGAAGCAGCATCTCTTAAACAGAATTAGGAGCAATGAGATCTAACTTCTTTCCAAGCAGTGAGTTGCTCAAAGTCTGCCTTGGAGGTCAGTGCTCTGTCTGGGCAGATGAATTTCCTTACAGAGACGTACTTTTCTTGTCTGCATTTTATAGTTAGGAAACCAAGATTTGGGGATTAAGTACTTTCACCAAAGATCACTTAACTTGTAAGGGAAAAAGTCAGGATCCAAATTTAGGCCTCCATATCACACCGCCCCTCCAACATTATTGTTCCATCCTCATGATGGGAAAAGCAGTGACAGAATACAGTAAAAGCCACTGAAAAAAGATGAAAACAGATGAGAAGCGCGTAGAAATCGTGGAGAGAAAAAGAAGGAAAAGTAGAGAGATATACACAGTAATAATGGAAGGAAAGAAAGAATAGTGTAATCCAAATTACAACTAAAAGAATAGTCTCATTTAAGCTCTGGCAAGGACTAGCTGCACATCCGTCAAGACCTCATTTCAGCTTTTCAGGTCTATGTTTACTCTCCTCTATAAGGACCATCTAAGATAACTCACTCTAGACTTAAATACCTAAGTTTCATAGAGAAAAGTCTCTCACTAGAATAACATTTGTGGAGTGTCTGGCACATAACAGGCCCTCAAGGTGAGTTACTGACCGAGTATGTCCTACTTTTCTATGGTAGCAAGCACTGTGTTTGGTGCTAGGACTACCCTCATAAGCAACATAGTTCCTGCCATCACAGTTCTTCTAGTAATAAAAACCCATTTCTATGTAAATAGATTAGAGGGCTAGAAGTGACTGAGAGATGAGGCTGAGTATCCTGGGATATGCATACCTGGACCTGAACACTAGACAAAGTAATTTTTCAAGAGTAAGCCAGAGCTCTATGGGTTTTTTTTTGGTTCTACAGTAGAAAAGATCATACTAGGGAAAACTGCATTCTAGGTATGTAAATCCTCACTTTAAATAATTATGAAGGAAAGAATAAAAGTGGGAAAAACATGGATATATATTTATCATTCTAATGAGACATACTTATGTTGATGGATCCGATACATGAAATGCTTAAAACACATGCTTCTGTGCCCCTCAAGGATTTTTGCCAAATCTTAGTTTTCTGACTCCTAATCCCATCTCTGTACTGGACTGCTATTTTCAGTAACGCCTATAATAATCCAAACAAGTGGTTCTGTTTTTCGCATTCATGGCACTTTTTCATTTACTCAGAAAGTTCCCAAAGGCAAAGATCAACGAAGAGCTGTGTAGTTTAGAGTAGCCATGTTAAGGGTTAAGGAAGTGCAAGTAACTATTCAAATTAGGGATTTGTTTCTTAAAACCAATACAAATTTTTCCCAGTGGAAAAGTTCAGAATGAACAGAATTTGTAAGAACAAAAGTTCTGTCTTCACCAAGGCCTTCCCTATTAGTAGGGGCAAGTGGAAAATTACTGTTATAAACCAAAATCTAAAGGCAACCTATGTCAAACAGCACCCCACTCCACAAACTGCACCACACTGGAAAATGAGTGAAATCCGTTCACTAAAAATGAACGTCTCCCTAATTGTGATTTAAAACCAAACACCCCTAAAAAGGAGTAAGTATAGCAAGATATACACAATCATCTTTAGTTGGGAGAATTTCACAGGCAACAAAGAATAAGATGTACATTAGGACTCCCCAGCATCCTTTTTTTTAAGCAGGGAAATGGAAAAGGCCATAAAAAATTGTAAAACCAGGCCAATTCACAGGCGCCTGGGGACATCAGTAGTAACCTGCGGTAAGAGGCACACCAGAATATCAAGACTTAACACAGAGAGAACCCACTTTCAGAATGTCAGTATTAAATGGCACAAGCTTTGAAAGAAATTTAATATACTTCCTGCATTCCGAATACGTTGTAGTGTCTTTTCTCTTAATAACAATGTCAAATAAAGCAAACTACTGACAAAATCAACAGAAGACCACCTTCCTTATAGCTGTAGTTACAGTGGCTAAAAATAATTTAACGTAACGTATATATAAAGGAGGACAACTCCAGAAAAATCTGACTCTCCAGGTCTTCGTGCAGAACTAACCTAATAATAATTCAAAGTCAGATAAAATTTTACTTTTTAAAAAACTTACCAAAGAGCTGACTACAACTGTAAATAATCTGTGACAAAGAAACAAACTGCTAAGAACGCAATCTTTGAAAAAAACTACTAAGTGATGTCTATCTGCCTCCATTTCATCTATAAGATGGAATTATTTCCAGCTCACAGGATTGTTGTAAAGATTAAATGAGACAATGAATATATTTATAAAAAGTGCCTGATACGTAAACCTAAGTATGTCCATGTCATTATTAATGATAATTGTGATGTAAAATTATATATTCTGGAAATGCCATATCTTGACAGATAGTCTGAAAGAATTATCTGATGATTTGATGAGTGTCTGTTACCTAAAATCTGTGACTGGTGTTTTCCCAACTCTATAGGCATAAAAGAGAAACAGAAAAGGCACCTATCAACAATTTGCGAATGACTTCTCACATGTAAATTCATCCTACATGGCAAAGAGGGAAGTAGAAAGTAACAAAGATACAGTTTAATTTTTCCAGCTCACTTTTACCAAGCACCTCCTCAAATATTCAAGCATATTATCCAGAAAACCTTACAAACTACTCAAATCCAAATACCACAGTACATTCAGCTTCTTAAAAATGACTCCTAAATACGTGGAGCAAATATTCTCCATAGCACTTTTCCCAGAACACACTTTAAAAAAGATAAGAGTTCTTTGCTCCAGGACCTGACCTGCTTTGGTTTAACCACTGTTCCGGAGATTACTTTAACCTCAAATAAATAATTTGGGGGAAGGTTAGCTGGGGAAACATTTTGGCTTCTAATGTATACTTGCATAACTACAATACCTTAAAATACTTATCTAATCAAAAACAAAATACGAAAAGATCATATCTTATACTGTCACCTTGAAACCACGATATTACTGAAACACTCCCTGTGTTTCACTCCCCTCTGACAATCCATTACTTGAGCTAATTTCAGTGATGTGACTGTTCTCACACATGATTCTAAAATCGTTTCAGAGCTTAGAATCTTAGATGCTTCAGGTGTTTTAGACTCTGGCATAAACAATCTTGAACTACATTGCGGGTACCTTTATCACAGCAGTAGATTTGGATGTGAGTTTAAACATATCACTGCAAAACCCTTTTGAAAAAGTAAACCACTGGGGCACCTGCATGGCTTATAAGGCCAGTTAAGTGCTGACTCTTGATTTCAACTCAGGTTCTTGAGATCAAGCCCCACCCAGCTGCTAAGCAAGGAGCCTGTTTACTTTCTCTCCCTCCCAGGCTTGCAGTCACGTGCTCTTTCTCTCTGGGAAGGGGAGGGGAGGGAAAAAGTAAGTAAACCACCACCAGTAACTATGGAAATTTAATTTAGTATCAGCTTATAAAGAATTACGTATAGCCATCTTGCTACAGAAAAGTGGTAATTTTAATGAAATATACTCTATGTACTACATACATATACACATATTTATCATCAGAGTTATGTATGAATTATATATACATGTTATATACTCATATCATAACACATTTATTATATAAAACATTAAATACATTAAAATATGTTAACACACTTACATATGTATACAATTTACCTGTATTCCATATGCCTCATTCCAGTTTTACCACCTTATATGTTGAAATTTATAAAATTTTAGTTTTTTTTTTTTTCTGAAATTGAAAATATAGCTTTCTACATACTGATTTACTGGATCAGGAACATTAGAGTCGAAATAATTATACTTCGTTCCTCTCACAAAGGCCTGGACTAAGGAATATTTACCTTTAGGCTCTATCTCTGAATTCTACACTTGCACTTGCCACAGCTTACTTAAGCCAAATAAACCAAATGACCAAGCATCTGTATCAGTGATAAGGAAATAGAGGTGTTGATTTAAACTCTGTAAATTTCAGGGGCCCCTGGGTAGCTCAGCCTGTTGAGCATCAGACTTTGGCTCAGGTCATGATCTCACAGTCTGTGGGTTTGAGCCCTGCGTCAGGCTCAGCACTGACAGCTCAGAGCCTGGAGCCTGCTTCGGATTCTGTGTCTCCCTCCCTCTCTCTGTTCCTCCCCAGCTTGGGCACGCGTGCTCTCCCTTGCTCTTGCGCATTTTCTCTCAAAAATAAACAAACATTAAACTTTATAAATTTCAGAGATGGCTAAACGTTCTAATTTACCTTCAACGTTACATGGAGGCTTACTTCTTATATGGATGTATTACAATCAGTCTAGCACTTAAAGTAACTTAAATGAAAGTACTTTCAATGACAAAGATACCAATTACCGCAACTTACTTTAACAAGAAATAATAATTCCTATGCATCCAAGTAAAATCTAATAACCTCCTAGAAGTAATCCTCAATTCCCTTTAGAGCCCAATTGTTTCAGGAAGTATATTAAGAAATATTATTTTTATATTTTACATTAGCACTTTTCATCTTAAATATTTACAAACCTTCAAATAGGTCTCACTTTCCAACAGTCACATATAATTCTCTGAATTTGGACACAGACATCTGTTAACAGATAGGTGTACCACGGGGGGAAAGTATACCTCAAAATACATGGTACAAATACCAAGATTCAGGGTTAAACGCTCTAAGTACTAGACGCTGAATCAGGGGTTAGGTTATCCTAAGAAATGACAAGCATTAGTCAGCTAGAGTAAAAAGGTGACAAAGCCCAGATTTCCCATATTAGAAATTCTACCACTGTTTAAATTTCATAATATAAACTATTTAAACACAATATAAAACAGTATAGATTGATAGTTAATGACATTCTATCAACTGAGTTTATATGACATTCTCTCAACTGAATATTACTTATAAACGCAAAGTATTCTGCATCCTTTAAGACTGTAGTCTATCATACAAATGGCAGAAACATGAATTACATAGCATATCACCACATAAATGTAGTAAATGGATTTCAATTCATTAGGCATATCATGTGCTGAAATATAAAAAGTCGGCAGCATTATAGATATTTAATGAAATATAAAAATGTATGTGGTTAAGGCTTTAATGTGCAAAGCATAAGCAACTTTAAACCAACCATCTCTAGCTCTTAAATAGAACGTTCAAGTGTCATTCATCTGAACTAAGCAGGCCAAGCAAAATATCCTGTGATTCCTATGTTCTCCTCAATGTCGAAATGGGTGGATAAATTTAAAGCCTGTTCCCTCAAGAGTTGCTTTATAGGCAATTTTCTCCCAGTATCAAGGTCTGCAATTTCCATTTGGCTGCCAGTTTGCGATTAAATTCATCACCTTTATTATAAAAATGTGCTTTACTCCATGGCCTGCTGCACAAGAACTATAAGAAAAACATTTTTCACTGCTAACGGCAAAATCATTCTAAGGCAACCACCACATCCACTCAGACATTAGCTTCCTCAACCTGATGTAGGGGCCTATATCACTCACAGGAAAACTGTAACAATTTTGTAACTCACAGAACCTAAATTCTATAGAAATGCCATGCTCTATTTTTTTTTTTTTTTTTTTTTTTTGGATAAAATGAAACCAACTCTTGATTTTTATATTCAGTACTATCATGAATGAATTAACCACAGATAAGAAGTGAACACAGGGAATACTTCGAGATTTCAATAAAATTACAAAATAATTTTTCCACGATGGATGATTATGTATCCCTCTTTTATTTATCATTTTTTTATGTTTATTTATTTTTGAGAGAGAAAGAGAGAGAGTGCGAGCACAAACAGGGGAGGGGCAGACAGAGAAGGAGACACAGAATCAGAAGCAGGCTCCAGGCTCGGAGCAGAACCCAATGCAGGGCTCGAACTCACAAGCTGTGAGATTGTGACTTGAACCAAAGCCAGACACTTAACAGACTGAGCCACCCAGGCACCCCTCCATCTTTTTTTTGTTAAATTCATGGTTTGCTTTGTAGCTTAATTTTCACTATCTCGGTTAACAGCCAATGGTCAAGTCAAAGATAATTAGCAGATATATAAATAGGTAACGTTTATACTTATATTACACTTCTACCTAATCTTACCTTCTTAATAAGTCACAATATAAGGTTTGGAAGGAAAAAAAAGGTCAGAAAAATATTATGTCCCAAATAAAGACATTTAAGCTAGTCACTGTAACATATTTAGGAAAACAATATTACTCATCTGAAAGATTTTGGTTTTTTTAAAATTATCTATAAAATTAACATTTGCTTTTACAAACTTGGCCTTTATGCGAAAAATTCAGAAATCTCTTATTCCAGTAAACCTCATAGCATCAATTTCGGAATTTATAGGGGAAAAAACAGAACTAAATGTCACATTAAATGAAGCCTATATATAATCAGATGAATTATCAGGTTATGTAATATGTGAACCTAGTAGAAATGATCATCTTCCTGCTAGAAAATAATGGGTCCCTTCCACCCTAACCTGTGTATGCCTCTGCCACAGCAGTTAAAGCACTGGACTGCAGTTTCTTACTTCATTTCTCTCTCCATGCTATTACATGGCTCCTTAAGGACTGGACTATGCCTTATTCATTTTTGTATCCACACCACCCAGCAGAGTGCTAGATTAAAAAAAAAAAAAAAAAAAGTGTGTTGAAAACTAAATTACAGCAGGAGTCAACATCAGTTTTGCTAAAACTACACAAGTCATAACCCATTAATTTTACAGTGTTAGACACAACCAGCACTTTGTAAATGAAAAAGAATGGGAAAATACTAGATTACATCATAGGTAACGCAAATATTTAATGAAGCTTTCACTTCAGCTATTTAGTTATATAAATACGTACATACAATAATTCTCTTTATAGATAAGCATTCTAAAAATTTGATCTATACCTTTTTTGGCTCATATTTATACCATTTTTCTGGTTTATACTGTCAGGATGTATGTACTTGTTATTCAATAAATAACCGCATTAACAAAGAGAGAGTCTTGATTCACAAAATCAAAGATTTCACTTTAAGCATCCTCTTAATTATTACTACTTGCTCCAAAGCTTTCACTCTTTGCCCCTGCTCAGGCTCCAAGCCATCTGCCCTTAAAAATCTACCAAAATAACTAAAAATTTCGTGTATTAAATATGAACAACTCAAGACACATCTGCAGAACCACATGGCATATCCTATGATGTTAATATATTTCCATAAGAAAATCAAAGGTGTTAGAGTCTTTGAATAAAAATGAAATGTGAAAATAAGACTCTCGTGTCCCTTACCACCCGGTAAAATAAATACATTTTCCTATAACCTAAGCCCTCTTGTCCCTAGGATCCACAAACAAGTCTTCATAATCTTTCTAGTATTTACCATAATGTATCCTTGGACCACTAGTTCCAAGAAAAGAAAGAAAAAAAGGCATTTCTTTTCCAGGCAATTTCAAAAAAGTACTCAATTAAACCAATTTAGCTTTCTTTTCTGCAGATCCTGGATATTTAACATGTCAACACATGCTGAATTCACAAAAGGAATATGCTGCACTTCTTGGACTACCTGTATTCTCAAACTACCTCAGGAGGCCAGTATTACATGGAACATGCATACTTTGCAAACACTTGCCCTAAAGCCTCCCTCCATTTAGAATCAAATTAGCAGATCTTTAATCCCTCTCCCCCAATCTGAGTTAGGTCTTTCCAGCCCTTAGAGCAAAAGCACACGGAGAGGATAATGAAAGGCACACATATGGCCAAGACCCATGCCACACATACAGGGTGAGTTATGTTAGCAACTCATCTACAGCCTAGAGTTTAGATTCACCAGTTCCATGAATCATGCACTAATTCTGATATACCTCCTTCCCCCAGGCACCTAAACCCAAAACAATCACCGACAGACATACAGAAAAGAACTAAAACAAACGGTATCATAAAAAGAGGGGGTTAAGTATATTCCAATTTACTAGCAAAACAAAAGAGAAAGCCAAACTATGCATGCACAGGTGAAAAAAAGAAGCTAAAACAGAAGTTAGGCAAAATACTGGGGTGGGGGATGAGAACTAACTCCAGAAAATCTAAAACTATGCAGTGAGTAGAGCAATCTATCACATCAATCCATACTAAACAGAAATATGGAGGCAGATAAAAGGGAAAAAAACTAAGATGTAAAAGGAAAAGCCTTAAATGGGTCTCCCATCATCAACAAGATGAAAGTTTTTTCCATGCACGTAAGGCTTTCTACAGAAGAGACACATATTGATTTACTTTTTTTCTCCTGCCTGGAATATGCTCACATTCAGGGATGGTGCTCCCTGTGTCTAGAGCACTACTTCCTTACCTTTTCTCCACTTCAATCCTCTCTACCCTGCAAGCGCCAGGTGAAATTTTACCTCTTTTCCTAAAACATTCCATAATCTCCTCAGTCTAACGTGATCTTAACACCAGTCTTTCAACCTCTTGGTTTTATTACCTCATATTACTTTCTTTTCATACTATCTACCCTATTTAATCAAACAACTTGAAAGTAAGGAACGAATCTGAAGCTTTGTTGCATACCTTATGTGTTACACACAGCATGCATCCAAATTTATGTGTGAAGAGAATAAAAAATTTCAAATAAATGTGTCAACTCATTAAAAAATAAGTGAAATATGCAACTCTGACATTATTCAAAAATTAAATGTCACATAATAGTAATCGCTTTCTACTAGAATGCAGTATAAAATACTGATCTCCTTGAAGCCTGGATAGCTCAGATGGTTAAGCGTCAAGCGTCCGACTTTGGCTCAGGTCATGATCTCATGGTTCTTGAGTTTGAGCCCCACGTCTGGCTCTGTGCTGACAGGTCAGAACCTGAAGCCTGCTTCGGATTGTGTGTCTCCCTCTCTCTCTGCCCCTCCCCCATTCACACTGTCTTTCTCAAGAATAAACATAAAAAATTTTTTTATAAAATAGAGTAAAAAAAAATAAAATGAATGTTGATCTCGCATTAACTACGTTGTAAAAATAAAAGAGCTTGGTTTTTCATAGGGCCATTACAGTATTTAGTGACTTAAGGCTTTTTTAAGAGCAACTAATAAGCCTCTGAAACCATCTGATACTATCATACAAGTTTACTGAAAGCAAAATAATATGTCCAATAGAAGAGTTAATTAAATTATAATATGCCTCCATAAGATGAACTATGTTAACACAAAATTATATTGTCAAAGAATATAAAATGGCAGGCGAACATGCTTATGGATGTAATTTATTTAAACACACGCACTCACACACACACACAGAGTACCACAACAGTATTACAATTTTGTTATATCCGTAAAGGGAAAAAACACAAGAAGAAAATTCACCAAAATGTTAAGTGTGATTATCACTGAATTATGGATCATTTTCATTTTTTTTCCCCAGAAAGAGAACAGGAGTGGGGGAGGGGGCAGAAGGAGGGGAGGGGAA
>NW_026057580.1:114117011-114263113 GCF_023721935.1 Panthera uncia | reverse complement strand
CGCCGCGCCGTCTCCCTCCGGCGGGGTGGGCGGCCTGAGGGGCCGGCGGCGGGCAGCGCGACGGAGGCGGTGCCCGGCGAGCCCGGCCTGGGCGCCGGGCCGGGGTCGCCGCCGAGGCGGGCGAGAGCGGAGGGAGGGGCCGGTGCGGGGGGCCGACGGACGGGGGAGGGCGGCGGGTGGCGGTGCTTTCGACTGGGGCGGGGGCGAGGGCCGCGCCGCTTCGCGCTCTTCGCCGCCGGGCCGGCTCGTCTGGCGGGCGCGGTCCGGCGGTGGCGTTTAGGTGAGAGGGATCGCCAGCGGGACGCGCCAGGGCTGCTGCGCTCGCCGCCGCACGGCCCCATTCTCTCCTCCCGTTACTATAGTTTTTTTTTGGTTTTTTTTTTCCCCCCCATCTCTAGTCCGTTTTCATCCCTTCCCCCCCACCCCCCCGCCCAAGAGAGAATTTTTTTTAACGTCCTGTTGCTTCACGGGGGACTTTCGGGGTGGGCGTCACGTGGCCCGACACGTAGCCGTAAGGTCTGAGAGCGCGTGCGCGCGTCGAGTCCGGTCTCCACGCCCCTTCCGAGGGTCGCTCCGCCCCTGCCCGGGCCCCGCGAGCGAAGGGGGAGGGGCGTGGCCTGCCGCGCGCCTGCGTGGGGCGGGCCGGGGCCTGGGCGGGTGCGCGCGGGGGGCGGTGGTAGGGGGAGGGTTGGCCCGGCCGTCGGACCCCGAGTGGCTGGGCGGGGGCGAGAAGCTGCGGAATCTTCGCTCCCTGGTGTCGGGTCCCTGTTGTGTTCCGGGTGGGCCATTGCCGCCGTGTCGTTGGTGGCACCACACGACGACCCCCGCCTCCCCGGCGTCCCCGCGGTCTCCGGCTTCGAGACCCACGCAGCGGCAGGGAGCCCGAGGAGCGGTGGGTCCCGCATGGGCGCCCCTTGTCGCCCCGACGGCGTCGCCGCTACCAGTGCAGTACCTGTCCCAGGGGCACGCCTCTGGGGACAGGGTCTGCCTTGCTGCAGCATCCGTTATTCCGAGAGCCAGCTTCAGTTAGGAACGAGCACCGCGCTGTACGAAAAAGGAGGGGGCCCGTGCGTCGTGTGGGCGATGTTGTACTTCGTGATGGCATCAGCATCCAGTAATAAAATGCTGCCGCAATAAATGAAATAAAGATCACGTACCTAATTCGAAAGGGGAAAGTCAACATACCTGCCACCTTGTAAAAACAATGATACTGTGGACAGGAAGCTTTTCCATGCAGTGTGATGGATTTCCAACATTTAGGTTTGTTTGGGAAAGAATTTTCTGAACTGCAACAGCGTAGTTATCTTTGTTGTATAGAATGTTATCAGTCTCAAAATCCGCATCTGCATTTTCCTGCAAGCCTATGATGACAAGTTCAATTAATGTCGACAAAATTTAACATCAAACTGACCGTGGTGAGAGCTACAGGTGGCTGAAATCTGTTAATCCTGTCTGCTGTGTTTTAACTGAAAAGAATTTAAATGGGATTTTGTGGCAAAATCCTGCTTCATACAGATTCTGAGGAACACTTTTGGTTTGACTTGTACTGAAACTAGCTGAATTTCAAACAAATACTCTGAGTAGCAAGTAGCTTCTGTCCTCATTTAAAGAATGTTGTTTCTAAAATTAAGCTCCTTTGGTAGAGGAAATGGAATTGCCCTGCAGACAAAGTTAAAAAGGTTTAAGTCGAAAATATTTCAAATTCTCCAACTTCCACTGCTGTTAATAGAGCCATAGAATATTCACCTACTCAATTATCATTTAAAGGATGGATTTTATAAATGCAGGAAACAGTAATTTAATCAAAGTGGTTGCCTCTTTAAAAAGTAATGTATGCTTTTCCAGTATGGAGCAAAATGATAGGTATTTTAAAAGGTACTAAGTTGTTCATTTAATTTGCTAGTGTAAAAGATTTCATCCCCCTTCTTAATCAGTTTGTGTATTAAACTCCCAAGCCCTGCGCTAAATGCTTTATGTGTATATCTCACATATCTCATTTAATCTTGAAGGCAACCTTGTACTTTAGGTACGCTATCATCCCTGTTGCATGTAAGGGGAAGCCCAAGGAGAAGGAGGTTAAGTAACTTTCCCAAGACTTCATCCCTGGAACTGGGATTCAATTCCATTCATATTTTATCCTAAAGCCTATGTTCTTTACCTTTTTACTGACCCTGTCCAGTAAGTCAGGTTGAAACTTCTGACCACGTTCCACCATGTTTGACGGATAGACACCGCAATGTCCTATGGCCCACCTGGATCTTATAACCTAGGTGACCCAGATCAGGGTTAAAGAACAATAATCAGTATTTATTTCCCATATATTTCATCTATTGTGGTTATAGCATTTGATTATAGCTGCTACATATTGTCCTTTCAAGTATACATAGATCACTTCTCTGCTCACAGTTCTATGTTTCCCCTCTCAGAGGAAAGACCCAAAGACCTTATAAAGGCCTTCAAGACCCCACATGCTCTGGCCCCTGCTGCCTCACTGACCTTGTGTCTTCTCTTCCCCTAGCAACTGGGCTCTCCTCCTGGAATCCCTTATGATCCTTAAAGAAGCTAAGCATGCTTTCTACTCCAGGATTTTGCACTTGGTGTTTCCTCTCCTTCATTCCCCACACATCTATAAGCCCGTACCTCCCATGCTTTTTCAGGTCTTATCAGAGAAGGTTCCCCTTACCACCCTGTATAAGATAGCACATGCATGTACACACACACACACACACACACACACACACCCTCTGTATTCTGTCCCCCCCCCCTTCAAAGCATTTTTTTTTTTAATGTTTGTTTTTGAGAGAGAGACAGTGTAATCAGGGAAGGGGCAGAGAGAGGAGACACAGAATCAGAAGTAGGCTCCAAGCTCAAGCTATCAGCACAGATCCTGATGTGAGACTTGAACTTGAACCGTGAGATCATGACCTGAGCCAAAGTTGGATGCTTAACCAACCGAGCCACCCAGGTGCCCCTCATAGCATTTATTTCTACCCGACATGTTCTATCTATGGGTAAATTTGTCTCTCACCTCCCCCTACACCGTAAACTCCAGGAGAGCAAGGGCTTTACTTTGTTCTATATGGAGTTCCCAGCACCTGAAACAGCACACAGGACACATGGGCACTCATTAAAAATATATTCAAAAAAATATTTACATAAATATTCACAAAAGTATTAAGTAGTCGCCAAGCACCAGAAACTGTGCAAAGCCTTTACCTATATTGTCCTTTCAGTCTTTCCAGCAAACATCTTAGGTGTGGTAGCCAAACATGGGAGGAGAGATAGATGGCTGATTCTTAAGAATAGTAAGGAGTTGGCAGTCAGTTAGGCGCCCGACTCTGGCTCAGGTCATGATCTCACATTTCATGGGTTCGAGCCCCACATCAGGCTCTATGCTGATAGCTCAGAGCCTGGAGCCTGCTTCGGATTCTGTGTCTCCCTCTCTCTCTGCCCCTCCCCCATTCACACTCTGTCTCTCTTTCTCAAAAATAAATAAACGTTAAAAAATTAAAAAAAAAAAAAAAAAAAAGAGTAGTGAGGAGTTGGTCCCATAAGGCAGCATCAGGTCCATGCAGGATGATGTCTCCGGAGACAACCGTGCTATGTGCAGGTACCCACTATACCCCTTCCTTTTCTCCCTCACACTCCTGCCTCAGACATTTTAGGTGTATATTACCCCATTAATTACCGAACATAATAAGTGCAATGAAGAATACAAAAGTTGTTGGGAAACATCACTTGACTTCAAGAAGCCTCAAAATCTAAAAGTTACTGTGGAAGGACTCTTTAATCACATTATTACAAAAATACCATCTTCCCAATATTCACAAGTTAACCGTGTACACGTGGGTAAGCTTCCTCTTAAAGATCTTTATAATAGCTTTTTCTCTGTGGGAAAACTATGTCATCTAATATGTTGACACTAAGAATGTTTCCACATCTAACATCAGTAATTAATCACGAGTGGAAATATATTTTCTGCATTCTAAAATTTGATTGGCTCTATTTGCTTATTGCTATTCTTGACATTTAAAATAGAAAATTTGAGTATTCCAAACTTTTTTTTTTTTCCGTCACCTTGGAGTTCCTTAAAATGTTCTTAGGACCTAAGAATCCAATATCTGATGGTCTTTTGTCCCAAATGCTTTTTTTTTTTTTTTTTGAAATCTTAATCCTTAAATCTTCCTACAAGGGAATGGGGCTTTCCTATAATCTTTCGTTTGTTTATTGTCTTAATTATGTTTGTTTATTGTCTTAGTAGATTTCTCAAGTATCCTTTTCAATTGTGACATGGCTTATCAGATACCATTTAAAAGGTTGAAAATGACACATTTTAAGGGTGAATATCTTTTTTTTAAGTGTTTTATTCATTTTAATAGAGGGAGCTTGTTTGTGCTCACAGGCGCATGAATAGGGGGCACGGGGGTCCAGAGAGAGGGAGACAGAGGATCCCAAGTAGGCTCCACACTCTTCCAGGAACCAAGATATGACCTGAACAGAAATCAAGAGTGGGACGCTCAACTGAGCCACCCAGACACCCCAATAAGTGTATCTTAGTCAACAAAGATGTGAGTACCTATTCTGTCTAAACACCTGTCGTTAACTCTGAGGCTAAGCTGGGAGTTAATATCACAAACATATGAAAAGTTAACTAACAAAAGCAAGTGCTAAGGACCAAATGCCATAGGAATGGAAATGAGCACCACCATTCCAGGCCTCCGGGTGGGTTTCATCTCAAATTGGAGGGTTGGGGGTACCGACGAAAACTTGGGAAGTGTGAGGCTTTTAGGGTAGGAGTTTCCAAAAAGAACAGTAGATGCCAGATTTGGGTTGGCCTCAAATGTCAAGCTCAAGTGTTCCCGGAAAAGAGCCTTGGGAATTGTTTTAATTCAAAGAAATGAATCAAAACAGTAAGGTGGATTCCTTTCAGTGAGGCATATTTACGTATCTCCTCGTGCAAAGGCACCATTTGTAAAGTTAAAGGCATTGCTCCTCACAGCTGTTCTGTTAATTGTGCCGCTTTTTAAAACCACTAACATGATAGTTGCAGACATAATACTAACATTTAGCTGAAACCACTGCACAGCAGTTAAATGTTAACTGATGGTGTAGAGTTTCTACTCATTTGACCCTAAATGAAACTTTAGAGGGAAAAAAGTTCTCAGCCAGGATGCAGGCTGGTGCCATGTAATTCCGTGTTCATTCCACATTGAAGCAGAAACTTTAACTGAAAACTAACCATCTGTTAATTACAGGAATATGAGAGTGAATTAAAAATGCATTTTGTTTTGATCAACCTTCAAACTGATTCATGGGTTTATGATTGCAAAACAATTTCCATAGTGTTCCCTTGGACTGCTGATTTGTTTTTTTTTTGTTTGTTTGTTTGTTTTTTTCCTTCAAGATCTGGTTCATTCAGGATGACTCTGTAATGAGATTTTTTAACACATTAAACAAATACTGTTTGATTCATAATCTATGTGATAGGATTTTTTTTTTTGTTTCGTTTTTGTTTTTTAAATGCCCCCTTAATTTAATTTTTTTTTTTTTTGAGTAAACTCTCCCCCCCATCATGGGGCTCAAACTTGTGACCTGAAGGTCAAGAGTCACATGTTCTCCCAACTGAGCCAGCCAACTGCCCCTTTACGTGTTAGTTTCAAATAACGTGAGTCAATATTTTATGAGCAAGGGAAGTGCCTACTCATGTCCCAGACATTTAATCAAATGCCACTGTCCTTTACTAAAATTTAACTTACAGCCTACATGTTGCATTTTCCCCATGATTTCTGTATATTCATTCTTTCTAAACAGGGTTTTTAGTGGACCAGGGAGACAAAAAGAGGACTGACTTTTATAGAGTTTCTACAAACTGTTAGGCACTTCAGTTAGTATCCCATTGAGTACATGGCAGCTCTGAGTTAATTATTACCCCCATTTTATAGGGGAAGCAGCTGAGGCTCAAGTTAACGAAATGACGTGACTCTGGTTACACAGTTAGCAAATGCTGGGAGCAATATTCAAACCAAACCTTCAAAGTCCTGAGTGGTTTCTGGCACACTTTTGGCCCCTTTATCAGTTAAAAGTGGGTCCCCAAGAGCTATGTCTTTTAATGACCAAAATACTGTCATCTTTGAGTGGCTCTTTTCTCAGTATTCTAACCAGCGGTGATGTTGGATTTTTTCAAACATTAAGCTCTTACATCTCATTGAAATATCACTAAGTCCTGTAGAGAAAAGATTGCTGTGCTGGGTA
Source organism: Panthera uncia (assembly GCF_023721935.1). Classification (NCBI taxonomy): domain Eukaryota; kingdom Metazoa; phylum Chordata; class Mammalia; order Carnivora; family Felidae; genus Panthera; species Panthera uncia. The sequence goes on along the minus strand of NW_026057580.1, from coordinate 114,256,861 downwards.
TAAAAAAGGCCTTATTAGTTCTATCCTAATGAGCTGTGCAACACTGAGTAAGTAATTCAGTCTCTCTAACATTTGAACTAAGCGATCTTGGAAGCCTTTAAAGCTCTATAATTTTGTGATTCTGAGTAAGATGTTCTCTTCCATATCAGAACATTGATTTTGTTGTAATTTAATTTCTGTGCCTAGGATACCCTGTGCACAGATGGGTCATCATGTAATAGCAATAAGAAATCTATTTAAAATTCTTAGGTGTCATTTTTGTACTCCTTCTTAAAAGTCATATTTTTGGATATTGGTTTCCTTAGACAGTATAATACATTTGACTGGAATTCTTACATTTTTATAATTTACAAAAGACTAAAACCAAATAGTGTTTCTTTTTCTTTCTTTCTTCCTTCCTTCCTTCCTTCCTTCCTTCCTTTCTTTCTTCCTTTCTTTCTTTTTTAACATACTACAACTGAAAAAGTAGAGCACTACAAAACCACATCCAGAGCTCCTAGTGGAGGAACTTACCCCTAAGGGAGCATAACCATTCCTGGAGGGTAGATTCCAGGCCTGTTCCTCTTTCTGCTCTTTAGACGCTTTACAAGTAGTCTATTTTCAATAGTTACTTCTTTGAATGAATAAAAGGAAAAAAAGAAAGGAAAACATAGACCTACTTGAGCTGTCAGGAGGGCAAGCAGCTGTGTAAAGCTGCTCACGGCCCAGAATACTTACCTGAGTAAATAGTAGCATCTGAAAAATCCTTGTCTGTCTTTAGTGACACAGGGAAAACAGAAGGAGAAGGAGGGGCCTCAGTGTCTGTTACTGTGTGCACAGTTTTTGCAGTGACTTGATGATTCCTGAAAAGCCTTTTGGAGTGTGAGATATGTCTCACCCCACAAGAAACGTTCCATTTGGGGCGACAGGGACCAGAACATCCATAGTCCCCTGAATTCTTAATAGGTCAGTAAACAAGTACTTCTTGTTTTAATATAAAAGACAGTTTGTATAGTGATGATATTTTATCAGAATCCCTTTATTGAAATAAAAGATTAAAAGCAATTACAGCACTGATACTCAACCAGTCCATACTAGTAAACTTTATCAATTTTTAGTTTGGAACCATTTCCACACCTCTCAGGGCATAGTTGCTTCTCTTAGGCACACTGCCCAGCCCTTCCTGCAGAGTCCCCCCCCGCCCCCACCCCGCCCCAGCCGGGCACCACTCTGGCCCCAGCTAAAGAGTAGAGCCTGGTGCCCTGCCCCTCTCCCCACACTGGGCTGATGGCCACTCAGGTCACTTGCGCTCCTGCCCCACCAATGGTTAAAAACATTTTAAATAATACTTCCATTTCTGTCAGCTGATTTGCATATTTAGAAAATTACTTCTTTCATAGCCTCATGTCCATTAAATCGAGTTTTCCTAGTTTTTACTGATTGCAACGAAATTGGTTATTTTTTGTCTAAAATATATATATTGGTTATTTTGTCTAAAATGTATGTATAGGCTCTTTGGGCATATACCCAAGTTCAGAAAGAAAATTTATGAAAGTCACGTTTACCCAGTTACAATGAAATACCAGAGTTTTCGGCTTTACTATTTTCCACCAAATAATGTTGTAATAAACAGGTCGTTGCCAGAGCCGAAACATGATTAATCCTTCTCTGTATGGCAAACTTTTTATAATTTCACACCAAAGAGGTACCTCTGTTCTGCTCTCTCCTCTGTCCTAGATAGCCATTCACATTCCTTTGCTGAACTCTACAAGTAATACTGATGATGCCAGCATTTACTATTTCCTAATTATTCAGTCCAAGCCCCTCTGTAAAAATGTGTCACAGTTACATTTTGTAGATCTTCAAGGGCCCCCAACTGGATTCGCTGGCATTGACGGCCCCGTTTTCTTCCATACCCACTGGTGGGGAGCATGGTTTTTCAGATGGAAATGAAATGTAGCATAGTGAAATGAGTAACACGTTCTGTTTAGCAGTTCTAAAACGGGCACCCTGTATTTAGAGCGCGAGCCTGGAATTAAGTAGTGGGAAAGTGGCCGCTGACGCGGAGACGGGCAGGCCGGGTTTCCCGGGCCAGCAGCATGTCCCCTGTCCAGGTGAAGCCGTTAAGGGAGCAGAACGGATGGGAGGAGGGAATCAAACACACAAAACTGTTAGATCATGAAATGAGGAAAGAGAAAAAGACTTGTGTTCAGAGTTCAAAGACAGCCCTGTAAGCGGTCCCATCAGCTGACCTGCCAGCAATAATCCTGCTCCCTCTCGGGTCCCGGCTTCCATTCGGGCGGCCTGGCCACTGGTCACTGGCCACTGGCGGGTAAGGGGTGGCAGGCCCTTCTCAGCACCGGCTTCCTTGACCTCTGGGGCCCCCAGAGCAGACCTGACTTTCTCCAGTCCCTCAGCTGACCAGGTTCCAGCGTTTCAGCCGGGCAGGTGCCTCATGTCTGGAAGGCAGCTTTCACTTAATTGAGGGGCCCAACCAGACCCTGTCACTCCGTCCGGGCCGGGCGCCTCCTTGGGGTCCTGGCAGGAATGGGTACTTCATCCTGCACCGTGAAAATACGGAATCGTGGCCCCTTAGCCCCACAAAACTACCTGCCAAGCCAGAGAAATGCTTTTCTCACAGATGATGGACACGAATTGCCTTTAAACCCCGAGCAATGAAACAAAGTCCTAAAACATTCCCCCTGAAGGGTTTGCTGGCCCCGGGAGGAAGCAGCCCGGCACGGGGTCTGGAGCAGCAGCCACAGAATTCCTGGGTTCGCATCTCGGCCCTGCCACTTACCAGAAGTTGGGTGATGCCGCTTACCCCCTGTCTGCTCACCTGGAAAATGGGGTGATGCCACCTAAGGATGTTGTCAGGATTATGTGAATAAACGAACATGAAGTCCCCAGCAAAACCCCGATAGCACACAATAAGCTTTAGGTAAACAGTTCTCATTTAAAAACCCGAGAAGAGGGGCGCCTGGGTGGCTCGGTCACTGAGCACGGAGCCTGCCTGGGATTCTCTCTCCCCCCTCCCCTTCCCCCACTCACGCTGCCTTTCTCTCTCTCAAAATAAATAAACTTTAAGATAAATAATAATAACACCTGAAAAGACTGAGGCCTCAGTAAAGCTCCTAGAGATCAATGCACATGTGTTTCTGGAAAGTGTGTAAATATCTCTGTTTACGTTGAAACTGTATCCACAAAACTCAAAAGTACTTAGTCATCAATTTCCTGTCGCTTCCTATTGCGCGAACCATTTCCTGTTCCCAGGGCTGCTGACACCAGGAAGTAAAAGGGACAAAGAACCTGATGAAAAGGAGCCTTGATCCCAGGCTGGCTGTGTTGTCAGCAGTAGAAACAGTTGGTGTAAAGCTGGCCCACGGCCTCCAAGCTCTTCAAGACCCAGTTTTCAGCTGCCCGACAGCAGAAACAGCCCCACAGCAGTGAGGCGAATGTGGGAAAGGAGGCCGCCTCCTTCCCTTAACTGGCCCATCAACAGCTGAGCAGGCAGTTAGGAGACCCAGGAAGAGCATGTCTTCCGGAAGGTCCGGGACCAGGGTGGACAGTCTGCCCTCCCAGACTGGCATGAGCTCCCGGGACACCGGGGTCCCCTCACCAAGTTCTGTCACTGACAGTTGCAGGCCGACCCCAGGTTTCAGATGTGAGGTCCATGATGCCCGTGCAAGGGCCTTCGCCAATCCCAGCCACGTTCAACAGGCAGGTGGATAAATAGGGGTGTCCGCTCCACCTGCCCGCTCAGCAAAACCATGCTTTATTTCTGTCAGCAGACATCCGGTAAGCAAAGCAATGAGCACCCCCCCCCCCCGCCTTTTTTTCATCAGATGCCATGGGAAAAAATAGCTCATGCTTTGAGGAACTTAAAGTCCGAGAGTGGGGTGGGAGGAGACAAATGTCCATACGCTCGCAAGTGGCTTCTGCAAGTCAGTTTCATCAGGTCACGTATGAAGCAACTAGAAGACCAGAGACAGCTCTGGGCGCCGCGGGCCTTCCCTGAAGTGAACCGGCTCTCTCCAGGTGAACCCCCAGAAGTCTCGGGTCCCGCCAGACTGGCGCTCTGAAACCGTGGGTCCCGTTGCCTCTGTGTCTGTCGCACACCCGGCCGCACACACAGCCTCTGAGGACTTCACCTGGAGAGCCCCAACTTTCTGTCCATAGTTTTCGGGTTACCAGAGCAGCCTTCAGAGGATCATTTCAAGACAAAAGCCGGGACACACAAGAAAACCAAGGTAGCTGAGAAGAAAAAGGAATTTCAAGTAAATGCTTTTATGAGTCCAGCTTCACAGTGAATCACACACCTCATGGTAATACTGATGTTAAACAAAACTTCCATTTGCCTCACCTGTTACCGAAAGGGCGAAGCGTTATCACTGGATTCCCCGGGGATGTGATTCAGCCCGAACTGTAATCGAATCCCTGACAAGGGCTTGATAAGAATTCGCCTCTCTGATTATCCATTTTTTACAAGACGGGCTTACTGTGACGTGTAGATGTAACCAGGCGCTAAGTGAGGGTAGTGGTACATCGCCCACAGCAAAAAACTTAAATCACTGATTTTTACACCAGATTTTCCCAAGGCAGAATCTTGGTCATAGTACTGAGGTGACAGCTCACTTTGCTGGTGACACACACCTGAGCTCAAGGCTTGGGCCTCCTTCCTAGGGTTTCCCCTCTCCCATCCAGCCTCAAAGTCAGGCTCACCTCTCAGCCTCTCAGCTCTCTCCCATTTTCTCTGTCATCTTGGTCAGGGGGTCCCTTCCTACCAGCCCAGCAGCCTCTCCACACAGTCTCGGTAGCACCATGATTTGCCTTAATCTTGGAACTTGCTGATGTGATGTGATCGAGTTTTTATTTATAACACAATACATTCCTATTAGCAACACGATATGCACATCCTGTGACCTTGTTCTTAACGTCTATCAGTGAGCTTCCTGGGTGGGGAAACTTGCTGGCATCTCAATATGGCTTTTTAAAAGTACTTAACGTAAGAGTTATCATTTCTGGGCACCTGGGTGGCTCAGTCGGTTGAGCGTTTGACTTCGGCTCAGGTCACGATCTCATAGTCCGTGAGTTCGAGCCCCGCGTCGGGCTCTGTGCTGACAGCTCAGAGCTTGGAACCTGCTTCGGATTCTGTGTCTCCCTCTCTCTCTGCCCCTCCCCCGCTCACACTCTGTCTCTCTCTCTCTCTCAAGGATAAAGAAACATTAAAAAAAAAAAAAAGTTTTATCATTGTCGTTTACCCCCATTTGGCACTATATTCAGTAGTCTCCACTGGGTACAGCATTCACTAATGATACCATTGTAGTAAAGGAAATAAAGGTGAATTGCATGAGGAAGAAAACACAAGGAAAACATTCCCACCAGGCAGTTTTATTTTCCAGGTTCTAGACACTCCTTGCCGGCTAGCTCAGCGTTTAGCTCCTCTGACTCTCAGCCCCACAGGGTGTTCGTGGCTTTAGGCCTCCTATGGATCCTACAGTTCACGTTGGTTCATGGGGTCCAGGTGGCTCAGGAGGCCTATAAGATTCTGTGCCATGTTTGAATTTGTTTACAAGATCTGCATTGTTGAAGAAAAGGTCCTGGTTTCCATATAAATGTGAGCCACAGGAAAATATTAAGAAGCATTTCAGACAAGAAAAAATAAAAGGGCTCTGGGACCCATCATTTATGCTGTAGGAATTGAATTCAATTAGTGGTTGACTTTACAAAACTAAAAACTGCTGTCATTCACTATCTTCCCCCTTTAAGAATCACAAGGCAGCCCCAGATCTGGAGAGAAGATCTTCGGGCTAATTAAACCCCACCGTTTGTTTACTGAGGCCCCCATCTGTACAGCACCCAGAAGCTTCCATGGCCTAGCAGTTTCAACCACAAACTTGCAATGGTGAGTGTCCAATGATTTCAGCGGTACAGTGCCTCTGATCAACAAATTCTTAGGAAACGAGTTTGCAAAAGCCTGTGGTCTTTCCTTCCTAACTTAAGCTGCTGCACTTGTAATAAAAAGAAAAGTGTGTGCCCACTGGCTTCCCCCTAACAGGTACCTGAAATTCTGTGTGACACAGATCCTTCCTGGGTCTGAGAGCTAAGTTCTAGAAATACCAAAGAACTAGATCAGTCTCCTCCATCTGCCTGCGTCCCAGGCCAGCCGCCCTTCCCCAGCCCCTGGGCTGCACCTGGCTTCCTTCTCCCTCACCAGCCCCTGGAATGGAGGAGGCCCGGTGTCTCCTCCTTTCCAGCTCCTCCCACAGGCTTCCGCCTTCCCCTGCAGGGAGGACACCGCTGCCTCAACCTCTCCTCATCCCTGCTGCCCCCAAAACAAACACGGATTAACAGAAAGGACAGAGGAGTTTTAGTTATAGAAAGGTCAGAGTTTAAAAAAAGTTACAAGCACTGGGAAAATGACAAGGTTGCTAAAGAATCTCAGAAGAATCCAGCAGGGGTTCCCAAAGCCCGGCCTCATTTACATGTCGGTGGAGACCTGGGTCAACCCTTTGGAATGTTTCTGAACATTCTTATTAATCTTTTCTGTAGTTGGAGGTTCCCTGGTGGCACCTTCTCTGTTACCCGGGTGTGCGCTGCCCTAGCTCTTGGGTGATCTACACCCTGATCTCTGACCCTGTGACGAAGGAGCCCCTTCTTCCCCTCTAAGGCTTCTGTCCTGGGCTTGAGGCTACTTGCTCTGACCTGTGGTTTGCCACCGCGGTCCCTGATGGAGCACCTCCTGGTTGAGGTCTTGGGGAACCTATCCTCACGGCCTCTCGCCCCACACCCCAGACTTCCCCACTGAGCCACTCTCAGTCCTTGTGGCTGCTTCCCTGCTTCATCTGGACGCCTCCATGCCTCTGGGTGGAGCAGGGCGGGGGTCTCTGTCATGGAATTACAACTGGCCTGGCGAGGTGATACAACGATGGAAGGCTCTGTCTGGGGCAGACGCCTTGATCTCAGCAATTCTCAGTTTTCTCAGCCGAAAAATGGGGGGCTAATAAAACCCCACCATTGGTTTGTAGTATTACTGAGAGGATGAAACGGGGCAACCATCACCAGGGCTGGACATCCACTTGGAATGTCGTGATGGTTCAATATGTATCGGCTGCTGGAATTACTATCGACATCCAGTTAGCACTTTTATTTTATTTTATTTTTTTAATTTTTTTTTAACGTTTATTTATTTTTGAGACAGAGAGAGACAGAGCATGAACGGGGGAGGGTCACAGAGAGAGGGAGACACAGGATCTGAAGCAGGCTCCGGGCTCCGAGCTGTCAGCACAGAGCCCGACGCGGGGCTCGAACCCACGGACCGTGGGATCGTGACCTGAGCTGAAGTCGGACGCTTCACCGACCGAGCCACCCAGGAGCCCCAGTTAGCACTTTTAGATGGCTTGCTCTATGGCATGCCTTAGTGTGAGGGCTCACAGTAATTGTCTCTGCCTTCAAGAAATGTGCGGGGTGGCAAAGGGAACGAGTAAGCCCTAAATTACAAGCAATAGGTTGTCTTTTAATGTGCTTGATGTCCTTGAGCAGGGAGCAAGCAACTCCACGTGAGGACAAGAACAGACGGTTATACAGATCATGGCAGAAAGGTGGTCCCACCTGGGGAAGGTACTGTGTACCTGCACGCAGGCCGTGGTGATGCCTAGTCCTGTCCCGGCACGAACTTGGCTAGTTCAGTAATTGCTCTGATTTAATGAACAGATCCAGGCTCCCCAGTAGTCCCATAGACTCAGGAGGAAAGAGCCTTCTGGAACCTGCCTCTGTGGACACCCATCATCCCTCAGCCTCAAGCCTGGCCTCCAAATGAACCTTCCTCTGAGATGGCTATGCTTAACCTGAGGACCACATTAATAATACAACTTCCACGGATTGCTTCCCGAGTGTTTCCCCGGCCTGGCCTGGGCCTTTACAGACATCATCTCACCTAGTCTCCCCCAGAACCCTGTGTGTTCAACCTGTTTTGTATCAAGTCCTGGCTCCGACAATTTCTAATTTTACCACCTTGGGCAAGTTAACTACCCTCTCTGTGCCTCTGTTTCTTCACTTCCCATGAGGATGTTCGTCCCAGACCCCAGGTTGATGAGAGGCTTTTGTGAGTTGGTATGTGCAAAGCCCTGGCAAGGCCCCCGGCACATGGTGAGAACTCAGTGGCCATTACCCTCGTCTGCTGCACGTGCCTCTGGTTTCCAGCCCATTTGCAGAGTCGCGGTAACTGAGGTGAACGTTGACAGCAGTTCGCCAATACAATTTCCTTCTTTCTGGGCACATAGCTAATCTACACATCCACCTCTCTTTGACTTAAGTGTGGCCATGTGACTGAGTTCTAGTTAACACAATAGGAGCCAAGGTGATAGGTGGCTCTTCTCAGCCTGGCCCAGAGAAAACTCCCAGTGTGCCCCAGCGTGGTCTGTCCCATTGGGACCAGTGGAGACTTGGGTCCGGAAGATATGAGTCCCCAAGAGACTGCCTGGAGAAAGGCCATTTTGCAAACCTCTTCACCTGTCCAGTTCTGGTTACCCAAAGAAGAAACACACTTTCATTGTATTTAAACTAATACGCATTTGGCCAGTAGCCCCGCTAACCCTCACCGATACAACCCCTAAAACCTGAACTCAGCGAAGAGTCACTTTTGCAGTGAATGGTCAGAGCTGTTGTCTGCCCAGCCTGTTTCCCCTTACTCCCCCTCCTTTCCATAAAGAGCCTCTGTTGTTTTGTGGGAAACCGAGCGTGATTGTGGTGTGTGCCTTAACATCTCTGCCACCATGAGCGGGCAGTGCCCACAGGACGCCGTGCCCTTACGTAGCCACTTGACCCAAGGCAGGCGAATCAATCATTGCTACCACTCCTACTGAAACTTGGGGAAAAGAGTGACCTCTCTTTTTTTGGCGGGACTGCTGGCTGCAGCGGATGAGAATATTTTAGGGACACAGTAGCCATGGTGGTAATCGCCACACGGAGAGAGCTTGCCAAAGAAAGCCGGTGTGGAGGAGAACAGAGCCAACCTGGAAGAACATCTCCTCCTGACATCATTTGAGCTCCTGCATTAATGTCTGAGTCATATTTCCCCATTACCTTGGTCGGTGAACCTCCTCTTTGGTTAAGCTAATTAGAACTAGTTTCCCCATTATTTGGAACTGCAAGTTCCCAATTTGCCAGCTTTGCCTCTTCTCCCAAGATCCCCGAGGGCCCTGGCTCCACACACACACTCTCCCCTCCCCTCCCCTCCCCCAGTACCTGCCCCTGAAAGCTGCTGTCTTCACAGTACATAAAATATTTAAATTCCTTAAATAATCAGTGACAATAACAGGCATGACTTCCACTAAGGGAAGAAGAGTATTAGTCACTCACATGTGGTCTCAACTGATAATACTCATCCTTAGAGCAGGAGCCTGGCTATATGTGCTCGGAAAACAAGGCCCCATTAAAACCAACTCAGTAGGGCTTCCCCCATTTTTCTTTAATTGCCCTGAATTGTTTTCAGAGGTCTCTTAAAATAAGTGCACTTGGAGGTCGGGGTTGCAAATTTCCTCTGATACCTGTTGCCTTGTGATGGCATTTGACCAATAATGCTTCGGTGTTTTTCATTGAAAGCAACATAGCTACAAACTTCAGAGATTTGTAAAATGAGAAGTAACAATGTAAATTAATTGTACTGGTTAGTTGTGTAGGTTATACTCCCAGCCTTCACGTCAAGTCTTTTGGTCAAGTACAATATATCCCCCAATATTTGGTGGAATAGTTCTAAAACATGCACAATCCATTTGTTTTGTCTCAAATAATATCAAGCATTATAGGCTTTTATCTTTGCATTTTATTTTGAAATTCTTACTTAAACCAGTTTCGTATAATAATGGAGACTTTTCAAAAGCTGCTAAACTTGTCACTATCATTTTCTTTCGCTCTGGTGAAAACCAGACCGGCTACTTGACATCCAAGTCTCTGTCCCCATATTCATTTCCAAGCTCTGAGTTCATTAGCTCAGTGAAACCACACTTGGGAGAAAAGACTTTTCCCGCTTTACCTTTAGCTTCTTTATCTTCCTGCACTCCCCCTCGCCCTGCACCCCCTCAACGCCCCCAAAATCCAAAATCAAGCGCCAGGAGTTCTAACTGCACGGAAAGTTTTGGGTATGCAGTTAAAAATAATCCTGTTCAGGCTGGGGGGAGGGGCGGGTCAGGAGTTACTATTTAATGTGTACAGAACTTATGTTTGGGATGATGAAAAGGTTCTAGAAATAGATAGTGGCGACAGTTACCCAACATTATGCTGTAGTAAATGCCACTGAATTATACACTTTAAAACGATTAAAATGGTAAGTTTTCGGTATATTTTGTCACCGTGAAAAGGAAAAAAAAAAAAAAAAATCCTGCTCATACTTCCCGTCTTGTATATTTGCGCACACCACTAAATATAGACGCATCGCTCATACGGATAGCAGCAACGTGGAAGAATGAAGAAGTCAGTCAAATATAAAGCGCAAAGCAATTTCATTCCTTAAAAAACGACAAGACAGAACAAAGCACACACATCCTCCGCCAGCTGTCTTTGGAAACCGGCTCTGTTTGCTCATGCGCAGAGCGAAGCCAAGCCCCGCGCTGGTATTGACAAGAGCAAGATGAATGACCCCCTGGAGACCATAGGGTTTGTATTCGAGTTTCCATCTCCTTTTCATCCCTTTGTCCCCCCGTCTTGATTCACATGCAGATTAACCGAGACCAACTCCTCACTTAAGCTTTTCACTCCAGTTTGGAAGGTAGAAGGAACATCTAAATATTTATGAGGCTTTTTCTCCTGGGTCTATGATGCGCTCTCGTTGGATGTTGAGGAATTACGTTAATGAATGCGTGCCTGTGCACCCCGACACAGAAACCAGGCAAAGGGGGAAAACACACACACACACACACACACACACACACAGCGCTTTGTCGGCACTCACCAAACAGTTCCCATGAAAAGGAGAGAAAAGAGAGAGGGGGAGGAAGAGAGATTTAAAATCTGTTGCCAGGAGAGGAATAAATTGTACAGCTCAACACAAAAGCAGGAACGAAGTTTCATCTTTGTTTTCTGGAAGTTGCAAATGTAACTGTTGTTTCAAGTCGGTACAAATGTGAAGGAAAACATGCTGATTGATTGAAAAAGGAGAACTGACCGCCGGGCTCTCCCCCGTGATGAAGAAAATTAACGACAGACTTTCTGTATTGGAAATACATCGTTTACTCGAAAACAAACACCTAAGCAACATTTTCTTTTAGGCAGTGCTTCAGCATGTCCCTTCAAGACAGATTATTTGGGTATGAATCCCTAAAAGGGTTGTCAGGGTTTTTATTGTCCTGCCCATATATAGTGTCTGTCTTTGTCTTTTCAGTGCCTTGTAGATCCTGTTTTCATTAAGCTAGCTAAATTCCACTTTAAAGTGAATTCACTCTAAATGTGTTTGCATGAAGTTAGATCTAGTTATGACTTAGGCTCTAAATCATCTTTAATTATGGGTAATCTTTATGATATTTTAATAGGTAAAATAATACATTAGCACACTGGAACTGAAATGCAGACATATTAATGGCCTTAATATCACACTGCCAGAAAGTCATCTTTCCAGCCCTTTAATCATCCTCCTGGCCTCCCCCTTCCGTTCTGTTCTGTGAACACAGAAGGCCAGAACAGTCAAGGCCCTGCTCCAGAAGGGCTCCGTGGCTCTGTAATTATCTTTAATACGTGTGCATCAGGATATTAGGTTTAAAGGGGTACTTTTTTCTTCTTTTTAAAAAAAAAAATATTGCCACTCAACTGGTATTTGTTTTCATTTGCAGGTCAGAGTATACAAAAGGGTGAGGTTGTGTTTGTTATTTTCGAAAATTCTTGCTCCATTCAAGCCATACTGAGCCTGGCTCTCATCACCTATCTTGATAGGGTACAAAAAAGGTTAAGAAATCCTACCTCTGACCCCACACAGCCCAAACTGCTGCTCTAGCTGAAGGAAGGAAAGTAGAAAATAAATCTCCAGCTTCCCTTTTAACACACAGAAGGCTTCCCTACATGTCTTTGTGACGAACTGAAAATTAGTTGCTGATTGTTAGTATTTATTTGTTTCTTTCACACTGGAATAAAATACAGAACATATTCTCCTACTTCCCACCAAAAACAAACAAACAAACAAACAAACAAATGCTGGTTACTTGATTAATAGTTATTTGAAGTTCAGATAATAATTAACTGTAGTCTATTTATGTAACTATTATATAATCTAAACATTACATATTCTTAGCTTAAACAGGAGTGTCATTAAATCAGTTTCATCAATAAAAACGAAGACAAAATGTTCACACAGAAAAGTTTAACAGTCTTTCATCTGATACACTGACGGGGAATTGTATTAACTCAGCATTATTTCTTAGTCATTTATTACTTACTTGTCTGAGTGAATAGGCACTTGGCTATATCTAAGTTTAAAGAAAGCTGTATCTAGGTTTTAAGGAAAAATTTAGTGAAACGTTTGCAAAATTGTTCCCATTCCCTATCCACCCACCCCTTGTGGTGGGGCGGGGGGGGGGGGGAGCAGAATGCATTGTTTGCAAGGTATTTCAGAAGGACATTTTGTATAAAACTTGGAAAATCAGTGTGAATATTCAGTAAAGAAGGCCAGCTTCTCTCCCATACCTAAAGCTGCAGGAGGCACCTGTCACCCTGAGCCCACCTCCTGGAAAGGGGCCACCCACACTCATCACCAGGCCTAGTCTGGCATCTCCCACATGCAGTGGAAAACAGGAGGGCTGGCCGTTTAAAGGCCACAGTAGAAGGCCGTGATCTGCATGGAGTTGAAGGTCTGCAAGAAAATTTCCCTTTACTAAAAATACATTCCTCATCAGTATACTTCTTAAGATTCCTATTACTTAAAATTAAAAGCCTTTAAAAAACATGAATATATTCTGCCATCAGTTGTTAAGCTCTCACCGAAATTATCGTACTGGATTCACCTTATTTATTTTTATTTATTTATTTTTGAGAGAGAGGCAGGGGGAAGGGGCAGCGAGAGAATCCCAAGCAGGCTCTGTCACGCACTGTCAGCGTGAGCCCAGTGAGCCCAGTGCGGGGCTCGAGCTCACAAACCATGAGATCACGACCTGAGCCAAAACCCAGAGTTGGACGCTTAACCGACTGAGCCACCCAGGTGCCCCATCAATATTATTATTTCTAATGAGGATTTAGAAGAAAGAAATTGCATTTTATTACTTAATATTTTATTTTATTATTTTTTTCTTAGCTCTATTTTCTATAATAGCCATGAATTAATTATCTAATAAGAAATTAGCAACAAAATTTGTTAAGAAAAAAAGTTTGTCCCTGGTCAGCAAATTTCTTGGTGTCTTATTGGTTGAGTGTCCCTTGTAGGAACTTCAGGGAAACCTACTCCAAGGTCACAGAAGTACTTGGGTCCAAGGACAGATGGAAAAACTATGCCCATACTCTTAAGACAGTGTCTCTCCTGACATTAAAATAGAGCATGTCAGGAAGTGGTCACATTTTGAGAGATGTAGACAAAACTGGAAAGTTTTAATTAATTTGAACAAATATAGATGTATGTACATTTCTGAAAACAGTTTATAATTTCCCATTGGCTTTTTGAAATACAATCAAACACACCCAAAATGTAGGTGACACTTAGCATTTGTTTACACTCTCAAAAACTTGTAGACCTCCTCTTTTGTCTAAAGTCTGCTTTTTCTAGTGCGACCTCATTACTATAGGGTTTCATGCAAACAAAAGCATTGCAGAACATCATCTTATCTCGAACCCGAACTGATCTGAATCTGTATTAACGCACAGCAAGGAACAAATGAGAGTATCTATATGAAGTCTTGCCTCAGAACTGAAATATTAGAAATGACAGTTTTACATTCAGTATCATTTTTCTCAAGGGTTTATCTCATGGCATCATTTTTGTTTCTCAAACATTTTCAAATATTTGATCCTTGAAACCTTCACCCAACTCACTGCAAAGTTTAAAAATGCTGCCTATTTCAGAATGTTTGCACACAGTTCTCAAACATGAGAGGCACAGGCAGACCAGCCCCCAGCTGTTTTCAGGGAAGGCTGGGGAGAGGCTGCTGGTACACATCGTGATATTTTTCCAACTGAAAACTGTTACTGCCCTGCCCGGAGACACATGTGTCCCAGAGGAGCCGAAATCCAAATGGAAGTGAAAAGTTTATTGGCTACCTGCCAAATTCAAAACTACCCTGACCTGTCTTCCCCTGTCCTCTGACAGTGTGTACATGTACTGACTCATCTGGGGAAAAAAAAAAAAAGCTGGTTTGTAAATGGGGGAAAAACTATCCAAGAAGTATTCGCACAATGAAATGATCGTCTTGTTTTGGCCATACTGACAAACAACCGGTCAATTCAGTGAGAAGAAAAAACATTTTCTTTTTAATAGTTGATGAGTGTGCTTAACACAATTGCCTGGTTTGTTTATACTGGTTAGTTGTTGAATGATCTGCATAGCTGAATCTGAAATCTGGGTTTTCATAATCTAAGGAAGAATTCCCATTGAGTAATGTTTTCAGTTAACGACTGTACTGCCGTAATCAATGCTTAAGCATATGGTTAAAGGCAGCTAATATTGGGTCATAAATGCTGCACGTGGCCAGTGACCACCAAAGAGCCCTGGGCTTCTGGGTTTCCGTCCCTGACCCATACAATGACGGCATTTGACCATTTTGTATGTCGGATTTCCTGAACCAACAATAACAAAAATACAACTTAAAAACCAGTGATCCAGACTGGCCTCTTACTCATTTCACCCCTGTACAGGATTGCACAAAGACGTGGAAACCAGAGCAGATCAAATTCGGAGCCTACCGACCTTGGCTGCTTGCCTTCAAGGAATGTTTATGCCTTTGAAAGACGTGCTATCATCTAGCTTTGTTGTAGCCTTCTTTCTGCCATGTTAGTGTCCACCATCAGTTTTTCCAGTGAACGATTTAAGGTCCATTCTTGGATTTCCTTGACTGTTCAAACTAGTTGATATAACAGAGAAAATAAGGAATAAGGATTATGTAATCTTCCATTTTAAACGTGATTCATCTATAAAATCATTCAGTCTTCCTAAACTATGTGAATGGAATTTGTTTGCATAAATCTAATGCCACCAAAGGCTTCTAAACCGTGAACTAATTACGCGATCTAATTTTGGAGCTTTTCCAATGTTAATCTCTAAATTAGTTATCTTCTGCTTTTCTTTTATGTGTCATCTTTTGCTTTTTCACATTTCATTAGGTATCAAAACCAAGAGAGACAAAGTACAAGCTATTTATATTTTATCAAGTCTCAAGAAAATGGAAAATGTTTTATCCCAGTTAGATCTACAGGAGAGCGAGATGGGTCCTAGACCGATGTTTTGGCACAAAATAGAAGTACAAATAATTATGGGCAGTGGTACCTTAAAACACTTTTTAAAAATCAATCCTAAGAAGGACAGTTGTTTTGCTGTATTTGATTTTCATTTTTTTAATTGAAATGGACCTTCTTGTGCAGGCATGTCTATGTGTGTTGTATGTATGTTCAGACATGTATGTGTATACAGTATGTACCTGTATGCGTGTACAACGTAAGGAACATTGACTGTTACATCAGAAGACACGGGTTCAAGCCTATCCCATCATCACTCGCTGACTGAAAGCAGGCAAGTCGTCCCCTACCATTTATGAACATCAGCTTTCTCATCTAAAATTGGGGTTCACAGTGGTTTTCCAATCTGTTTCAAGGACTTGACATAGAAATCAAAGTAGATAGTACACATGAAGCTTTATTGATTAGATGTATAAGGTCCTAATAACATGTACTGGTGAGTGACTTAATTACACCAATAACCCAACATAAGATTTGGAGCAACTTACTTAACTTTGGGCCATATTTCTTTGTAGACAAATGTGACTCATAAAAGGTTTGTGGCGAATACAAAGGGCACTGACTGTCATGGAGGACAGACCTACTCCTTAGGACCCTTGTTTTTGTTTGTTTGTTTGTTTGTTTTTAAGGGACACAAACTCGACTTGAAGTAGTTTAAGCAAATAAAAAAAAAAATGTTTATTGAAAGCCTCAAGTAACCATGGAAAAGAAGCCACAGAGCCTCAAAAACCACTGGAACCAGAAATTTGAATGCTAGCAAGACTTTCCCTCTTCTCACTGCATACTGTTTCTGGTTTTCTCAAACTTCCTACACGTGGCTAGGACACAAGGCCACCAGCAGCCCCTGCCCCCACACCACCCCCTGCGTCTCACAATTTTGCCATAAGAAGAAAAAAAAAAAAAAACCTACACTAAAATTGCCCACCTCCTCATCCCAAGCCTGATCCCAGTTGAAGAGTCCCCAGAAAAGACGCTAGTCAGCTCAGGTCAGGGGCCCCGGATGGGAACATGTCACTGGTAGCTCCCGTTTGAACCAGGTGGTTGGAGTCAGAGTGAAGCGGTTGTCCCCAAGAAATGGGGTGGTGTTTCTAGAAACGAGGCAAGGTCCTAAGCAGTCAGAGCAGCAAATGCTCACAAAAGTGCAGGAGGCTGGCCGGAGCAATGGCCTTTGTTGCCATTCTCTGGTGAAGGTGACCTTAGCCTCATGGGTGAAGCTTTCTGTCAAGTGACAAACAAAACCTACTCCTGCCCTTCTGTATTTGACGTGAGGAACAAATTACAGAATAGATTTAAATGTGCCTTTAGCGGTTTCAAGTGCTAAACCAGTAACAGGTAGATTCACTGATGCTGGTTCTCCCCATGCACTTGATCAGTGCCTGTGATCCAAACCCCCCTTGTGTATGTCCTCACGAAAGTACAGAGCCAAGGATTAGAACCATTCTCTAACTCTGTTTTGTTAGGAAACAGCACTCTTCTGGAGTTTTTTTCATGGTTAAAATTTGATTCATCTCCTGTTAAATCATGCATGCGATTTACTTGGGGCTATTCCTGAAATTTTTTCAATTAGAAAAATGTAAATTACAAAATACATTATTCATCATGTGCACACAGTTGACTGCGTTTTAGAGTATCACCTGAAGAAACAACAGTAGAGTAACACCACAAATAGAAATTCGTTGATATCACACTAGTGGAATAGACCCTATTCCACTTGGGTCTATTTGTAGAACTTTCCCACTCCTGAACAATTTTCTCTGGTGATTCTTGTCCGCCAAGGGACCTCTTCTGTTTGTCAATGGTTGGGTCCATCGTGTGCACCATTTGTGGCCCTACGGTGGGGACTCACGGCCCGTACTTGCGTTGCTCCGGTGTGTCAGCTAGATCCAGCCTCTCTGTGTGGCTCATGTGGCTACTGTCCACTAGGAATGTATCTCCACTTCGTTTTTACTGCGCACCCATGCTGTATGTCCATCGTATCCTTCAGGACCAAGTTGAATGTACTGCTCTAGGATAGATCTTACACTGTTGTCCCTCTCTCTTTAGAAGAGCTTCTTTGTTTGGATGAACATGTGATCCGAGCGTATCCGTTGGCGCTTCTCAAAGACGTAGCTTTGTGCGTCTTCTCAAGTCGCTACGTGTGTATGTTTGTCTCCCCAAAGGTAAAACCGGAGTGAGTGCCAGGTTACTTCGCAGGATGACTGCAGTGACCTTCAGTGCCACCAGGAGAAAGCAATCTGGTATGTTGTTGTAAAAGTAGGACACACAGCAGCAACCTCAGCCAACTTCATCAGTCTGCCCCATTCCCGTGTGGACCTCTCACCTGACCGGGACTGGGGGTGGGAACTGGAATAGGTCGGCCCTGGCCGCTGTGCCCCTGGGCCGGGGCCGTGGGGGCTGTGAGAGGACAGAGCATCTCCTGCCCAAGGCTGCAGTGGGAGAGCTGGAGGGTAAATGCTGAAAATAATATTCTGGGCTGAGGGCCAAGGTCATGGCCAATGAGTGTGTCCAAACCATGTCATAAATTAAAGTAACTATTGGAAAACTGGGAGCTGAGTTGCGGAGCCAAAATGAGCGGTGCTGGGCCACAGAACGAGCCAAGAATGAAGAGAGGGACGAAGTGCAGCAGACCACACTGTCAAAGGTCAGCTAGGCGCTGTGCTGGCAGGCTGGCCAGGCCCAGGAGGGAGCCAGGCCCCCGGAGACGCGGCAGGCAGAAGCGTGCTGGCTCATCTACGGGCTCCTTCCATCTGTTCCCAGGATCCTCCAAGTTAACTCTAACTTAAAAGCTCTTCACAGATGGGCAAGAAATTCGATTCTTCTGTTCTCCTAATCCCCAAACAAGCCATGATACACACAGAGGCAATTTCAGGTTGAGTCATGTTACCTTTCTCCAAATTGCAGGCAATCCCCACTTCTCTGGAGCCCTACGGCACAGACAGAGCACCCCGCCTGGAGTGCAGAGGAAAACCCTAGCAGCTGAAGATGCTAAGGCAGCGAGGAAAGCCACACCGTGCGGACAAATGAGTCTGTGATTGCTTGCTCGCCCCATGGGTGTGGAGGGGACAGGACAGTATGCGATTCTGTGACACTTTCCATACTTATCTAAGCATCCATACACTTCCTGTCCTCCCTCCTCTTCCTGTTGGGACATTTTTGTTCATGCCCAATGCTGTAAGATTCCAAAGGAAATACAAGCGCTTTATGATGATCTAAATCAGCATCCAATTGCAAGGCCAGGCTTTCTTTGGCAAATTCAATCATATCCTAGAGACCAAAAAAGAAGACTTTTCAAACCCCGAGCGTAATCTGATCACTCCTACAATGCCATGGATCTATAACAGCTTACTTGTCTCATCCAATGGCAAAACTATATTGGTGCCTATTACTCACACATGAATTGTTTAATTCTTTTTTCTTTTTTATTTGAGGGAGAGAGAGAGCAGGGGAGAGGGACAGAGGTGGAGAGGGAGAGAGGATCTCAAGCAGGCTCCACAATCAGCACAGAACCCAACATGGGGCTCGATCCCACAATACTAAGATCATGACCTGAGCCAAAATCAAGATTCAGACGCTCAACTTACTGAGCCACCTGGGTGCCACTAAATTGTTTAATTCTTTAAAAAAAAATTTTTTTTAACAGGCATGCCTGACTGACTCCATTGAAACAGCGTGCAACTCTTGATCTCGGGGTAGTGAGCTCAAGCCCCAAGTCAGGTATGGAGATTACTAAAAAAAAAAAATAATAAACTTAATGAAATAAATACAAGAATTTAACTTATATAAAAATAATAATAAATGAAAAACATTTATAACAAAAAATCAAACATATATGGCCATCCACAATTCACACAGGGTAGTCATCCAACCATTTGGCGATTGAATTATTCTTCCTATGTTAATTTGGCTTTGAAATGCTGATGAATCCCCCTTATGCACAAGTTCTGGGGAAAAGGTCCCTGTCTCTGCTCAGCTCTTCTCCCCATACCCCACTGCCAGAGGGGAAGTCAGGAAAAGAGGGGAAGAGCACACCTCCCTCACTGCCTGAGCTATGTAATTGGATGGAGACCCACCTTGGCAGCCAGAGTTGGAAGCATCCAGGTGGCCCAGGAATAATCCAGAGTCCACTGTAATTTTCATTCCCTGGGTTTTCTTGTGGGAGTATAAACATTTTGGGACTCTGGAGGATAAGAAAATAAGAAAAAGTCTTTTCTAAAAAAAAAAAAAAAAAAAAAAAAAAACCCTTTATTCACAAACTCACACCGATTAAACTGATCACTTTCATAAAACCCCTCATTTCCTGGTGGGCAAGTTCATACCTGGCTGAGGATTATATTCCCTGCTTTGTATCCAAGGATTTATACATGCAATTTCTCTTAAACACGAATTCTTTCTATCTAGAATTTGAACTTGTCACTTAAAACGGCTGAAAGCACAAGATTCTTTTCCAGACAGTGACCAGAACAAAGGAGTGACTCCCACATATGTCCTTGTAGATGATTCTTGGCACTGAGAACCTCAACATCAAGGGGGTGGGGAGGAGCGCCTTCCCCCCAGCCTTATAGTTTTGGAGAGAGAATCGAGAGGTGATGCAGGGGCAATAAATGCACACCACAGCACCCAAAACGAGGGAAGGTGAAACTCCCCCTCTGCCACCAACCACCTGGGCTGCTGTGGGGGTTGGGGCAACTGTCACCAAGCACATCTCCAGCACTCTCTGGGCTTCAAACGCTGTGTTAGTTTTTTTGGTTTTGTTTTGTTTCGTCTAATTCTTTAAGTGTTTATTTTTGAGAGACAGAGCACGAGCAGGAGAGGGTCAGAGAAAGAGGGAGACACAGAATCTGAAGCAGGCTCCATCCAGGCTCTGAGCTGTCAGCACAGAGCCTGACGTGGGGCTCGAACCTACAAACTGTGAGATCATGACCTGAGCTGAAGTCAGACGTTCAACCGACTGAGCCACCCAGGCACCCCAAAACGCTGTGTTAGTTTGAGTGAACAGCCACCTCATTGTCCCAAGATGAGGAGACTTCCTGCCTGAGGGATGGTCAAGTGTTGATTGTAACTTTCTTTGGGGAGGCAGAGACAGGGGTCCAAGGACATTTGCTGAAATGCTGAGCACGCCGTATTGGATGATTAGAGATTAGAGACTCACATTCTAGTCTGTTTGCCTCTGCAGAGCTGTGACCTTGGGCACATCACTGCCCAGCATTTCACTTTCCTTACCTTTACGATACCCGAATTCAATTATGTTTTTTCTGATCTCTTCAAGCTCCGACATTCTGTAATTACAGCAACCAAGACCAACAAGAACGTTGTTAAGATTATTGTGTGAGCAGTGGATTCTCAAACGTGAACTAAAGAGTGGATTCCAGAGGCACCTTGAGCGTGTCTTTAGTATTATTTTGTCAGGTTACCGCTAGGAATGTCCTAAAATAGATCCTGAGTAACAAACCAATAAACCCCATGCTCTATAATGTGACCAAACCAGATTAGAACAAACTAGAACAGATTTTTATCTTAACAAGAAAAGCGCTAATTTATTGAGCACCTACCATACCAGACATTGTATTAAACCCTCTACATCCATTTCCTTATTTACTCTTCAAAGCAAGCCTGCGAAGTTATTAGTATACCCATTTTACAGATGAGGAAAGTACGTCTCAGAGAGAATAAGCAAATTTACTTCTGTCACTCTGCTCAGATCAAGGTCATGTTGCTCTGACTCCTCACTAATATTTTTAAACACTACCATTCTATTACCCACTCACTAGGAAATAACAAAAACCTGCAGTAAAAATAATGGCAATAATAGCTTCCTCAAGTGTAGAAACTTTGGTTTGATTATAGATCTTTTCTTGTGCTTAGAATAAGACCTGAACAAAGGTGGTTGTCACTGAAAATTTGTTAAATGAAAAGTAACCGCCCTTTGTTGGCCGGTGTCCTGTCTTCTTCTTGGTGTTTACTGTCTCTAACACAACACCGTCCAGTAGAATTTTCTGCGGTGAATTGAAATGTTTGTTCATCTCTATTGTCCAACTGGTAACCACATGTGGCTATTGAGCACTTGAAATGTGGCTAGTGTGGCTGAAGAACTAAATACTGAATTTTATTTCATTTTAATGAATTTCTTTAAATTTTTAAAAATGCTTTCATTTATTTATTTTGAGAGAGAGAGTGCAAGCAGGGGAGGGGCAGAGAGAGAGAGAGGGAGAGAGAGAATCTCATGCAGGATCCGCACTGTCAGCACAAGGTCCAACGTGGGGCTCGAACTCACGGACTGTGAGATCGTGACCTGAGCCGAAGTCAAGAGTCAGATGCTGAACCAGCGGAGACACCCAGGAGCCCCTCAATGAATTGAATTTTAAATAGCTACATGTGACTAGTGGCCTCCATATCGGACAGTACGAGTCTAGAGTAAAATATGGGTAAAGTACTTGCCATAGAGTAAGAATCTGGCTCTAGCAATGGAGATTCTTTGAGATAGACGTCTCGCCCAAGAACTCATGAACTGGAAGGGGTAGAATTATGAGTCAATCCTGAGCCTTTCTGATATAACCCAACTCATACTTCCTTCACTAGCTTCCTGTCCAACGTTATGGGAAAAAGAATCAGGAATCTTGAGCCAAAGAAGCCCCCAGATCATGAAATGACCATCCCACGATTTGGAACGTCTTCCCATGCAGAACTTGATAGTCCTTTGGAAACGGGAGTCCACTGTTTTTTTGGCGAAAGTTGATCACATAAGAAACTTGTCCCAGCCAAATGAAATGTGCAATCTGACACTGGTGCTTGGTCCCTCCCATTACAGGAAGCCCGCGGTGTTAGCTCACGTTCAGTCTATCTGAGCTGTAAAAATAAAACAGCAGGAGCCATAGGAGTGCAGGCCAGTGACGCTATCGCTGTACCTAAGGACAAGCGAGTAATTGGTGGGGGGCATTCCTGCAGTTGCTGTACAATAGTATTTCTCAACCTTTTTCATGGACTTTCCCCCTAAGATGTCTTTTCAGACGTTTCTTCCAAAATGCCTTCACCAGAGAAGTTCCAGCATCACAGAAATACTGCTCACTTTTTTACGTACTATATGTTTATCTGTGCTTCATACATTAAAATAATGTGATTTTTGCCCCCCACCCCCACCCCCAAACCAATTTTCATCACCTTGTCGGAGGAAGGATGATATCACCTTGGCTGAGAAAGTTCTAGACTGGATGAATTCTTCTTGACTATGAAAAGAGACCAAGGGGAAAAAACGTGCGCTCCAGTCAGTCAGGCTTTGGGTTGAGTCCTGCCTCTCCCTCTCAGGCAAATGACCTAATCTTCTTATACCTCTGTTTTACTCATCTGTAGAATGGAGATAAAAATATTGTCTCCCTCCTTGAGTTGTTGTGAGCATTCCATGAGCTAATGCATATTCATTAGGAATTTGGAGCACCCAGTAGGTGCTCTCTAAATGTGAGCTAGTTTCACTGTTTTTATGAACACAGGAACATTCTGGCAGCGCGGCCAGTTTCCGAATCTCTTGTTTTCTGTTAGTTGCCATTTTGGATTCTTTAACCTTACGAAGGGGCTTTATGACATCTGGGAGCAGCCACTTATTTCGGGATGAAGTTTCTTACAAAATCGCTGCTCAGAAAGGTACAGGGCGTCTTCCTCATCCAGCTCGAGTCAGATCTCCCAAACACTCACGAAGGCCCTTCAGAGCGATGAGGCTGAGATCACAGACAGCGTTTGCCTGATCTAAAATATGCACGGTAACACAGTCTTAATTAGATGTACATGTCTCTGAAGATATAAATAAATGCTTCCCTTTTTGATATGTCTGATTTAATAGCCTAATAACAGGGGACTGCTGCCGAAATATAATTCAGGGGGTGAGGGAGAAATTAATAAACTCAAATATTTAAAGCTCAACAGCAATTAGCAACCCATTTAAAACAAATTTCCGAATTTTAATTTTATTTATCCTTATCCAACCAGGACTAAGCCTGGGGTTCATTATTATTCATTTGCAGACCTAACAGGGTGCTCTGCCCTTTGCTGGGGAGGCACTCTCGAAGTCCATTACACGGGGGCAGCGGGCCATGACCCCAGCGACGGCAGGCGGTGGGAATTCACCAGTCCCACCCGCACGGTGTTTCCCATTACCCCATTTACTAGTTTTCCTTCTCTCACTTCTTTGGAAATTGGACACTCATTTTTCTGCTGCATGTTTAGCTACCCACATACACCCATGCACAAAAACAGAACACCGTTTTCTGAAGGGTCCCCATCAGGGAACATCCACCTCCGTGACCTCTGGTCAACTAAGGCAAGACCTGAGTTCTGACCTCCTTCGTGCGTATATGGAGCGGGTACAAAAGCGAGTCTTTAGCATGTGTACTTAGTAATCATCCCGAAGTGAGGTCCCTACCCCCTGGGATGCGGGAGGGTGTGGTGGGTTCAGCACTTTGGCATTTTCCCCATTAGCACCCGTGTCTGGTGGGACAAAGATGGAGAAGAACCGGACACGTTCCGGAGGGACGAACCGGAGGGCACGTTACCAACATGCAGTGGAGACTCTTCCTTAAAGATGCTCAGCTCAGCGTGGGGGTGTTGGAAGCACACAGGGCTGGAGGGAGTCATGTTTTTAACGGCAATGTATTATATACGTGTCCCCTGGGGACAACTGGAAAGAAGGGCTGGGAAGGGCCACACTGAGAGAGCAAATGGAGGGCGCATACTCAAGCTCAGCCTTGGGCATGTGCACAAGTTCAAGGCAAGAGGGCCTTGGTGTGGCCTTTCTTGCAAGGGCTGCTCCTCCTGCCTGAGCCAGGGCCCTCACCACTTAGCAATGACCAACAAACCCTAGGCCTCTTCTCTGAGAACCCCTCCACGCTGCTCCAGTGGGGCCCATTAGCCATGCTTGGACGGCCTGGTTCTACCCATTTGGCCTTAGCCAGGGGTCTCTCCCAATTACTTCTCTCTCCCAAGAATTTAGAATTGGAACTAGAGGTGCCCACTCTCTGCAGCAACCTTGACCGAGGTGAGGCAAATCGGGAAGCTGGAACTGATGTTAGGCAGGTGGGTGGCCTTCCTGAGCTATTTCAGAGGCAGGGAGAGCCAGGTTATACAGAGCGAAAAATGAAAAGAACAGAAGAAACCTTTGAAAAGCTGTCAAGTGACTGCCTGGATTCTGAAGGCTTATCACTATCCACTCTTGGTCCTCCATAGGACCTGACTGTGCTTCTGGCCCTTGGGGTCCATTCATCTAGAGAATAAATTCCTCTTGCATTTTGCTGAAACTCAGGTAGGTCATGATCTTTGTGCCAGTAAAACACTGAAATAGTCTTAGTGACCAAGGAGACCCATGGTCATCATTAGCAACTCCAGAGTGTGGGCAAAGGCAGGGGACCCGGACACAGTTGACCCACAACACACAGGAGACTTCTCTGCCCACAGGCTGTAGGGAAGGTAGGGGACAGGGCCATCGTGAGTTGGATGAGACAGTGGAACAGCCAACCTGCCAGAAGGCCCTCCTGGGATCAGAGGGCAGACAGCAAGCAGGAGTCCTGAGATCACAGGCTTTCCATCCAAGGTGGTGGACTCTAGGGCTGCCGTCACAAATGGCCACAACCTAGTGGTTTAAAACAATAGAAATCTAGCTTCTCACGGTTCTGGAGGGCAAAAGTCCAAATTCATGGTGTGAGCAGGGCTGTGCCCCCTCAGCCTCTAACCGAGATTCTCTTCTCTGCCTCTTCCAGCTCTGGGGGCTTCAGGTGCTCCTTGGCTTGTGGCTGTACCACTCCAACTCCTGCCCCTGTCCTCACATGGCCTTCTCCTCTTCCCTCTGTCCTTCCTGTGAGTATGTCTTGGAAGGATACCTGTCACTGGATTTAGGACCCATCCCGGTAAGCCAGGATGATCCCATCTCAAGATCCTTCATTTAATTACATCTGCAAAGACCCTTTTTCCAAATAAGGTCACATTCACAGCTTCCTGAGGTTGGGATGTGGACATATCTTTTGAGGGACTGCTAGTCAACAAACTGCCGATCAGAAATCAGCCATGTTGACTCTGGCCAGTTTGGGCAGGGGGTGGGGGTGGGGGTGGGGCGCATGGCGATCTCAGGGAGCAAGGCCCAGGCAGTTCCAGGCAGGATACTAGTGATTTGCCCGTTGACAGGGCCCAAAGGTAAATTAGTAGCTTATAATAAGCAGATGGAGTGGGGAATCCAAGAAGGGTATGTTCAATTTTTCCTATTAGTTCAGCTTCTGTTTATTCAAACAACCTTAAGTGATAAAGAAGATATTTGACAGTTAGTGGGGTGGCTCAGAGAATTAACACAAGAGCCAACGATCCACTTCTGGAACCGACACAGAATCCGGAGCAGATGTTGTCGTTGAATGCTGCCATTTTCCAGAACTCCATCGTGGACATATGCTGCTCTGGTAATGCCTGAGCTCTCTCCCAGAGGAGAATTGGGCTCCAATCAAGTGTGAGAGTTATCAGCCATGGTACAGGCATGACAGCTGTGAGCTGGAGAAGTCACCCCAGCGGGGGTCTGTGACAGGCGGCCTGGGGTGGCTTCGGTGCTGGACAGGGGGAGGGGGGACCAGAGAGCAGGAGCAATGCAGCCAGCTGGGAGTTCCTGGTCCAGGGACCACATCTCCAACCACTTTGTCTAAGGACTCTTGAGACTCAAAAATTAAAGAGAAATCCAAAGAGACATAAGTGGCTTGTATCTATCAATAGTGACTTATTAGAAATTAAAGCCAAGGGGCCCCTGGGTGTCTCAGTCAGTTAAGCATCTGACTCTTGATTTCGGCTCATCATCTCATGGTTCGTGAGATCGAGCCCCACATCAGGCTCTGGGCTGACAGCAAGGAGCCTGCTTGCGATTCTCTCTCTCCTCTCTCTCTCTCTCTCTCTCTCAAAAGTAAGTGAACTTTTAAAAAATCTTTAAAAAAAAAAAAAAGAAATGAAAGCTGAGACTTCGTAAGACACGAGAACACAAGCACACCTGCCATCAGCTGTCAGAGAGATGATGTCACCCCCCCCCGGGGCGGCCACGGGAAGGCTTCACTGCACACTCCTACGAGAAGAGGGGTGAAGGTCAAGAGCATCTTAGTGTTGTTACGAAATCAGTCCTGGCCTTACCCATCCTCTGAAAGGGCCCCAGGGTCCCGCTCGTCCCAGACCACGTGGGGAATGGCCGACATCGTGGTTCGGGACGTGGACTCCAGGGCAGGGCTGCCCGAGTTTGGAACTTGGCCTAGCGTGCTTCTTACCCACCCAGCACCTCCGTGTCCTCATCTGAAAATGGGGCAACGGTGGTGCCCCCTTACAGGGCTGTGGGGGCATCGGGACAGTGCCGAGCGTGGGCATGTAGACGCCGCCCTTTGGCTCGGGTGAGGCACCGCACCAGCACTGAGGCCTGGGATTGCCAGATGTGGAGGCACCAAACTCCGCTGGGACGGGCTGGCCAGGGGCCCGAGGACCGGCTCGGGACCCAGACTCAACCCTGGACCTCCTGGCTCTGTGGGGGGTTTAACACTTCGAACCCCCACCCCCACCCCCCATCCCCCCCGCCAGAGAGCAAGCCCGGCTCCAGTCCAGGAGCCCAGGCGAGCCGGGGGGTGCCACGTGGGCTTCGTTCTCAGGAGCGGGTGGGGTGACAGCCCACAGGGATGAGATGCCGTCTGATAGCTCAGCAAAGACGATTCTCAAAAACATATCCTTCTTATGGTATCCGCGACTTGTATTGCCGAGATGTGGATTTCTCTGCATCCATCAATAAAAATGTGGAATTGGGCCAATTTATGAATATTTCATATACAACCAACTTAAGTGTTGAATGCTCAAAAATGATAAAAACCTGTCAATATGCCTCTGACCTCCTGGATGTTTCCAGGGCATCAGTTCAGTCGGAGCCCGGGCCTGACTACCTCTACTTCTGTCTCCCTCCGGATCCAGCGTCCCCGACGGACTTGGGCCTCCGGCTTCCTGCCCGTGAGAGGGATCATCCCGGATCGTCCAGCAGGGGTTACCCTGAGGTTGGGGATGCAGGACCAACCAACGGATGGATCCACGGAGGGGGGCGGGGGAGGTGACGCTCGAGGAGCTCGTCCACATACAAACGTCCTACAGCCACACACTCGGGTCACATGGACTGCCTTTGAAAATCGCCCATGTTATGACTACGTCATTCCTTTTGTTTTTTTTAATGTTTGTTTATTTATTATTTTTGAGAGAGCGAGAGCACACGCAGGGGAGGGGCAGAGAGAGAGGGAGACACGGAATCCGAAGCAGGCTCCAGGGTCCGAGCTGGCAGCGCAGAGCCCAACACGGGGCTCGAACTCACAAACCGGGAGATGGTGACCTGAGCCGAAGTCAAACGCCTAACCGACTGAGCCACGCCGGCACCCCATGACGATGTCCTTCTTGAATAACTCCAGTAAAATGAGGGTGGAAAGGGAAGAATGTATTTTATAAGCCCTTGTGAGGCAAGGGGGCATTCTAGGTCTGTCTTCCCCAACCACACTGGGATTTGCTGCCTGAGCTCCAAGAAACCCCTGCAGGGCTTGAATTCTCTGCTCTCACTCTGGCCTCCTCCTCTTGGGACCCCGCCACCCACCCCCACCCGTGGCTCTCTGGTTCGCTCCCTTCACTCGGGCAGTGTTGGATTTGGAGCCATCCTTTCTCCTTATCGATCACTTATTAAGCGGCAGCCACGCTGTCCACCCAGAGACATCCACAGAGAAGCCCTTAGCTTCCCGTCTCCACCTGCCCAGACGTCTACCTGCTCACTGGAGTTACATTCCCTGGTTTGTGCTGCAAGGCGGGCTGGGGGCCACGGGCTCACCCCTCATCGTCATATAGGTTTGCAGCCAAAGTTGTTGAAGGGCCACACTTCAGCTTCTTAGCTCGCAGATGAGGGTACCGATCGGACGGGCAAAGGACTTGCTCAAGTCTGGGACGTGGATGACGGGGCGGGGCGGGGGGGGGAGACGTTTGAGCCCTGTGACCCCCAGGTAAGAAGGTGCTGGGTCCCGCCCCCGTCCTAGTTCACTACCTGTGCCCTTTGTTCGCCGGCGGCCCTAGAGGCAGGTAGGAACAATCCATTCCCAATTCTGTAAAGTACTCTGTGGCCCATGAGTAAACATGTCGGAAAGAACATTACCAGTATTTATGCTCTTGTAACGCCCACGAGCCTCTCCTGCCCTCCCGAGTCTCATTCTTGTTAAGACGCACAGAAGGGTTCTCTGATGCCTAAGATGTCAGCTGAGGGGGATTCAGGAGATTTGTATAACAAGAAGGGACTCTTGAAGGCCAAAGAATTCTCAAGACCCCAAGGAATGAAGTTACGAAAGTGGAAAGTTAAACTCACTGCTGCGAAACTCCACGGGACCTCCCCTAAACGCAACGTGGCTCCGCGTTCGGTGTGCAGGGGCCAGCCAGGATGCAGCCGACCTTCCAGAACACAGCAGTGAGTGAGCGCCTGGCAGGAAGACTTCCCCTGCTCCGGGAGGTGTGGAGCGTGAGGCCGGGAGCCCACAAGCTCTTCTCAAGCAGCTTATCCTTGCTACCTGAGGCCAGAGAGGTGACGTGATTTTCTCGGGGTCACACAGCTAATGAGTAGCCGAGTCAGAGCCTGTAGAACCTCCTGGTCTTCCTTCTCCTACCGGAGCCTGATCCTCTGATCCCACTGCTGTCGGCAGACAGTTCAAAATTAGCTGTGACCTTGGGTCTCAAAGGCACCAGATCCGGAACCAGGCCTCTGGGGAGGTGGGTTTTGTCAGCACCGCTAAGCTGGCCCACTTTTATGCGGTCCTGTGTGACAGAGGACTCAAACCCACACGTCAGCTCATGCCATCCCCTGGTTCAGAATTCTCCAGGGCCTGCCCTGCTCATTTCAGCATCTCGTCCTGGATTCACATACATGCTGCTCTACCTCAAGTACTGATCTTCAACTTGTAGGGGAAAACCAGCATATCATCTTTTTTTTTTCATTTTAATTATGAAGAGAAGCAAAATTTAAGATAATACAGGAACTTGGGCTCTTTCAAGCGATTGCTTCCCAACATGGCGGACTGAGTTGGGTTCCCTCTAACATTGGGGCTACTTTAGGGGAAGTATAAGGAGCACAAAAACAGGACCAAACTTAGCTCATGATGACCTACAAGGTTATTCCCAATTTGACCACCTCCAGACTCCTCTCCCTCTCCCATAAGGGCACGAGGCCATACTAAATCACCTGGGATTTCTACTGGGTGATCTCCTGCCCCCATGTGCTTGCCCTCCTGGCGCCCTGAGCTCAGGGAGATGTACCCTGGGCCTTGTTGACATTTCGGGCTGGATGATCCTCTGTTGTGGGGGGCTGTCCCATACACTGTAGCAGCATCCCTAGCTGGCTTCTCCCCACTAGAGGACCCTGACACCCCCAAGTCATGACAGTCAAAAATGTCTCCAGATCTTGCCAAATGTCCCCGGGGGAGCAAAATCAAACCCATCAATTACCACTGCTCTAACAGGAATGGGCTTTCTTGACACCTGTCTGTCTAGCAAACCTCTTTTGTGCCTCGGCCCAAACCTCAGCTGTACCATGAAGCCCTCTGCATCCGCCCTAAGCAGAGTGAGGTGTCCTGTCTCTCTGCTGATCACTGACTCTTACAAACTTGCACCCCCATTTGGCACTTACTCCATGGCTGTGCAGTTGTTTGTTTGTCTCCCCCTACCCCTCAACCTCTTGGAGTTTCTTGACAGCTGGGAGTTTATTAGATTGTGAATTCCTAGAGGTCCACAATGATCCCTCCAAATCTATATTCTTAAATGCTCAGCCCTTAGCACAGTAGCCCATCCACAGAGGGAGCTGAGGAGATGTTGAGTGAATGCACAATCTCTCATTCCAGGCTGGTACTTTCTGGTGATGAGTCCTTCAAGAAGCCTCCCAACTACCCTGTCCTCCAAGATCACTACCAAGCTTGGCCATTGGCACAATCGCAGCATCCCTACATCAGTTGATGCCTGCCTGAAGAATAGCTTTGCCGAACGAATAGCCCAGTTGTTAGTGACAGTCAGGGTCATAGTAGGAGTGGAGCAATGACGGCCACCGTTTGAGGGTCATCTCTGTGTTCTGCCAGCTGTCTTTACTCCGAGTGCTGACGCTTCTAACATTTCTTCCTACCCCCGTTTTACAGATGGGAAGACTGAGGGTCAGAGAGTTTAATTCGTAGATTCAGCATCTTGGTGGCCCTGGGATTAGATCCAAGGCATTTTGACTCCAAACCCCGATCCCTGGCCTGTCTTTGGCTTCCAAATTTTTACTCTTAAGGGTGATTCTCCAAAAGCAGTCATTTAAAATCTGAACGGCCTCAGCGCACCAGATGAACAGGTCACCAGTGCCCTGCTGCAATCTGTCACGTTTTATCACTGCCACGAACATCAAATTCTATCAAAATATGGAAAAAAATCATTTTAATGCTGCATTTGCATATCCAAGGATTGGAGGATGGTTCGTATAATCAAATTATGTAGAGTTGTAAAAAGGGAGTATCATTTAAATAGCTTACAAAATTACTTTGAAGATGCACATCAAAATCCAAAGAACCTATCGCCTCCAAGATCTTTACAAAAAGTTAAATGCTAATTGATTATGACAGCTTTGTCTTTATCACTGGTACCGTTCTCCATTCTACTTCGTCGATGTCGCAGCTCAACTCTCTCTCCCCCACTCCTCTTCCAGCCGCGTTCCTGTTCCTACCGTAGTGTAATCACAGATGGAATTTATGCACGACCAGCTCCCCCCCCACCATGGTTGATCAAAAGCAGAAGCCTGAAAAAAGAAAGAAAGAAAGAAAGAAAGAAAGAAAGAAACTAGAATTTGCTGAAATTCTGATTTCTTTCAGCAGTTTTATAGGTGGTATGACTTATCTTTTATTGACTCTGCAAGATCTCTGGTCCCAGCATCTGTTTGTGGCATCTGCGGAGAAGGATAAATTCTCTCTTTTTTATGCTGCTGAACCACATGTAAGAGACACACAAACAGGTCTGAATAGGAGAGGACCACAACAGATTCCTTTTCCTCATCCTGGCTGTCGTCTCTCCCAGGCCCAGACGATGCCTTGCTGGCCGGCGGGGTTTGCTGGCTGGGGATAAGGATGCCGGCAGGTGGGGACAGGGGGCTTGGGGGGGGGGGGGTGTGCTGCTGGTCAGACAGGGGGCCTGGGAGCTGCTGGTCCTGAGCACAACCTTTCGGGAGGCTGCTTTGTATACATTTAAAAAAAAAATCTGCATTTCATTTACAATTTCTTGGATTTAAAGAATTGTGCCTGGTCACCCAGAGACATGATTATACATCACGGAACTTCATTATAATAACGGCTCCGGTACTCCAACTTCTTTAAAAACCTCAGCTGTTCGATTCAGCCCCTTCAGCTCCATAACTGTTTATAAGATTAACAGACTCTGATGCATAATTGACTCTCCCACCTCGAGAAGGATCTTTCCTTCTTGCATCTAATCCGAACCCTCCCAAAGGTCCCACCCCTATAACCAGACAGGAACGTATTCCTGGCTCCTGGCCGGGTCAAGGTGGGGAGGAAGACGGGAGATGGCTAGAGGGGCCAGCCCTGGAGGAGGTGGGCAGGGAGAGGCCACAGGGCTCTGCTGCTTCCAGAGAGGCCTGACTGGACGCGGGGACAGACGTCCTTGCAGAGCCTGTGGGACAGGCCCCTGCTCTGCCGCTGGCAACAGAGCCCCAGCTTCGAAGCAGCAGCAAGAAGGGAGGGGGTCCCGGGAAGGAAGGGGAAGGAAAGGGAAACGGACTTACAGAGGAGGCTCCCGGTTGGTGTCAGTGGAGCCCAGAGTAAGAAGGAGGCCTGGGGCTCTTAATTCCCTTTCTGGGCTCAACAAATGTGGCACCAGGACCTGCAGAAGGACCCCCTCAGGGGGACACAGGTTCAACCCTACTTTCAAAGCAAATGCGAGCCGGACAGGGCGGCAGGGTGAGTCTCCCTAAGCGCCAACGGGCTCGGAGCCAGAGCGCTGCCCGCGTGGACCCCGAGAGTCAGGGAATGCTTCTTGACGGATCTGAAGGTCAGAGGAACTAAAGGCCTTGGATGAGTGGATTGGGGCGGAAGTCCCAGTGACACCGCGGGGTGGGCTGGAGCCAGGCTCAGAGGCAGGGAGGCTGACTCTCCGGGGGTGACCGAGGAGGCCCCGGCTGCACCGGGATGGGAACGGCCGGACCCCGGTCACCGTCGCAGAGCACCACACCCTCAAAGTTCTGAGCTTCCTTCTGACGCAGTGCACAACTTGCACAGAGCAGAGCGCAGGCACCCGGTGATGTCTCGGATAAAGGAAGGAAGTCTCACTAAAGGATGGAAATGGGAAGTTGAATTTTAATTGTTAGGTTGGCTTACTACTGCTCTGTCTGTCTGACAATGCCTCTTCTCTTGCTTTATTTTAATGTTCCAGAGAGACCATGTGGCTGGCAGTCTTATGGAAAGGAGGAAGGAAGGAAAGAAGGAAAGAAAGAAAGTAGGAAGGGAAGAAGGAAGGGAGGGAGGGAGGAAGGGAAGAGAGAGAGAGGAAAGAAAGAGAAAGAAAGAAAAAGGGAGAGAGGAAGGAGGGAAGGAAGGAAAGAAGGAAGGGAAGAAGGAAGGAAGGGAGAGAGGAAGGGAAGAGAGAGAGAAGAAAGAAAGAAAGAAAGAAAGAGAAAGAGGGAGAGAGGAAGGAAGGGAGGGAGGAAGGGAAGAGAGAGAGAGGAAAGAAAGAAAGAGAAAAAGAAAGAAAGAAAAAGGGGAGACAGGAAGGAAGGAAGGAAAGAAAGAAGGAAGGGAAGAAGGAAGGAAGGGAGAGAGGAAGGGAAGAGAAGAAAGAAAGAGAAAAAGGGAGAGAGGAAGGGAGGAAGGGGACAAAAACCCAAACCCAAAACCACCAAACCAAAAATAACAAATAATGAGAGACCGAAACAGAGAGAAGGCTATTTTTCTACTCTTGAAGGGTGAGGGACCTCGTTCTATTTGAGAGAAGAGAAGTCTGGATCGCGCTTTCCTTCATCAGGTTTGTGCTCCTCTCTCTTTGCCTAACCCAGCCCCTGGAAGAGCCAAAGCGGTTTGCAAAGATAAGTCGTCTCGCTGCCTCGGTTTTCCTTTTAACCGACCCCCAAAGGACCCCCGGCCGAAGAAGGAAGGTCAGGCTCACAGTGACGTGGTGGCCATAATTCACACGTGTGCTGGGGAGAGCCCGGCACAAAGGAATACAGCCATAACACGGACTCGTGAGCCTCATTTTTATGTAGACGCGAATTCACTCGTTCCTTGGTCTCCAGGAGACAAGGCGTACTTTTTAGAGTGTGTTTTACCGCATCGGTTTAAAAGTACCTTTGTACTTTCACAGTTACATCCTTAGCCTCGAGACCCCTCCCTGCCTTGGAAACTCTGCATTTAATCCTTCCTGTTATCCTCAGGGATAAAGAAGCAGGGCCTAACAGAGACCGACCGCTATCAGTTTATTGACTTCTAAGAGCTATTAGCCTTTTGCAGAGAAGGGAAAAGTCCTCCCCGTATCTAGGGCCTGCCGGGTGCTAATTTGACATGGCAATGAGATAAAAGTTGGGCTCTGGCCGCTGTCAACCTCACCGGATCGGAATGCCGTCTACTTAGCATAGGAGTCAAACAATTCCCTGGCAGTAGATTGCTTTCCACTTGAAGGTCTACTAAATAAATAGAAAAGTAATTAACAGCGCGCTCTGGCAGGTGTATCAGGGGGAATCTCAGCAGAACTGAACTGAGGGCCTCAAGGAGCCATTTTGAATCCCACCTTCCGAGGGCGCTTTCCAGATTTCTCTAGATGGACGTGCGATTTCTGCTTCTCTTCCAGAACAGAAATTTCTGAATCTCCTATGATATCTCCATGTTCGTCAGTGGGAAAAGAAAAAAAAAAAAGAAGAAGAAGAAGAAAAGAAAAATCTAAGTGCCTGAAATCAGTCCCAAAATAAAGAATTCTCTCATTTTCCCATTTAAGTATTCTGTTCCTAAAACCCATGGATGGTTACCTGTCTTTCGTTGTTGTTTTTCTTCTTTTCTTGTCCTGTCTTTTCTTTTCAGTTTGCTCAATTATTAAATATGTGAGATTTGAAATGCTAACTGAACGTCTCATTATTATTATTCCTCCTTCCCTTTGGAAAATAAGGGGCATTATGTCATTTATAACAGCAGGAAGAAACGAAATTTCATAAGAAGGAAATTTCTGCCGTTGGAAACAGAAAAGACGTCGAAGGCATTTATTTTTAACCGGCTTTTAAAAAATATATTGGAGAGTACTAAATTCAATTCCACATGTCCAGAATGGTATAACCTAATTTTAGCATATTAATTAACAATAAAAGTAGTGTTTTGCCTCGTACAAAGGCATGAAATAATTAACTTACTGAGGAAATGGGGTCATATGATTTTACTTTGGGAGGGTAATGAATGATATTGAGTCACGGTAGCAAAAAGGTTTTGCAAAGCAATTCTGGCTGTGGAGCCTTGTTGGAATTCTTTGTGAGATATCCAACTGCCGACAGTTTCCTCTGTCCCCAAATACTACCTGTCTTGGCCCAGGCTAAACCACACACACACTTCAGTGGGGCAGGCCAGGGTTCCTCAGAAAGAATGGTGGGGGGAGGCGAGCATTTGGCGACTTTTAAGGAGGATTTGAGGGTCCAAATGCTCCCTGAATCAATAAACACTAAGGTGCTTTGTGCTCGTAGAAGAAATTCCAGCATTTTTGTATTTTACATGTTTGGACCTTTGAACTTGGAATATTTTGTCACACTTCACATAAGCTTCATTCCCTGGGGGGAAAGAAAACTAGTCTTTCAAGTGGTTATTATAAAGCTAAGTGCATAAATATGCATGAGAGGTCATCATTACCACAAGATGATACTTAAAAGGTTCAAGTGTCTCTTACTAAGATTTTTCAACTTGTTCAGCGACAGGAAATCAAAGTCTCCAGTTTTTGGTTGCTGAACTTTTGCCTTTGATTGTTCTTTCAAAGTTTGCAAGAAAATGGTTTCGGAGGCCTGACTGGCGCTCATTTGTTCATTCAGTCGTTCATGTGACAGATATTTAATGAGATGTTTAGTGACCTGCGTCCATGTTTTATGCAGAATGCCATATTTAAAGCATTGTACCTGGGTCTCTGAAGGTTGAGGCACAGAATTTCTAGATTTTTGGATCTGGAATTAAGGCCCCGAGAGACTAAGTGACTTGTCCCATATCGTGTTGCATCATACAGTCAAGACTGGAAATCAGATCTGACCCCCAGGCCAGGCCTCTGACCTATGAGTCAGGGCCGCTGGAAGGCCAGAGGGCCCAAAGCAGAGATCATGCTGGGGACCGTGATAACAAAGAATTGCATTTTGACACATTCCTTACCTCCAGAACTCAATATTCCAACGGAGAAATGTTATACAGTGTTGTCATAACCTTAAAAGCTCTTAAACATGACATTCCCAGTCAGAATTAACTTTGGTTCAACCCTATGCTTGCAGCCATTTCCCACTTGGAGAGGATAAGATTTTCATCTTCAGGATTAATTATCCATGCAGCCCGTTCTCCATGGGGAGAGGAGAAAAAGCACCAGAAACAAAATGGAGCCGGAGAGAGGAAGCGTCTCCTACCAGCAGCCTTGTTTTCTCTTTCTCCGTGGGTGGAAATAGCGCTCCAGTCCTCCCTGGGGGTCTGACGACTTGTTTTAGTCCCAAATTAACAGAGAAAGTGCAATTTACGAACAATTTACAGAAGCGGTGCTTTCTTAAAACTTTGCTCCTGGGCTCCCCAGTGTCGGATTTACAGGCCAGATCTTTGGAAAGGGAAGCAGGTAGAACCCAGGTGACCCAGGCAGGCTCTCTTGCAAGGCGGAAGTGTTTATGCCGTCTCACCCTAGGCTTGCCCTGGCTCCTAAGGTTGATCTTGCTTCAACCTAAGGTTGATGTTGCCGTAAAAGAGAGTTGCGTGCAAGTTGGAGGCAGACCCTTTAGAATGCAGGCTGAGCTGACCGCGAGTGCACACCCCAGCTGCAGCACCCTCGGGGGCAGCGTTGCCTAACGCCACCCGGAAAGCTCCCCAAGGTTGGGTTCCCCGAGCTCTCATCTGTTGCTACCCAAAGCCGGCATGTTTCGGTACTGATGTCTGTCGTACCCATCACCCCGGCCAGTCGCTTAGCCATGGGGATCCGCCGAAGCACCGTGAGGCCAGTTTGGGATTGGATCTCCGCCCCTCCACGTGGCGGCTGGGGGAACTGGGTGGGGTAAGTCGCCTAACTTCTCTGAGGCTCCGGCCCCTCAAATCCAGACTTGGCAGAGTCCTTCTTGCCGTGGCTCCCCGGACGCTCAAGGCTAGAGGAGACGATGCAGTGTTTCGGCTGCTGAAGGTGCTCAGCCGAGGCCGACCACCAGGCTCAGCTTCCACAGCCCCTCCCGGGGGAAGAGGTCTTCGGTGTGTTTGAACTCACCTTGGCCATCCCCAAATGCCCAAGAATCATCTTTCTTATTTACAAAGCATCTCTGTATATCCCTTTGTTGTTTTATTGGTTTCTTTTAGTATTTTAGTGTTTTACTTTTTTTAAATGTTTATTTATTTTGTTATTTTGTTTATTTATTTTAAGAGAGAGAGAAAGAGACAGCATGAGCAGGGGAGGGGCAGAGACAGAGGGAGAGAGAGAATCCCAAGCAGGCTCCACGCTCAGTGGGGAGCCCGACGTGGGACTTGAGCCCACAACCGTGACATCATGAACTGAGTCAAAATCAAGAGTCAGACGCTCAACTGACCGAGCCACCCAGGCACCCCTGTTGTTTTGTTATTTTAGGATTTCCTGAAGCTGCCAATTTTTATAGTAAAATTTGAGCGTACTGTTTTCCTCCTCTTACGTTGTGACTTGAGTTTCAAAAGGGCATGCTTTGTCTTTTTCAACTCCCTTATCAATTCATTATTTTATCCACCTTAGAAACTCAGGAGGTTTGCTGGCAAACAGAATGATCAAAATGTCCCAAACCCAGGCTTTGTCTTTCATTTTAAACCATTCAGTCTTCCCTAAGCCCCAGAATTGCAAGGGGCCGGGCGAGACCCCTGAGGTCACCAGCGTCCCCTCTCTCATGGACCTGGCTGGGCCATAGGAATAATCGATGCCAGAGAAACACGTAGACTTACAGAGACACAGGAACCACCCAAGAAACAGCTGTGGCCAGACTCCTACCGTGTGGATTTTCACTGTACTCTGGACCACCCCTAATCCTTTTGGGAAATAACTTCATAGCTCCCTGGTAGCTTCCAGAAACTTTCAGAAAGTGTGTACTTCCCGTTTGTGGTTCTGCATATATTTAGTTTCATCTAAATTCTTTTGCTCAGAATCTTGGTTCCAGTGTTGACCTCATGCCTTTCACAAATGACTTCAAACGTGCATGTAGGTATACATCAGTGTCAGATTGGGTTAGTCTAACCCCGAACGTATATGTATTTTTTTTTAATGTTTCTTTATTCATTTTTGAGAGATAGAAGAGAGGGCAAAAGTGGGGGAAGAGGCAGAGAGAGAGGGAGACACAGAATCCGAAGCAGGCTCCGGGCTCCGAGCTGTCAGCACAGAGCCCGACGCGGGGCTCGAACCCACGGACGGCGAGATGGTCACCTGAGCCAAAGCAGGACGCTTAACCAACTGAGCCACCCAGGCGGCCCTGGACGTATCTTTATTTATTCACATTTTACGGATAAAACACTTTCTCATCTGTCCACCCCTACTTTCCACCGTTAGTTTGGAGTTATTCACTCAACAGACATTTGCTGAGCTCCTCTGAGGCGCCAGGCTCTGGGCTAAACCCGCCGGCTTCTTAGCTCGTCTGCTAATTCTCGGCTTCCCATCTTCTTTTCGTCCCTCAGGAGTCCTTCTTGTTCCTGGGCCCCGAGGTGCCCACACAGAATATAATATCCCATGACAGGATGTCTTTCCATGTGCAAACCAAAATAGCACTGGCCTCTGTGCGGCTATATTCCTTTCTAAACTCGTGCAGGCATGGTGTCTGGCCTCACCTCCCGTACACTGGGGTCACTTTTCGGCACACGTTGTGCAGTGCCGTTACAGATCGAAGCTGCCTTTTTTGGCTCCTTTATGTGTAAGCTGTGAATCCATTCATATTTTTCCTATTACTATTTGAACCTATTCAAACTATTCATATTACCATTTGAACCGCGTCCCTGGTGGGACGTCAGATGCTTGTGTTTCGCAATCCGTTTCCCTCCCGCTAACAAAGATTTTAAAGAAACTATACCCAGGCTCGGAGAGGGGGCTCAGTTACATTCTAGGAAAGTAACACTTTAGGGAGTCTCAACAAAATTTTGTAATGTGTTTTATTGACTTATTTTGAGAGAGACAAAGAGAGTGAGTGAGCAAGGGGGAGGGGCAGAGAGAGAAAGAGAGAGAGAATCCCAAGCAGGCTCCACACTGTCAGCTCAGAACCCAACTCTGGGCTCCGCCTCACGAACATCAAGGTCACGACCTGAGCTGAAAATCCAGAGTCACCGACTGAGCCACCCAGGCGCCCCGTGGATAGTCTCCTGTAAACAACAGAATCTCTTCTTTAAAACACATAGAGCTGCATGAGTCCTGAGAAATCTCCTGGTCCGCTCCCTTTCTTTTGTGGACCGGGAAATCAAAGTTCAAAGCACCCAAGTGATGCACCCAGGATCCTGTAGACAGTGTGTGCCTGAGTCAGGACTGGCACGCCAGCCTCCTGGCTCACTTTTAAGATTATCTTTTTTCAATTAAAAATATATGTGTAAAAGAGAGAACAAAAGCGACTTCTTTTTTTAAAAGTTCATTTATTTTGAGAGAGAGAGAGAGAGAGAGAAAACAAGGGGGAGGGGCAAAGAGAGAGGGAGACAGAGAATCCCAAGCAGGCTCTGTGCTATCAGGGCGGAGCCTGACTTGGGGCTCAAACTCACCGAGCCAAAGGCGGACGCTTAACCTACGGAGCCACTCAGGCACCTCACAAAAGCAACTTCTAATAACCACATCAAATCAAACATGTTTCCAACGCTGTGGCACCCACAAGTGCTCTTTCTTCCCAGGGACCTTGAATCTCTGGTTAGCACTATTTACTTCCTTGGGGACCCCATCAGCTCGCCCTGGTTCCGTTGCCCTCCGAACCCACCAGAACCTCAGGTCTCTCTTCCCCACGTCTGCCTGTCTCCTATAATCAGTGCGTATCAGCACCACTTTGTCATTGGCTCCTGTCCCGATGGGGTTTCAAACCCTCTCTTGATAGGAATTATGCTTTAATTAATAGAAATTGATAGTAAATCTTCCTTCTAGTGAAACAGATTCTGCCTTCCTTCTTGCTGTCCTCAGTGGGCCCTTTTTGCTCTGTGCCCTACAAAGGGAATTGGCTGTCAAGCCAGCAGTGTGCTGGGGCCGAAGGAAAGGTGGGATCTGGTCTTCGGGAGTCCTCCAGGCCTGTCCTCCTCCTGCTCCTTGATGGCAGTTTTCCTGATCCCCAGACCTCCCTGTTTTGGTTCCTCATCTTATTTGCACTTTGCACCCAAACTTTGTCATTAACACCCCCATGGGATGGTCCTCCCAGCTTCTCCTTGAAGCTTTCTCCAGGGTGTGACCTCTTGCATTTCCCCTCCAGTGTTCTGGGTCTGGATGGTGCCCCGTTTGCTGCCCCCAAGTCGGGAGTGTTTGGGGCAGATCGCTTGCCCTACGCTTGCACAGCCCCACGGGTTTGGGAACGACTCTCAGACTCGTAAGTCTCAGTTCTTTTCTCTGGAGTGGCACAGGGTACATCTAATCCCTGCTAGTATTTTAAGAGAGTGATCTTATCCCTCTTGCATGACTCTGCTCCCCCTCCCGTGCCCTCTTTTAGAGGATGGATATAAATGCATCTGTAGAGATGGTGTCTGACCTGTGCATAGACCGGGGGGGCATTTTTCTGCCTTGGCTGTGAGATTCTATTTTCACCAGTGCGGACTCTCTCCATCGCTTTTGTTTACCAGCACGGCCACACCCCAAGCTTTCGGTCCACCAAATATGTCCACCCTTTCCCCCTCTCGTGAGAACTGCTGGTAAGCCTGTTCTCTGTTAGTCTCTACTTCTGTCACTTACTCCTTTTCAAACTCTCGTGTCCTGAAAATTCATATTTTTACTTGGATTCCTTATTCTATCTGGTTGATATCTTTATGAATCCCGATTCTTTCACATGCCTTTACATTTCCCCCCAGATTTTACTGTAGTAATACATGAGTATTTTGTGCTTCAAAAGCATGGACGAAAATGTTCTGCAGGGTTAGGGTCACAGTTCAGAAACAGCTTATATGTGTCCTGGGGGCAGGCAAGTAAGTACGTGGACGGTGGATGGTGGGAGAAAAGGAAGTTAAGGATACGCAAAGGGACGAAGCCACTAGATTAGGGTCTGAGACATCAGTGTAGACTCATGCTAGCTTAGGACAGATGCAGATACAATGAACTCTAGATATGTGTGTCCATGAGTTGACGTACAAACACGTATTTCCCGGCCCCCTCTGCTCGAAGGGCCTAGAAGCAGAGATAGGCCAGGAGCATCAAACACATCCAGGGCCCAGATCTTGATTTCTAAAGTCAACTCTCCAATAAAAGGAATCAGGGCTTCTTGGAGAAATGGTTCCTTCTAGGACTGGGTCAGAGATGAGCCTGGAACATCGCATAGAGGCAAAAGGTGAGGAAGTGCCCAGATAACGTGAGGATGGGAGAAGGTCAAAGGGACACGAGAGCCAACCCGAAGAAGCTCTCAGTGGCCACCGCTGTAATGACTGGAGCAAAAAAGTAAAGAACTCAAAGTATAAAATAAATCTAGATGAGTCCATGGTGACATGAAGATATGCCTGAATAGATACCTAAATGGAGCAAATGAACAAATATCCCTTACAGAAGAATTTCAGATAATTTACACAGATACTCCTCTACCTTAACCCTCTGCCCTTGAGTGTGGCTGCACTTAGCGACATGCTTCTGCTTAGAATACGAATAGGGTATGGAAGAGGAAAAGTACCTCTCTACTGGACAAATGTGTTAAACACCGCCTTGGTCAGGTGACCACGGTTAATGTCCTCATCGATGTCATGCAGACAGTGTGCACGCCGATAATATGCGACGAGATGGCGTT
Source organism: Panthera uncia (assembly GCF_023721935.1). Classification (NCBI taxonomy): domain Eukaryota; kingdom Metazoa; phylum Chordata; class Mammalia; order Carnivora; family Felidae; genus Panthera; species Panthera uncia. Next base: position 114,215,307 of record NW_026057580.1, on the reverse strand, counting down.
TTTTCTCTGTGCCCCCCCCCCCCCCCCCCCCCCCGCAGAACCCACTAACTGCAATCTATGCAGGAGAAACATACCAGGGGTAAACAAAATTGAGGGCATCCTACAAAATAGCTGACCGGGAGTCCTCAAGACTGTCATGTCGCCCAACACGAGCAAAGACAGAACTGTCTCACAAAGCGGAGGAGACGAAGGGATTGTGACCACAAAATGTTCTATCTGCGTGTCTGAAATGATTCCCTCCAAATTAGTAAAACATAAAAGGAGGGAAAATCCCTAACTTTAAAACTAATGTTCAGTTGACAAGAACAAACCATCTGTGGTGTTTTACTAGTGACCCCTTGCCAGGTGGTATCAGTGTGATAATCATCGTCCTCCAGAGTCAGACCGACCACGAATCTCCCTCCACGCGGGCTGGTGGCCACCAGGGTGGGCCTCTGCTAATCGTGGAGGCTGACTCTTCAGCGCCAATGTCTTCTCCACGAGCGTAGGTGGGTCTACCCAGTTCCAGAGCCTTGAGCTTCCGAGGCTGCTGTTTTCCACCGTGCTTATCAGATCAAATCCGGCCGTTCTCCTCCTTCTTCTCCTCCTCCTCCCTCTCCTTTTCCCCCCCCTCCTCCTCCTTCTCCTCCTCCTCTCCTACTTTGCCTCTTCCTCCTCCCCTTTTTAGTAGGAAATCTATACTCAGAAATCGTTTAGTACTTACAGCTAAAAGCATCGAAATCTAAGGTCCTCATTAATTTACCCCCTGCTAGAATCTTCCCTTGTTTCTCAGCAGTCATATTCCCGTCATCCTGGTCGTTAGTAACTGTGGGTTATCCGTGAGTTTTCTGTCCTGTGTCTCTCAGATCCAGCCCATCGCTGACCTGCAAGCAAAGTTGCTTTCTACTGCCTCTTCCTATCTGCCATGCACACCGCGGGTGACGCCAGTCCCCAGAGCCTCTGTCAACAGCCCTCCTCGTTCTGCGTCCACAGAACTTCCCGGCTGGGGGGCCGTTTTTCTTGGAAGCCCAGGGCCTCCCGTGTCCTTTCAGATGAAACCTATGACTCTTAATCATGATCTTCACGGCTCCCCCCACCTCCAAGTGCACCCTCCGCCCTTAGATACAATTGAAATGCCACCTAGCTCTTGTGTGTCACGCCCCAGATCTGTCCCTTCCCCGGGGCTCCACCCCTCTGTCCTCCCCATGTGCCCCCTGCAGGATGCTCTTGGCGGGGCCCCTCCCTCCTGGACGTGGAGCCACATTCCCCCCTCACCTCCCCGCATCCCTTCAAGGATTCCTGCCAGTCACTCCAGCTCTACCAGTGACTCCTTGACGTTTGTGAACAGCTACCAACAATATATACCTATATATTCTCCTGTTTCCGTGATTCTTCTTCTCTGGAGAGTATTTGAATGCAAGCTTTCTGGGGTTCAGATTCTGCACCCTTTAAGAATTTGTTTTCCACGGACAGGGGATTTGGGAAAGTGTTGTCTGAACAACTTTGTTCCCTGTACGGGTAGCTCAGTCCAGTGTGGTCTGAACACAACGAGTGTCCAAGGAAACACAGAGCTGGTTCGCTCAGTTTGTTTTTCTTCAACGCGGGGAACGGTTTCAAGCCCGGGCCCTCCTCCGGCACGACCCCTTCCCCCCACGGTGATGGGGCTTGTCCTCCACCACACGGTCTCGTCTCCCTCCTCTTTTGAGGTCCGATCTGACAGCCGGAGACTCACCCACGTCGGTTGAGCCAACGGCGCAAACACAGATCGTGAGGCCCCTCCGGAGAGATTTTGCTGCCGAAGCGTAAAAGGCAGTGTCCACGCTCGCCCTCTGTGCCCTCTGCGATGCCACCAAAGAAGCCTTCGAGTTCCCCGAGCCTAACTTGCACTTGGTAAACCCAACCCCCACTTTGAAAACCTGCTCTTCCCCAGATGTAGGCTTTACAAGCCATTGTCGCCGTTTGTCCTTTTCCGTCTTTGGTGGTCGCCTCACTGCCATGCTTGGCCCTGTGTTTCTCTGTAATAAACGGAAGGGCCGCTCTCATCAGGATCGGGTACCTTTCTTATTTCAGTATTGCCACTGTGTACCTGCTCCTAGCCCGAGAACATGCCGTGGTTCTCACTCCTCTGCCCGTGGTCCGAGCCTGACCCGCAGGCCAGGACTGGGGGAGACTGAGGAAAGCAGGCCGGCCTTCCCCCACCGTCGGGGACGGCCCCCGAGTCCCATGTTTGTGTGTGAGGTCAGCCACCAGCTCACGGCCTGCCGGGACCAGAGGAGGTGGCCGAGGAGGGACGGCGCTCCCCCACGGGGGCCACCGCCCGGGAGCCGCAACCCGCGTGTGGTGCCCGCCTTCCAGCCGCGAGGAGCCTGCGCATCCTCCCCGCTCTCCCTCCCCCTTGCCGCCTGGCCTCCTAACCCCTCCGGGAGCCTCGACGCTCTCCTTTGCGAACCACAAGGTGAGGCCGACCTAAGGGAGGCCGGGATGAGGCAGAACACGCACGGGCCTTCGCTGGTGCCAAGTGCTTTACCGTCACAGCCAGTTTCTCTCCACGGGGTCCCGCGGTGGCTGGAAGCTCTGACGCATCGTGTGTGCAGGGCACATAAACTGCAAAATGCGGCCCGTGTCTATGTTCCTTTGAAATCGAACACAGAGGCAGAGAAAGGCAAAGCATGTCGTGTTTCTCTCTGCTCATCCACGGGCTGTCTCGGCGTGTTTGCGGGTTTCCGTTTCACGGGGAGCTGACCTTGGGGCCCCCTGTGGTGGTATATTGCTTTGATCGACCTCCGGCCGTCTTGACTTATTGGCTTTGAATTGATCTATTGATTTAATAAAAGTCATTTGTCATCGTCACTGGGTCAGGATAAAGCACTCAATCTATCCCCAGTTTGGCAAACGTCATCAATAATAGATGTTTTGCTGATTCTGTTGGGTGACTAATTTCCATGGCATAATCACAGGAAACCTGCGTGTCTGTCACAGTCCTGGTCCCTCTGCACATAATGGCCCCACCCCATCGCTGGATCCCGTCCGCCTGGGCTCTTTATTATTTGAGAAGGCCTAGCGCCTGCACAGTTGATCTTAGGGATGATTCTGCCAGCGGCACCTCAAGGAGGGTGAAGGGTGCGGGGCTGGTGCAGGGTGGAGTGGTGGGGAAGGCATGGGCTGAGGTCCTTGCCTGTGGTACCTTCCATTCTCTTCTTTCAGCCCCAAATGCCTGGCTGGGTAAGCCTCCTGCTGATGGCTCGGCGCATTGTTGAGAAACACTGGAAATGAGGTCATCAGCTGCTGGAGATTCACTTCCTCTGGACTTTTGTAGCCAAGCAGGAAAAGAAAAAAGAGCTGAGTGTCCAGCCCAAGGGCCTCCAAACGCCTTCAAGTTTTTTATTCTTGCTAACAAGGTATAGGCCACACGCAGCACACGCAGACGTGAGCTTGTACACACGTGTGCACACACAAAAGCCCTATGACACGCGCTTCCCTAACTCTGTCCTCTACCCAACACGCACCCTGCTGTCCGTCCGTGTTTCCGAACGCGTGTGACCACGAGGCAGAATGCATCCGATCTGTCAGAGCTTTGGGAGCTGGTCCCAAATCCCACGGTTCTGTCCACGGCTCCCGCCAGGGGCCGGTCGGTCCGGGAGCCTCTTTGCCAACTGTGCGTGTACTTTGGGGAAATGAAAGTCGGCCTCCCAGAATCAAAAAAGGAAATGAATCTGGCTGGCTGTGCTCCCTTCCTCACCCCTTCACACCCTGGTGTCCCGCCCGCTTTGGGCACCGTCTGGACCCTTCTGTGTGGCTGCGACACAATTTCTCCTGTGTCTGGCTCATGTTTTCTGCAAGTCAGATCTGTGTCTGAGAACCACAGGGAGGAAATAAAAGAGCAAGTGTCTGATTTTCCTCTTTGTCCCCCAGCATTGAACAGCACTGGTTGAAAGGAATCACAGCATTTCCTTCACCATAACTGTTTGAGGGCAAAAACATCTCCTGGAGACACTTCCTCAAAAGAGACATCCCCGCTCCTGAAATGCTGACCGGCGCGAATCCCATTTAAAGCTCCCGGTGCCCTAAAAGATCATGCACTGACATCTTGTATTTTTTCCTGGCTCACAGTTTTAGTCTTCCGTGTGTAAAAGAAGGCTACTTCTCTTAATAATTAATTATGATAGCTATTTAAAGCATTTGTAGTTATAATCAGAAACCTCAGCCGTATCACTCTTTACCAAAGAGAGTTCCATTATAAATTTTGATTCCCACTGGTCTGAAAGAAACTTAAAGAAAAACTAATGAAATGTTCTCAGCCTGTATTTAAGCTCCATAACAATTTTTTACCCTGAAAAAAATCCCATAATAATTATATAGAGAGCTGTTAATATTTCACACCCTCACATTCCCGAAATTCCTATGCAAATTATGGTAAGAAGGTTCTGCACATTCTCACAGCCTCACAGGCAGAATATTGCTACCGGACTCAGTCGGGACTTTGCTCCATTTCTGGCTTCTGATATTCAGACTGTGGTCATTTTTCCAAATACAGCATGGACATTGTCTCATTGGCTCGTCTCTGGATCTCCCACCGTCTCCGCCCCCAGACCCTGAGCTCTTCAGGGAGGAAAGTACAGGCTGAGAGTCATTACTGAAGATGTTTACGAAGGCTCAGGAATTCTGGTTTACTAAATGTTCCTTGGATCCTTTTGCCTGGGTTTTGGCAAAATTTGTTGGTGTGTGAATGTGCTTTATGCTGAGGGTACCATAGAGGAGGAAAGCAAAGAGGTGACCTGAAATTTGTTTACTTTAGTTAGAAAAAGAGTCTTCATCTTCCAAGGCTTTGCCACAACGATGGATTTAATAGTATGTAATTAACTAACGCACTTAAGATTTGATTTGTAAAAATTCTTCCAATGTCGATACTTCTAAGGAAAGTGACCTACAAGAGTCCAGTCTGACCGTGGGTTTTGATTCGAATGCTCCCCTTGGGGCCCAGGGCCCGCTGACACAAATGATGGAGGGTGCCCTTTGTGAATCTCTTTGGGAGGGCTGGGGGGTGGTGACAGAAGAGGAGCCTGCACTCACGGTGGCACCCAGCTTCATCGAGTCTCTTTCTGGATCGCAGAACTCATACCTGGAGCAGGTTCATACCTGGAGGTGAGAATACGGATGTAGGGCAAGAGATGGGGTGCTGGTCAGTGTATCCCAGCGCCCCCTGAATGGTGTCCTTCCTTCCCTAAACATCTTAGCAAGTCTTCACTTAGTAGACGCTGAGCTGGCACGTGACCATGGAGGTGGTCAAATCCTCTGGGGGCAGAGGGAAACCGGAAGCAGATACTGGGACCCCCTTCTGGTCTGGAAGGGGACACGTATGTTTATTTCTAAAGCAGCGGCTGTCCTACAGAATTCTCTGAGAAGCCAACACGATGCAAGGAGGAGTAGAGGAATTCCACGGGGTGAAAGGCAGGCAGACGGACCCGGGTTTGGATCTCAGGCCTAGTCCTGATCTGTCGTGCAGCTGTGGGAAATCAAATCGGTTAATCCCGAGGCCGTCTTCTCCAAATTTGCAAAATGCAGCCTCTAATGTCCCCTTATTGGGTCTCTGCGACGATGCAATATTGCATGTAAGTACAGGGCGTGGGGTCTGGCACTTCGAGGTGCTCAACGCACAGGGATGTCCCTAAGGCTTGGTGGGTCCTGGGAAAAGCCCCTCAATCAAAATTACCTTCCCCACGGCCCTGTGTCAATGAATGAAACCCCTGCCACCACTCAGTCCTAACATAATGCCGTTTGAAGGCTCCCGTTTAAACACAAACCATACTCCAAGGGTTGGGTGGAGGGCCTTGGGGAAGGAACTGCGTTACCCAGCTGAAAATACCTTTGAGCAGTTTATCAGAAAAACCCTTCAGCTAATTAGCAGGGCCCGGCAATTGGGCAAAGGGCCCACAAGTTGGGAAGAATGGCGTGAGAAGGGCCTTAGGGAATGAGAGGAAAGAGTCCTTACCCCGAAGGGGTGATGACTGGCCAGTGACCTAGCTGCTGTGGGGCGAGGAAGGGCGTTGGAGTTCACCGCTAAGAATATGGCAGCTGTGAGGGGGGTGTTGCTTAAAAAAGGAGTTACTGAGTGTCCAAAAGGCTGTGAGTCTCAGGCACATGTATTTTCAAACACAGTTGTCATCAGGTAATATGCTCACTGTATTTTTATACAAACTCTGATAATTTTCCAAGGGAAGGACCTTTCAGTTTAGAACAATGGGTCCTGATGTCGATCTGAAAAAAAGCGCAAGAAGTGTACTACAGGTGTCAAAGAATTCTGGAAAGTCAGAAGAAAGTTTAGTATACAACTGGGACAGGTGATAGTGGAGGGCACTTACTTTTAATCTCGTGTGCATCCATGGGGAAAGGGCTCTTTCCTTACCTCCCCACGGTGCCTTGGGACTCCCAGAGAGTCACGTGACAGATGTCATTGTCACAGAGCATCTTGCTGTTTTTATGTCATCTTGACCATTCAGCAAGCCCTTTCTGTATGCAAGGCACTGAGCTGGGAGCTAGGAGGGACACAGAACCGAGAAAATATATCCCCGCCCCCCCAAGGAGAAACCCACTGCTCAGTCAGTGACCCCATTTTTTTGGAAACTCCCTTCTCTTGTCTCTCCACTCCCCAGCTAGGGGACGAGCAGCCTTATTTTAGCCTCGTGACTTGCTTCTCCTGAGCAGAGTTGATTTGGAACCAGACCCGAGGTGGGCCGATCAAATTCTTTATTCCAGAAACTGGGGTGGATTCAGAGATACCAGTTTCTACTAGTCGCTTAAATTTAAGACACATAAATTCGGGAAATGGAATGGTACACTTAGCTGTGCACGTACAGAGAAGCAAAGGGCCTCAGTGGACGGAGAAAGAAAGGAATAGAACAGGTTTGCAGAGCGAGGCAGGAAGGGGAGTCTGGTGGGGCAGGGGGTGTGTTTTGGGCACGGGGGAGGCATGCACAGTACTCCTGACAGCCTCCAGCCCCTTCCCACCAGGATCTCCCCTGCTCTGCTGTCCTCCCTGGCTGTCAGTATGGACCTCATGTAACGACCACCCTGTCAACAGTGACTTTAACCAGGGTTTCTCAGAGCTTGGCCCTGCGAACACTTGGGGTGGGGGGCGGGAACTGATAATCGGGAGGGCTGTTCTGTGCCCCACAGGATGGGTAGCAGGATCCCTGGCCTCGGCCCACTAATACCCGTGGGACCCTCTGTAGCTGTGACAACCCGAAGTGGCTTCTCCACACATCTCCACAGGTGGAGGCGGGATCGTTTCCTCATTGAGAACCACGGACTTAAATAACTTAAATAAGGAGACGTTTATTCTTCTCGGGCGACAGGGACTCTGTCCAGAGACAGTGCCTCAAAGAAGCCCTCAGGGGCCTAGATTCCCTCTGCTTTCGGGTTCCACCGGTCGCAGCTATTGGCTTTTATCGCCGGGCTGGCAAGATGCCTCCTCTACCTTCTCTGTCACATCCCTGCTCAGGAAGGAAGAGGGGGGAGGGGGGAGGGGTCCCATGGCCACCTCGTGTCAAGGGGAAGTGTGGAGAGAGAAGTATTTTTAACAGGCCACGCTGGCACCTCAGTGAAAATGGGGGTCCTGTCGCTGTTACGGGTTGAATTGTGTCTCCCCACCCCCCAAATTCACGTATTGAGTCTGAACCCCTGGTGCCCCAGAATGAGACCTGATTTGCAGAGCCTGTGCAGATGTAAGTAGTTAAAAGGGGGTCATTAGCATGGATCCTTCATCCAGTACAGCTGGTGCCCTTATAAAAAGAGGAAATTCGGGGGCACCCGGGTGGCTCAGTCGGTTGAGCGTCCGACTTTGACTCGGGTCACGATCTCGCGGTTCGTGAGTTCGAGCCCCGCGACGGGCTCTGTGCTGTCAGCCCGTCAGCACAGAGCCCGCTTCGGATCCTCTGTCCCCTCCTCGCTGCCCCTCCCCTGCTGGTGCTCTCTCCCCAAATAAATAAATATGAAAAATAATTCTTTCAGAGGAGGGAATGTGGACACGGACGTGTGCACAAGGGGAACACATATGAAGGTGGAGGCAGAGACCCAGGTGACAGGGCTCTGAGCCCAGGTGCTCCAGAGGTGCCAGCAGACCCCCCCAGAGCCGGGAGGGGGGCCCAGAACAGCCACTCCCTCACGCCAAGGAAGGAACCGACCCGGCCGGCACCTTGACCTTGGACTCAGGCCTCCAGAAGTAAAAGACCCCTACACACTTTGCTCCAGCAGCCCCAGGAATCGAAACCAACACGCGTAGGAAGAAAAGGACAAGGACTATGGGGCGGGTAACTGGCAAAGGCAACAAGAAGTTTCATGGCCTAAAGCAGCACTCTTAGAATCGTTTCCTTTTCACATTAAGCCCGATGGAGTGGGTTTCCAGTGTCTGTGATGCGGAGATGCCCGATGGGGACAGACCCTCGGCGAACCTGTGGTCTAAGGGAGCGCACGTGATCCGGATACTCAGGGCTAAAGGGCCACCGGGCATGTTGGGGGGGGGGGGGGGGGGGGGGGGGGGCGAGGAAGGAGCGGTGCGAGCGTTGTTCCAGGGCGTGAGAGACCGTTTCTGGCTGCACGGTCGGGGAAGGTCAGTCAGGGGAGCCAGGCCTTGGAGACGCAGGCCTTGGCCTCCCGGAGCTGGGGGAGCACATTCCACAGGACACAATGGGCCGGGGCGGCACACAAAGGGCCTGTGTGCAAAACTGAAGGCTGTTTCATTTGGCCACGGAGTGGGATGGCCCCCAGCAGAACAATGCGTTGCAAGGGAATATGGGTTTCAACTACCCGGCTGAATTCTTGCCTCCAAGACCCAACGTATGAGAGAGAAAGAGCTGGAAGTATGCTTCTATTTCGGCGATTTCATTTTTGAGCTGGTCCTTTGCCAAACTTTTGGCAAGATGACTGGATACTTTTTCTCTATTTGTTTTCAACCCCTCTGACCTTTCTTTACATCAAAATGTCCATGGGGCCTTGTGAAGCAGCGGCCCAGCCCCAAAGACTGACTCCAGGAATAGTGCCGGAAAAAACCTTGGAGGGTTCTTTGCCCTTCTCCAGAATATCCTGTGGAGGGGACTGAGGAGTTTAACAGTGCGTCCTTAAGTGGATTTTCAAAAGAAACAGGATGAAAAGCCAGGATGCCATGACACGTATTCTGGTGAAGATCCTTCACTCCTGCGTGGGACATTTGCATGTGCTCGATTCCCCCAACCCTTCACAGCTGGGTCTCCCCTCGAGACCGTTCGGGGCTTTGCGTTGGACCAGCCACTGAAACGAGAGCTCAGCTCCTTTGCCCCCGTTCTATGGTCACATAAAAAACATTAGAAAACCTTGGATGACACCGTATCCTGATTTCCTGGAGGACGTGCTCCTTCAGCAGCTGTTACCATATGCACAAGACGAGACTCCAGGAGGACCCGGAACTGCGTTGTAGGGCGCGCCTGGGGATGCACGTTGTGGGAGTTTTGTCATGCCTGACAGATGAGCAGGGATGTCCTTGGCTTCCCGAATTCTATGGATCAACCCTGAGAGATTGATACTCATTCCATGTGCTAATTTCCTATTGCTGCTTAGAACAAGGTGTCGCCAACTTAACCGCTTGACCAAGTCAACACAAATTTGTTCTCTTATCGGTCCGGAGGTCAGAACTCTAACACGGGTCCTGCAGTCAAGGCGTAGACAGGGCTGCATTGCTTTTGGAAATTCTGGGGAGATCTTATTTCCTTTCGTCCCCAGGTCCCAGAGACGCCCCATTCCCTGATTCGTGGGCTTCTCCTCCATCTTCAAAACCATTGTTCCAACTTCTGCTTCTCACCTTTTTGACTTTGACCTTCTTTCTCTCTCATAAAGACCCTGTGATTAGATTAGACCCACTGGTCTGACTGATCCTGATTCAGCCCAGGAGAATCATCCCATCTCAAGATCCTTAACCTAATCATGCGGGCACATTCCCTTTTGCTCTGTGAGGTGACAGAGTCATAGGTTCAGGAGATTAGGCCATGGGCATCTTTGGGGGTGGTGGTGTTCTGTAACCACATACTGAGAAAGTTGTTCTTTTTAAACAAATAAACTTTAGAAATGTTGGGTTATACAAGTTAAATAGGTTTCTTCATTGCAGAATATATATATATATATATATGTTCTGCAATAAATATATATATATATATATATATATTTAGAGAGAGAGAGAGAGCACAAGTGGGGGGAGGGACAGAGAGAGGGAGAGAGAGAATATCAAGCAGGCTCCACACTCAACACAGCACGCAATGTGGGGCTGGAACTCACACACTGCGAGATCACAACCTGAGGCAAAATCAAGAGTTGGACACTCAACCTACTGAGCTACCAGAACTTTCCTGCTTCTCAGTATGCTAATATGTATTAATAGAACGGGAGAGAATTTACCATGTATATTTCCCAATCTTGTTTGACCCAAGATCCCTCCCGGGGAGGCCAGTCCCCCTCCCGCCGTGTAACACTGATCAATGTTTCCGGATACAGTGGGAGCACCGTCTCAGGAACACACGTTTCAGCCCAACAGGGGAGAGGGCCCGCGCACTTGTAGCTTCATGTCTGACAGACGTGCTGGGGTGGCTTCAATAGATTCCAGATGGAACTGGGGTCTTAGGCGTAGCGCCTTCTCCGCGGGCCACTGCATGATCCTGGGGGAATGAGTGAACACTGGGGAAGGGCACTTCCGCATTTTGGGTCTGCGATTTCATGTCAGAACTCTCTGGCTGGGATTTGCAGGACCTTGGCCCCAGCCGGAGGGTTCGGCCCAGCGAGCAGCCAGGTCAGGAGGCAGGGCTCTCTCTCTCATACTTTCCCTGACTTTCCCAGTGCCACCCAGAACTCTGGGCTAGCATCACAAACAGCCGTTTCCCAAAGACATCCAAGAAATTTCCCTCAACTCTGTATATTTCAGGAAGGTAGCACAGAGCCGGCTCTAGGCCAGTGGGCCAGGCAGCTCACTGAGTCACCCCCAGGATGCCAGGCCTTGGGGTCGGGCAGCGGGGCAGGGTGGGCAGTGCTGATGTTCACGGTGGGGCTAATTGATGGGGTTTACCCAGGGTGATGGTAGTGCTGGGAGGCCAGTCCGCCGCTTCTGGCAGTCAGGATGCGCCTTGACTCACTCCATTAAACTTGCCTCTGGCCGGAGCCCGTCCCTGCCCTGCTACTGGGAGGTTTTCCTGCCAAGAAGCACATTTTCCGAAACTGCTGCTGTCACCCTTTTCCCCGCCCATCCCCTTCCATGTTCTCTGCAAACCGAACCCCAGGCTGAGGAGGGCTCTTAGGCTGGGGCTGCTTCACTGTCAAGTACTTATCAGCCTATTTATAGCTCCAGTTAAGGATTCAGGTTCGGGAGTGTTCCATTAAAAGACCACATTAACGAGTCCTCAGAGAAAATCTCTCACAAAGCTTTTGAGCTCATAACCACTTGGCCGTGATGAGCTTCTAGTGTGTTAACATTCATAAAATAAAATTGTTCCGGGTGCCGGCACTCCGGCATTCCCAGGCCTCTACCCACCAGAAGCTTCTCCCTAGGTGCCGGCCCCGGGATCGGCACGGAGCCTGCTTGGGCACAGGCGTCCGTCACTGTCACTTGGGGCCCTTTCTGCCTAGCTGGGCTCCGGGTGCTGTCTGTGCTCATGGGGTGAGCGTCCCTGAGAACCGTGTGCTGGCCTGCAGAATCTGGCACCGTTCAGACCCTCAGAGAGGCTCTGGAAGGGGCTGCTGCAGGGGTGGGAGGCAGGAGGGAGGAGGGGGGATAGCCCTGGCAAGAGGGAGGGGTGACAGGAGGGAGGAGAAGAGAGGGAGTCCTGGGAGGAGGGAGGGGTGATAGCAGGGAGGAAAGAGGGGAGGTGGGAGGGAGGAGGGAGGGGAGTCCTTGGGGGAGGGAGGAGGGATGGAAGGCAGGAGGGAGGAGGAAAGGGAGACAGGACAAAGAGGGAGGTCCTGGGAGGAGAGAGGGAAGAAAGGAGGGAAGGAGGGAGGGAAGGAGGGAGGGAAGGAAGGAGGGAGGGGACATAGGAGGGAGGAGCAAGGGGAGGCAGGAGAGAGGGGGAAGCCCTGGGAGGAGGGAGAGGACGAAGGAGGGGAGGCAGGAGGGAGTGGAGGAGGGAGGAGGGAGGGGAGAAGGGAGGGAAGATGGAAGGTGTGGGGCCAGGAGGAGAGAGACTCTTTGTGCTGGAGTTCAAATCGGAAGAAACAAGTTTTGGAAAAGCTTCCTGCTGTATGACCTTATCTGGAAAGTCAGCATTTCAGGGTCTTTCTGAAGTTGGAGGGCACCATTCGCTTGTTCTTGTTCTTGGTTCTTCAGTGTCCCCAGAGAAAAAGACTTCGGAGCGACAAACACTGTTAGGGTTTTGCTCTTTCTTTCTGCCCTTTCACCTCAAGCTTTCAATCTCCAGCCTCATGACATCAGCCCTTATTTTTAGGGATGTTTTGATGTGATATGTTTAACACGCTGCCGCGACCCAAGCATTCGAACGGGTGGCCAGCGGGCACTCGAGCCGGTTCACGGTTGGCTGTCCTTCATACTGGGGCCCATTGGGGCTGGGACATGGGATCCTGGGCTGGACCCCAAGACTCCCGGAGGGTGGGGAGGGACGTGGCGGGGTGTGAGGCAGACTCGGGGGGTCCCACCAGCCTTGGGACCAGTCCGCTTTGTTCACCCAGGCGGCTGAGACCGTGTGACCGGCCACGGTCCCTGCATTATTGCTGGAGATGCCCAGCGTGCTGCTGGCCACATTGACATTCGAGGAGAAGTCCCAGAGGAAGTACGAAAAGCGCCTTGAGGCTTCTTGCACTTGATTCCCAAGGTCTGAGTCTGTACTTTTGAGGCAGAAATGGGCTGGCGGGATGTTGACTGTGGTGATACTGCGTAGCGCCTTAGAAATGGACTTAGAAATGGACCAAGGAGGATGAACTTGGCCGCACGTGACCCCCATTAATGGTCAAGGGCAGGGAAGAGAAGAGAATGTTTCTGCCCAGAAAGAACCTCCAGTGAAGCAGCAACACACACACACACACCCCAAAATACATCTTATCTGTGGTAACCACGGGGAGGATCACGTTATCTTCCTTTAAGAAGCTGCTAGCTCTTTCATAACTGGACTCGGCCCTCCAGCCGAGGCCACGCTCTTCCTGAGCTGCCTTGAGTGAGGGATGTCCAAGTGATGAGGGCATCTCTACCTGGTCCTCGCCCTCTAACGGGAACCACCTCTCTGGAGCTGGCGAAGACAGGGCCAGATTTGGCCCGTGGTGTGGGCTCTCCTTGTTTAATCCTGCTTCCTTCCCTTTCGCCTTTTACACACCTTTTCTGCAACAACTCTCTTGCCCTTTCTCCGTACCCGTGACTGCTTCCCAGAGGACCTGCCTGGTACGGACCCGCAGACAGGAATGCATTTGGAAATCGCAGAGGACCGAAGTTACTTCCCAGGCCCAAACGTGTTGAAAAGGCGTCTGGATCCTTTGTGGGACTCCAGGCCTGGCCTTGGGGTGGCAGGTGGGCCACGGGACAAAAAGCTGGGGAGGGGGTAAGGCGGGAGAGAACACCGTGCAGAAGCGCAGCTGATTTCCCGGAGGAGGAGACGAGGAAAAGGTTCAGTGCGGCCCAAACGAACTGCTGAATGTGAGCTGAAAAGTCAACCGCGGCGGAGCGCCTTCCTTCCCATTGTCACATAGACACCGCTCGAGTCGGGGTCCAGACACGCAGGGGCCGTCCTATTTCCCAATCTGACTTTGGGGAAGTAAGTCAATATTTGCAGCCGCTGAGTTTGCTTGGAGCTCTGCCCGGGAGGACGAGCCCAGAGGGGAGAGCGGGCCCTCCCGAGGCGGGTCCCTGGGGGCTGGGCTGGTGGCGGGTCCAGGACACCGCACGGGGTTTAAGGCCAAGGTGCAGACTTTATTTGCGGTGATCCGATACTTCCTCCTATGGCTGACACGTGGGGAAGCAAGGGGAAGAATTTCTTCTATTTGGCAAACCAGTGTATTTCAGTTCATACCCGAGAGCCTCGTTTACAGGTATTACCCTGCATGGCTTATATCAGAATGAGTTATTCTGAATAAAATAGCTTTAAAGATGAGACAGGACAGTCGGTACTTAAAGGACATATGACGGATCTTTTTGGAAAGTAAATTTCTGAAGGAGGCACCAAAACCCTGCTGTTCAATGAACAACTGCTTTATTGTCTGAACGGGAGCTTTGATGCAGCATGTTTTTTAAAAAACCAGGATGATGTACGTGTACTTGTAAATTCTCAAATGCCCCGGATACTGCGTGTACCCACCGTGGATACTTTCCCAGGAGTGTATTTGGGAGCCGCCCCAACTTCTCTGCAGCCACCAGCCTTTCAAGCCACGAGCGGGAACTCGCAGCCTTTATTTTAACCCTGAGCAGGGACGAGGGTAAAGGAACAAGGCATTTGAGGGTGGCCTGACCCCGGCTGCAGTGTCCCTGTCTCTAGGTAGGCACAAGGAAGTGGCCCCTGCTCCCCAAAGGAGTGTGGCTCCAGTTTTTCCCACCAGGTTCTTCCCCGTCCTCATTCCTGGCCCCACACACAGAACCCGGGCCTATCTGTCCATCCATCGGCCACGGTGGCCCAGAGTGGCTCAGGTCATAACTTAACCGGTATTTGTCCTTCCAGGTCCGGACAAAGGGGTGGCAGACAGACTTCACTTCCGCGTCACGTCCTTTCGATTGCTGATCTGCCTGGGCCACTGCGTGGAGGGATTTTAAGGACATTTCCAGGCTTATAGGAATCAGCTACCCCTAGCTGATTGACCATGGCAGCTGTAGGTGCTGGCGAGGAGCCCGAGAACATGTGTGTCATTTATTTGTCCTACTGGCCCGGGATCATCGGTCTCCTGTCTGCACCATGTCCCCCAGCGCGGTTCCTCCGTTAGACTGGGAACGCTGAGCGATCCTGTGTGGGCCCACCCCTGTTTCTTCACGGTCACCCTCTTACTCTTTGTGAACTGGAACATTTCACGTTCACAGATCCATTCTCCCTGACAATTCGTTCCACCCTGGAGCAGTGAGCAGCCAGCAGCTGGGTAGTGCTGGGCAGTGCAGGACAGGCAGACTCCCTCGGACCCCAGGGACCCCAGGGACCCCAGGGGTCCAGTGCAAGCCGGCCTCAGTGTCAGCAAACCAAGCCAATGCCTCCTGAAAGTTTCAAGGGCCCCAAAACCCTGCCCTCCTCAGCCTTCCTTCACAGATGCATAAAACTCAACCACTGGTGTGTTTTCTGTAAGTGGAAGATTTTTTTGTTTCATCTTCTTTATTTATTTTGAGAAAGAGAGAGTGAGGTGGGGAGAGGGACAGAGAGAGAGGGAGACAGAGAATCCCAAGCAGGCAGCCCAGAGACCGATATGAGGCTTAAACTCACAAACCGTGAGTTCACGACCTGAGTGGGAACCCAGAGTTGGACGCTTAACTGACTGAGGCACCCAGACGCCTCTGTAAGTGGAAGATTTTGAATCCCACCTCGTCGTGAGCTCGTCTTCCTCCCTTCTCATGTTGGTGTCAATTTGGAATGGGGCCAGGGAGCAGGAAGAGAAAGGAGGGGGTTCCAGGGAGGCTGGGGATGGAAACTCAGAAGGGGGTGATGGGGAAGACAGGTTTTGCCTAAAGGGTCAGCTGGGTCCCCCACCAAAAGACACGTTCAAGTTCTAACCACCCGCCCCTGTGGCTGTTGCCTCAATTGGGAGCAGGGTTTTTGCAGATGTGGTCAAGTTCAGATGAGATCATCAGGGTAGGCCCTACTCCAGCTTGACTGGGGCCCTTACAAGACGAGGAGGAAGCAGGGGCATGGAAAGAGGCCCTGTCGGGGGGTGAGGGGGTGCGCAGAGCCTGGCGAGAGGCCGTCACCAGCCCAGGCCCACCCAGAGCCTCTGGGACTGGGAGAGACAGAGAAGGGTCCTCCCCTGGAGGCTTTGGGTCGGCCAACACCTTGATTTCAGACCCGTAACCTCCAGAGGGGTGAGGGAATAGAGTCGTTTCAGCCCCGGTCTGCACAGCTTTGTTTCAGACGATACGGCCTGTTTCTCTCATTCCTAAAAACGGAGTCGTCATTATGATAGATACCATAGATGACTATTGTCATATTATTGGAGGTTCGGGGGTCTTAGCCACTGGATAAACTGTAGGCCAAAAGAAGACCTTCACTTAAGGTCGGCGGCAGGAGTGAGCCGTGCGCACAGGGCCTGCAGGACCCAGTGAGTAGACGGTGCCAGGTTGCCCGCAGCTCAACACGCGTGCACCACTGAGAAATAAAAGGACTCGCCGTGGAAATGACCGGCGTGGACGGCCAGGGACATGCAAGCGGCAAGGAAAGAAAAGAGAGCGCGAGACCTGTAAATCAGCAGGTGCGAGAGTTGGGGAAAAGTAGGGAAGCGGCAGACCAAAGTCAGGCTCCAACTCGGTTCCCAGAAGTTAGAGCGGGAAGTGAGGGTTGGCCCGCTGCGCGAACCAGGCTCCCAAAGACCACAAGGTGGTGGCGTGGGGCGAGGGGCACCTGAGGGAGGTGTCAGGGTCCTCTGTGTCCTCTTGGAGCAGCAGGGACGGACAGAACCACCTGTCCGGAGTTTGGTGCCCGGGTTTGGGACAGCTGCAGGAACCGATTCTTTGATAAACGCCTCCTTCGTTAGAATTGCCCAGAAGGGCAGCGGCCGCAGCAGCAGCAGCAGCAGCAGCGAATTCGGAGATCAAAGGGTCTGTATCCCCAAGTGACAGCATGAGTGGCTTAGGAATCCCTTGTCACCTCGGAGACGTGGCAGCCGGAGCCTCGGTTCTCATAACCTGGGGCTGGTAGGAGCTGCCAGCTCCGGGGCTGCAGAAGAACCCTGAAATGAGAGCTTGGCTGGCGGCTGAACGGGCAGAGCACCAGGAGGGGTCATGTGGCAGGAGTGGAGCCAGTGGCCCGGCTGGGAATAGAGGAGACTGTTCCAAAGTCTCAGGTTTGCGTCCAAACCTGATGAAGGGTAAACAGCAGACAAAGCACGGGAACCACAGAGGGGTATCTGAACTTGTCCTCAAACGTCAGCGGTGCCAGCGGCTGCCCCCAGGAGCACAGACTCACCACCAATTCCTGAATGCGTGGTGTTTTGAATCTGGCGACCGGCAGCGGCAGCCCAGCCTGAAATCAAGGGAGAATCAGTTCTGAGACTTCATGTCCATTTCGCTTCTCCTCTTCAACCCAAGTTCACCCGGTTACGGCCTCATCATTCTTCCTCTTGGAAAATGTCATTACTCATGCGAACTTGAAAATGAGTAGATTTAGATGATGAAAGAAAAAACCCCTCTGAATTAAAACTCTCTGTGACGGGCGCCTGGGTGGTTCAGTTGGTCAAGCGTCTGACTTCAGCTCAGGTCATGATCTCACATCCGTGGGTTCGAACCCCGCGTCGTGCTCTGTGCTGACAGCTCGCGGAGCCTGGAGCTGCTTCGGATTCTGTGCCTCCCTCTCTCTCTGCCCCTGCCCTGCTTGTGCTCTGTCTCTCTCTGTCTCTCAAAAAATAAAACGTTAAAAAAAAAAAAAAGATTTTTAGGGGCGCCTGGGTTACTCAGTCGACTTCAGCTCAGGTCATGATATGGTTCATGAGTTCAAGCCCCGTGTCGGGCTCTGTGATGACGGCTCGGAGCCTGGAGCCTGCTTCGGACTCTGTGTCTCCCTCTCTCTCTGCCCCTCCCCTGCTCACACTCTCTGTCTCTCTCTCTAAAAAATAAATAAAACACTACAAAAATAAAAAAAAAGATTTTTGAAACTCTGTGACAAAAAGATCTCTGTGTGTTGGTGACAATCTACTTCAAGTGATACGTCCAATGTCAGGATCCCTCCGTAAAATGAGAATGGGGACTATTCGATGTAGCATTATTAAAATGCCCATACCAGGCAAAGTCAACAAATGTGTTCTTAGTGGTAATTATGATGATAGAGAAACAGAAAAATGTGAAAAAATATGGACATATATGATTATATGGAATTGAAATCCAGGGTTATAAAACCCAAGTAACTGGAATACGCTAAGACAGAAAGATGCTGTGTCCAGCTTTGTGTCGTTGACCAACGTGTCCAAGTGGTGGAGCCTCTATCTTCTCGACTATAAAATGGGGATGATGTGTCCTCATACAGCAGCTCTAATGAGGTTGCTCAGAGCAGAGCTTGGCACACAGAACGTGATAAATGGCGAACAGTAGGAATGTAGTAACAGTGAGTGTATTTGTGATAAATGACAGAGATTCGATGTGCAAAATCTATAAAATGTTCTTGCAAAGGTCCAAGCATACGAGACTCTCTAAAACATGGCCCAAAGAGTTCACAGTTCACCAGAGTTGAAATGAAAGTTCGTGAGCGAATTCAGGGAATATCCCTTACTCGCTACACTCACCGGTCACGAAGCCGAGAGTAATGCAAATATCAAATGCCATTATAACAACAGGGATGCCAGTGAGATAGCAGTTAAGCAGGAATAGCCAGGAATTCCTGATGAAGTACAAACTGGCTTGATTATTTTGGAAGGGAATTTGGAAGAGTTACCAAAAGCCATAACATTCTACGCGTTGTCCCCATAATTCTGTTCTGGAGAACAAAATAATTCAAATTAAGAGGAAGCTATACTTATAATGAGGCATGAAGGTAGAATGACAAGAATTTTAAAAATCCAATAATACAGTAGTGGTTACTTTGTCATAGAATACTAACTCTATAATGTATTACATGGTGACTAAAAATGACAGAGCGTAGGGGCGCCTGGGTGGCTCAGTTGGTTTAGTGTCCGACTTCGGCTCAGGTCACGATCTCGCAGTTCGTGGGTTCGAGCCCTGCGTCCGGCTCTGTGCTGAGAGCTCAGAGCCTGGAGCCTGCTTCGGATTCTGTGTCTTCCTCTCTCTCTGCCCCTCCCCTGCTTGTGCTCTGTCTCTCTCTCTCTCTCAAAAATAAACAAGCATTAAAAAAAAAATTTAAGAAAATTACAGAGTATCTACAAAATAGAGTGCCTCTAAAATAATGTCAAGTAAGATACAATACACTGAAGTAATTGTGAATATTTTAAAAGTAACATATAAATATATATGGATATATACAAAAGGAAGCTATTAAGAAATACAATTCATCTTATATTGGTAAAGAGATTTGGATGTAATTATCTGTATATTGTTTTATTAATAAATATATTTATATAATCTTAATTTTTCCATATTACCTGTTATGAATCCATAACTCTTCATGATTCACTTTGTATTGACCAACATTTGGGTATAAAAATCCAACTCAGGAATTCAGTTAGGATGCAAATGAGCTATGTCCTCTGTGGGGCATTTCCTGATTCTGTTCAGAAATATCGCCTGAAGGGCGCCTGGGTGGTTCAGTCGGTTAAATGTCAAACTTCGGCTCACGTCATGATCTCGTGGTTTGTGAGTTCGAGCCCCGCGTCGGGCTCTCTGCTGTCAGCACAGAGCCTGCTTTGGATCCCCTGTCCCCCTCTGTCTCTGTCCTTAACCCTGCTTGCACTCTCTCTCTCTCTTAAAATAAATAAACTTTAAAAAAGAAAAAAAGGGATTTCACCTGTGTGTATGTGTCTTTCTAAGGACAACTTTATTCCTCCAGATTTGCTTTTGGTTCCCTGACACCCTATTTCGCGTGGCTATAAGAATTCCAACTTTTTAACCAGCGAAATTGTTCTCTACTATATCTTGGAACACCTTGAAAAGTCCATGGATTTTTCAATCAGGGAAGGAAAGTTAATTAGGAAAGTACCAAATAACTAGAAGAATATCACACGGGATGAGAGAAGCCCAATAGAAATGTTCAGTCATTCACCTGCTTAGTGGTTTTTGAGAAACCCACTAAGTTTTATAAATGACAGCAACACTTTCTCAAAGCGGCAGATCAGAACCTACATATGCATGTGGAGAGAAGCTATTTTTGTCTCTGGGTTCTAGTTACACAGCCACAGCCCGGAAGCTTTGTTCTGAGAATTCACGCTGTCATCAAAAGGACTCAATACAAACACAGCCATGGGCCCGCCAGTGGCTTAGCGGTAGCCATAGCTGCAGTCTCTTCTGTCACGTGAAAAACTCAGGGCTTTTTCTGGGTCTGGAATGTCTGTGGGCCACGCCCTCTGCCTGCCTTTCCTTCCCCTGGAATCCGTGCTTTAGCGTTGGCTCAGTTTCCCCACATCACCGAGCGTTCTGCTCACCTCCATGGGAACTCCACAGCAGTCGGGAGCTGGCTCTTTTTGCTTTTACGTTGACCACGGTGACTCTCTATGGCCAGCTGCTGCAGAACTGACAGGCACCTGTGTGTCCCCTCCTAACTGAGGGCGAACTTCTCCGGGGGACGTGTGTCCAGTTCATAGTTTTGACGTGGCCTGTGGCCCATAGGCCCTCAGGGGATCTGAATGTGCGGTCTGCGTCGAGAATTTAGGGGGTCTATGACGTTCCCCAAGTCCCGGGCCAGGTTTGTATGCCTGTCGGGGGCAGACGCTGGGGTGGCCTCCAAACAGGGGTCCCTCCATTCTTTTGTCCTGTGAAGGCTCCCGGGGTTTGAGCCAATCCTGGGGGGCTTCCTCCTCCTGCCAGGACTAGGGCTATGATCAGGCACATC
The DNA here is from genome assembly GCF_023721935.1 of Panthera uncia. Lineage (NCBI taxonomy): Eukaryota > Metazoa > Chordata > Mammalia > Carnivora > Felidae > Panthera > Panthera uncia. Next base: position 114,194,704 of record NW_026057580.1, on the reverse strand, counting down.
CGCCTTCCAGATCGAGGGGACCTGAGGGGAGGCCGGCAGGGAACTTCTGGGCAGGAGCTCTCTCACCAACGACAAGGACATCCGACAGGGACAGTTCCTCCTGGAGCTCACCCGGCACCTGGACCAAATCCTGCTCCTCCAGGCCCACAGGCCTAGCCGATGTGACAAAGTCGGGAGGCTCCTGGGGCTCCGTGTGTGACAGAGCACTGCCTTCACAGGCCCCGACGAGTTGACTCTGTGCTCGTCAAACGACACAAGAAATGTCCTATTTCTTAAGGCACTTTAATTGCATTTTCTCTATGTTTGTAGCTGATGCACTTAACACGCCCACGTAGGGTTTTCACGAGATGGCCAGACGGATCAGAGTCCCCGCCCCGCTCGGCGGCCAACCACGGTTAAGCATCTTTGCAGAAGGTGTTCAGTAGATACTGACTGACTGACGGATGGGTGGGAGCACCGAGGAGCCTGGAAATGCCTCCCCGAGTAACCCAGGTGCACGGGAACCTGCCGGGCCACACGCACCGGGGTGCGGGCTGAGGCATTCGGCTCCTGCGCTCCCGCCCCCTTCCCCGGGCGGCCAGGCCACGGGGGAGGGAATCGGGGAGGCCTGAATGTTAAGCAAGCTGGGGCCTCGGGGTGCTGCCCAGAAGGCGATGCCGTAGAAACGAGCTGGGGGGGGGGGTGGAGGCCGAGAGGCCTCCTCGTCAGGAGCATGCGGGGCCAATAGGTTTTAATTCTTCCAGGCCAACCCTGACTGCTTCGAGTCGTGTTGAGAAGGATTCTGAAGCTGTGAGGCCTAAACTTAGCCTCCGGTATTAAGTCTGCCGAGGACACGAATCAGATACGCATCCTCCCGAGGACGGGTTCTTGGCTTCTGGAGCAGGAAACGCTGGGGGCCCCTCCAGAGCTGAGACTTTCAAAGAGGGGGTCTGCATATTTCGTGCAAAAGGCCTGCTCCCCCTGCCAGACGTGTCTGTTCAAAGACGATCTGAGACGGGGGCCATACCTCCCCCAGAAAGCACACGAAGGTACTCGTCTCATCAAGCCACTTCTGTAGAAACCCATAAACTGGCACCGGTTTGTCAGTGAGCCTGGGGAAGTCTTCTCCCGTCCACCCCTGGAGCTTCTCTTCCGCAGACGGCGGCCGGCAGACTCTGAGGGGCTCCCTTTCCAGAGGCCGCAGGGAAGAGCGAGACCCTCTGTCTGCCTGCCTCTGCTCAGCGGTCACTCCTACAGGCCCGGGCTGGGGTCAGGCACGGCCACGGGCACCCGGAGACTCAGCTTTCACTCAAGCTCTGTCAGGGGTCCTTGTCAGCCTCCGGGGACCAGTGTGCCCCTTGCAGGACGGAGGGGTGCCTGATCCAGTGCCGTGGGCAATCCCTGGTCCGGGCGGGTGCCGCGTCCCGTCCTCACGTCCGGCTCTGGGGGTGGCTCTGCTCACATGGGCGCTGGCGGAGGAGCGCGGGGATGAAGCCCATCCCGGTGGGAGAACATCAATGGGGCCCAGGGCTGGTGGGAGCCTCCGCCCGGCCGCTGAGGAGAGGGAGGGGCAGCCTGGGCAAGGGCCCAGAACGGGACTCGGGTCCAGGGAACTGAGGGCCCCCGCTCACCTGGCCCAGGAGATGTGTTGTGCTCTGAACACATGACCGATGGCGGAAACGGGATTGCGGGAAGACTTATGTGGCTTCAGGAGGCCAGGAGGCAGTGGGCAGAGCCCAGAGGCAAGAGGCGGCCTCTGGAGGACGTGGGGCTGGGGGGCTGGAGAGCCAAGGGCAGGTGCGGGGAAGGGGCCCTCACCTCCCCCATCCTTGTGCCCCTCCCCCCTCTAATCCACCTCTCACTCCCTTCTCTTCTCCTTTCTCCTCCCCCTCCCCCGCTCCCAGGTAGGTGACAGGCCGAGCTGGCTTCCCCACGTCCCCGACAAGGGCTGAGAGGTGGCTGGGCCTCTGCCACCAGGACCTCCTTGGAAGACGGATGGCTCCCTCCACCCTCCCGGCTCTCCAAGCTGGGGGTCGGGGGAATTGGCAGGGGGGAGGGGTTGGGGGTTGGGGGTTGGGGGTGGCTGGTGCCTGAAAGTTTGCTTGGAGCAAGGCAGATGGTGCCCTGGGCTCAGTGGAGGTGGCGGAAGGACATGACCTTCCTCCCGGCCTTTCTTTTGGGAAAGGAAGTCTTTGGAAGTTTGTAGCAACTGAATAAATCTCGTCACTTTGATAAGCAGGGACCCGTTTCACTCCCTGTGTGGAGAAAGCTCCACACTTCCTCCGATTGTTTCGGTTTATTGAATTTCAGTATGTGAGACATGATAGCCTCATTCCTGGGGAGCTCGGGGAGGAAGTTCAGGGGCCAGGCCCACGCTGGCCAGCGCGGGAGGAGCGGTGCGGGCTGGGTTATTCTTGCGAGTTATTTTGATCTGCTGGCCCCAGTCAGCTCATGTTTCTGTGCCCAGCCTCAGGGCCACGTAATGGGAGGATGAGGCGTTTCATTATAATAATAGACTCCGAGCTCACTGGAGGCGGGCGGTTCTCCGAGGGCATTGGGACCACGTTGGCTCCGGGCGCCCTCGGTGCCAAGCGCACTGCCTGGGCGTGGGGCAGAAGGGAAGGCGGGGGACAGAGCAGCGCCGCTTCTGGGGGCTCCCCGGGAACGAAGCCTTCCTCTGCGCCGCTCCAGGGAACAGAAGTGACTCACGGGGAGCCTGACTCACGAGATCGATGGGCGGGAGGGCTGGGGAGGCAGCTGGCAGCCTGACATAAGGAAGCATGTTCTCGCCATTAAAGCTGCTTGGAAAAAATGGAACCGATTGCCCAGAGAGATTAGACGCTCCTTCTGTCCGGCACCTCTCACCCCAGCCCCGCGTTTTCTATGTGAATTTCTAAATTCAGGAATTTCTTATTTGATAGAGGTCACTACTTTGCTAGGCTGCAGCGACAGAGTGCCACATGCTGGGCACCTTGAACAACAGGCTCCAATCCATTGCCTCCGACTCTGGAGGCTGCAAGTTGAAGATGGGGGTGTGTGGCAGGGGGGGCTCCTGCAGAGGCTGGGAGGGAGAGTCTGTCCCACGCCCCTCCCCTGGCTTCCAGGGCTCTGCAGGTGATCTCTGGTACTCCTGGGCTTGTGCAGGCGTGACCCCAGCCTGCCTTCGTCCTCACCCGGCCTTCTCGCTACGTGCACATCTGCGGCCAAGTTTCCCTGTCTGAGGCCCCCAGAGACACCGGGCTAGGCCCACCCTACTCACGCCAACTTAACCGATCATGTCTGCCATGACTCTGTTGCCCCATAAGGTCATACTCTCAGCTACTGAGGGTCTGGACGTCCGTATATGAATTGGGGGTGCGGGGGGTGGGTGGGCACAATTCAATCCATAACAGACGTGGTCCATATGCATCGTAGAAACTCAGAAAATAGAGCAGAGTGAAAAAGAAAGAAGTAAAAACTTCCGCGTTTCTACTGCTCAGGGACGACCGCTTTGAGTATCTTGGAGCACAGCCTTCTGAGGAAGAGATCTTAACACGGACGAGGCGCACTGGCTTCTTTCAACCATCTTTCCCTTTCTGCGCCACTAAGTTCATAATCTAGGTTCAAGCTGTGTCTTGTTCACAGCGGTTTCGCTCGAGCGGATAGCCGACCCTCGGCTGCGCATTTTAACCAGTTGCTGTGTCCCGTTAGTCTCTTTCACCGTCACTGTCCCTTGGGGACATTGGCTTGGTTTGGGCAGTTACGCTGCGCGGTGTCTCGCCTCCTGGATTAGTTCAGCTGCTTCTCTGAGATGTGGTTTGTCTTGTTCCTCTGTCCCCTGTGTTGCCTGTCACCGGGGCTCATTTGAGCTGAGATGTCTGACGGACTCACGTGAGGCGTGTTTGCACAGGTGACACGGGCACGGCTAAGGCACCTCCGTCAGCGACGTGAAATGGCTGGGCGACTCAGGCCGGGCCTTTCCAGGTCTTCCCGGGCACCTGGGTGTTCTTGCCTTGGTGGCCAGGTAGCACCTGCCCTCGAGTTCTTGCAACAACTGAAGTTTTTATAGCTCGAAGGTTTCCGATAGTTGACGCAGGAACTTGCCCTTTCTGGTAGCGACTGGCCCTGGGAGGGGAACTGGGGCACCCTTTGGGGAGCACGCCCCCCCCCGCCCCCCTGCCTTGCCCTGTCTCTGCTCCTGAGCCTCCCTGATGGTGACCCTTTGGGGACCACACTGGTCCCAAGATTTCCAGGGCTGAGAATTCCTGTCCTTGGATTTCCAACACTACATCCACGAACGTGGGGTGATGGGGCATGCTTTCCTGCAGACCTGTGCCTGCATCAGGGTCCTGGCCCCACGAAGCTTCGAGACCAGGTCTTGGTGTTCTTCCGTTGCCTCCTACACCATTTCCAGCAAGGACCGTAGCTCTTTTCCCAGCATTTACAGTGGTTGTTCTCTTTAGAAGACCAATTTACAAAACAGCAGCAAACTTTGTGTGTATATTGTGCTTTTTTTAAAAGATTTTATTTTTTTAATGTTTCTTTTATTTTGGGGAGAGAGGGGAGGAGTGCAGGGAGGCGGGGGGACAGAGGATCCGAGGCAGGCTCTGCACTGACAGCAGTGAGCCCGACGTGGGGGTCGAACTCACAAACCATCAGACAAAGTCGGATTCTTAACCGACTGAGCCACTCGAGTGCGCTGTGCCGATTTTTTCTGACAAATGCATACACTTGTATAACTCAAACCTCTGTCGAGATACAGAACCATCCCATCACCAGGAAAGTTCCTGAGTGTCCCTTCCAGTCGGTCCTGGCCCACCCAGAGGCTGTTTCTGCTTCCTCCACCATAGGTAATGTTGCCTGTTGTGGAACTTCATGTAAGAGGAAGTCTTCTTCTAGCGAGGCTAGTTTGGGTTTCATCCACAGTGGTGCAGTGTAGGGACATACCCCACTTTCCCCATTCTCCTACTGATGGACACTCGGGCTGTTTTGGTTTCTTTGCTATTACAAATAAGCCTCTACCGACATTCTTGTACAAGTAACTTTGTGTACAAATGTTTCATTTCTCTTGCGTAAATATCCAAGAGTGAAATTAGTGGGGCATAGTTGAAGTAGTTACAAAATTTACCCCTCCTATCAACAACCTCGGGCAGTTCTGGTATTTTTCTGCCTTTTATTTTTTTTTGCCATTCTGGTGGGTGGGTATGTGGTGGTATTTCCTTGTGGTTCCAGTTTGCATTTCCCCAGTGATTTATGATTTTTTTTTAACATGCTTATTGGCCATTTGCATATATTCTTTTGTGACTGTAACTTTCTAAAATTAATTTTTATCCCTCGTCCTTCATAAGCACTAGGGCTGTTGTTGAACGATAGGCATTCAATACGTGAATCGAATTTCTTGCACGCCCTTTAGTTGAGACTAAGACACGTGGATAGAAGTGGTCTTTGAGAAGAAGCAAGGTCGCATGTGTTCATCCGTGTGTCCTGATTCCCACTGTCTGGGTCTCTGTAAGCCCATCATCAGCAGGTGCTAGAGGGGGTGGGGAGGAGGCACAGAGCCTGCAGCTGAGAACAGGGAGGGAAGGAGGTGCAGCTTCTGGGACCGGACCCTTGGCATTGGAGAGTCTTGACGCCGAAGAGTTTTTCTTCAAGAGTCAGGTAGACGGAGCGAATCGTGTTCTCCAAGTGGAGAATGACATTTACTACCCTCCCTGGAAGAGGTTACTTTGAGGCACCTCAGCTGGTTTGCAAGAGGACAACCAGAGCCACTGGGCAGACCCCAGGCACTCACGCCCCACCCAGCAGAGCACGCCCCCCCCCCCCGCCCCCCTGCCTTGCCCTGTCTCTGCTCCCTGCCCAGTTGGACGTGGAGACTCCAACTCAGTGTTGTGCTCATGTTATCACCCCTCCTCTGCCCATCTGAGGTGCTCCCGCGTGCCCCACACAGGATCCCCTTCGCTTAGAAGGGGGCTCGTTTCATCTTGGGAGGACTTCACAGCTGTGTTTCTGTGGACTCAGAAGCTACCCAGGAGTGTCACCGGAAGACCTCAGAACGGGCCACAGATGAGGCAGAACAGAGAAAGAAGGGAGAAACCAGCTGAAGGGGGAAGGAGGCAGGGAGAGGCAGGGAGGGATGCCCAGCCCTCAGCTGTCCGCCCCTGCATCCCCGTTACAGGCTCCTTGAGGGGTCGTGGGAACGTGGGGCCCAGCAGCCTCCACCTGCTGGAGATCTCACGTCGCCTCTGACTATGGGTTTAAAACGTGTCTGGCAAAAGGCAGTGGTGGACAATGAGTAGATTATGAAAATATGAGTTTATGATCCAGAGAGATCCCCACGCCTCGCCTTACATGGTGGAGATCCACGTTATAAAACAGGCTCCCCGTTCCGGAGTCTTCTCTGTGCCGGGATGCACCTGTCCTCCTGATTCCTTTAGAACAAGCTGCCATTGTGCCGCCGTACCTGAACTTGAAACCGGCCCCAAAAGCAGCGGCCGCAGCCCTCCAAGGTCTAAGAGAGGAAACGAGTCGGGACGTCCAGGGACACGGGTGAGGGGGTGGAAGGCTACTCGGTGCGGCGGCCCGGCGTGGGGCCCTGCCCTGGGGGCCCCGAGGGGCCGGTGCAGCCTCCTGGTTCTGCCCACGCCAGGCCAGAGAGGATTAGGGGGAGAGGAGAAGAAAGGCCGGTGGAGAAGAAAGTGCAGCTCGAGCGAACACAAAGCAGCTCTCTGCGTGACGGCCATGGCAAAGCTGTCCCTCCGGCGAGAGCGACGGTGAGAAAGTGTCCGAGCCTGGCCCCTGTCAGCCTCACTGAAAGCAGCCGCTGGCCTCGGTGTCCCGGCGCCTGGGAGGGCTGCAGGCTGGCACCGGACATCGCCACATCCGCGCTCCCAGGATGGCGCATTCCCAGGCCCCGCAGACAACCTTGGCCGCGTCCCATTTCCTCCCGGAGAAAAGCTTTAGACGCTCCAGGGGGGCAGGGGCTGCGGCATCTTCGGGGGGGGGGGGGGGGGCAGCTCCCTCCCCTGCACAGTGGCCCAGATCGGAGTCGCTGGGATGTTACACCCCCTTGCAAAGGCCCGTGGAGGGGCCGTGAAGAGCTGTGTGTGGAATAGTGCATTGTTTACTAGCCTCTGTGATCATCGATGAGATCCCAGAGCCCAACGTTTGAAAGGAACTTTGGGACCAAGACCTGGCCCCGTCACCTCATTTTCCAGAAGGGGAAACTGAGGCCCAAAGAATTTAAGTGTTTGGCGGCCAAGAGCTCTCAGCTGCCCGGTGGCCTCCTGAATTCCAGCCCAGGGCAGGCCCTTTGTGCTACTTGGAAAGGGAAAGGGCGCGGGTGTGGGAAACGGAGGGAAGTCTCTGAACCAACGGGGGGCGCTGTCCTGGGCTGAACCCCACAAGGGAGGTCCCGGGTAGATCGGCATCTGGGGGCAGGGGTGGTCTCCAGGAAGGGATGCAAAATGCCGTGAGCAGGGAGCGGTCGGCCGCGGAAGACACCCTTCCCACCGTTGTGCAGTGGTCTCTGGGTGAACTGTTCGTCATTTCCTGACGTCTTAAAGGGTTTGAACTTGTCGTGCGGATTCGCAGAATGTTAGGGTTGTAAGAGCCTCCCAAGTCCCTGGGCGCTGGCTTCCTGCCCACCCCACGGAAACCCTTTTGCGTGGTCTCTGACAGTCACTGGCCCTTCTGGGCGCTCCCAAAGAGAAGACAGGCCTCTAGCTCCTTGGGTGGCTGGGCAGCTTCGAGTCAGGTTTAAGTAGTTAGTGGACCTTGGGTTCACCCAGACCGCCAGCTCAGGGGTGGGGAGCCTGATCCCGCCTCCACACGGCCTCCCTCAGACGTGCTTGCGGCTGCACGTGGTGGAAGGAACGGGGTCCCGGGTTCCACTCTGGGCCTCACCGTCTACCAGCTGTGTGGCCTTGGACCAGCCCCTGGCTTCCCCGAATGCCCGTTTCCTCATCTGTGCGATGGACGTAGGCTTGCCGTGTCAGCCGCGAGCTCTGCGAGGTGTGTGGCACTCAGGGACTCCCGTGGTTCTCCAGTGGCCCTCCAGTGGCCCATGTCCAGGCCACACGTCCTGGTTCCTTCGTGTTTCTGGTGTCACTTATGACTCTCCTCCCCCTGCACAGCACGGTGAGCAGCAGGGGCACAAACCCAGCAGACGGGAAAAGCGGCGAGCACAGCCCGGACCCCGAGCACACGGGAGCCTCCAATCACAAATTGGAGGCTGCAGCCAGGAGCCAAGGTCAACACGGAAGCCCAGGCCTGAGCACCGCACGTCGCACCGGGACTGCCGGTCCGGGGAGCAGAGACGTCAGGCTGGGCTGCGGTGAGTCCTCTGGAGGAAGTGTGAGCACATCAGCACCCCCTCCCCCGGCCAAGGGCGGGCCATGTGTCCAACCTGCACAAGGAGGGTCACTTGTATAACTCTGGAGGGAAAATCACCATTTTCTTGTTTTTTTCTTTATTTTTTTAAATGTTTATTTATTTTTGACAGAGACAGAGCGTGAGTGGGGGAGGGGCAGAGAGAGAGGGAGACCCAGAATCCGAAGCAGGCTCCAGGCTCTGAGCCGTCAGCACAGAGCCTGACGTGGGGATTGAACCCACGAACCGTGAAATCGTGACCTGAGCCCAAGTCGGACGCTCAACTGACTGAGCCACCCAGGCGCCCCAATCACCATTTTCATATGGAGCTTAAAATACAGAAATTAAATCTCTGTGATTAAATCCCAGCTGCCTCTCACCCTGCTTTACCTCTGTGGTTCCTGGGAAATAGAAAAAAAATGTTTGTCCAACTAGCCACTGCTCATCCGGTTCTGAGGACCAGCAGGGCTTGAACGCCGAGGGCAGAGGAGGCCGGGAAGAAAGGCAGCCGAGCCTGGGGGTGCTGAGCAGTGGGAGGGCGTCCCCGAAGGAAAGCAGGCCGCGCGTCGCGGTGGGGGGAGGCGGGTCGAGCTGACATTTTCACCAATGAAATGCCGAGGAGACAGTTTAATGCTGGAGTGTCAATGTTCACCGTGGCCTCTCCACTGTAGTAACCCCCACGTCACTCCACGGCGCAAATCACGGAAACACAATTAGTTTCCTGCTTTGGTCTGTTCGGCCGCAAGCAAATGGGCCTCTGTGTGTGGCGTCCCCTCTGGTCAGTGACGTGACGTCCATGTAACGCCGGAGCTAACGCCGCATCACATGAACACACGGCCCATCCGCCCCGTGTCGTTTCGTCCCGATCTGAACAGCCACGCGTTCCCGGCTGAGCATGTCTGGGCTTCCAGAGTGGAGCGCTTAGACGCTGTATTATTTCTTCCATATTTGTATGACTTGGTTGGCTTGGTAGGGCCCAGACGTCTTCTGTTGAGAGATTAAGGCACAGTTTTAAGTGATTTTCACAAGACACCTCATTTAATCCTTCCCGTGCCTTCTGAAATCTTCTTTCCTCCAATCTTCCAAATGGGGAAACTTAGGCTCAGAGGATTATATTGGAAGCTCAAGATGGTCCGGCAAGTGGGTGGTGAAGCTGCCGTTTAAAACCTGACCCGAGAGGCCCCTGGGTGGCTCAGTCGGTTGAGCATCCAAGTCTTGATTTTGGCTCACGATCCCAGGGCTGTGGGATCAAACCCTGCATCGGGCTCCATGCTGAGCTTGGAGGCTGCTTAGATTCTCTCTCTGCCTCTGCTCCTCCCCACCCACCTCCCCTCCCCTAAAATAAAAAATAAAAAAATTAAGAAATGACAAGATTTGACTTGAATTCCCACCAAATTCCAAGCCACCATTTCTCACCTCCTCTTGCCCCACACCCCCTTCGCTGGATGTACTTTTATCTTTTCCGCTGGAATTAGATTGCTCCCTTTTCCAGCCAGTCCAGAATTTCTGTACATCCTCACATGTGCACCCCCTCCCTGCCACCAGCCTTTTTAAAAACAGCAACCCACTGAGGTATCACCCGAGATCTTGGCCCCACTGCGTACAAATGTAGGGATTCAGATTTTCCTCCTTTTTTTTTTTTTTAATTTTTTTTAATGTTTATTTGTTTTTGAGGAAGAGAAAGAGAGACTCAGCGCATGAGTGGGGGAGGGACAGAGACAGGGAGACAGGGAATCCGAAGCAGGTTCCAGGCTCCGAGCTGTTAGCACAGAGCCCGATGTGGGGCTCGAACTCTGGAACGGTGAGATCATGACCTGAGCCGAAGTCAGATGCTCAACCGACTGAGCCACCCAGGCGCCCCAGATTTTACTCCTTTTTGGAAAAACAGTAGAATACTGAAGATTTGATCTTCCATGAGAATGGTGCTTATAATTCTCACACTTGCCCAGAACTGTAGATTTTCACACGCATTATCCCAGGAAGGCCCACCGCAGCCCCCACGGTGGGGAGGGCCTCCTGGCGGCCCCTCTCGCTGCTGGAGAAGCAGAAGCCGTCTATGCCTTTTCATGGCTTTGTGGATTCTGTCGGGTATTTTTCAGAGAAAGGCTTCATTCACTCAGGACTCTCTGACCTCTTGTGAGACGCTGTGGTATTTGTTAGATATGTGGCCTTTACTGTTGGTGACGTTATTAGATATTCAAGCAAGTCCAAAAAAACTCAGTCTATTCCCTCGCAATAAAGCGTTTTAATCGATTTCCTTGTTTGGGTCATTTTTGTTGTGCTCTGAATGAAGGGAAAAATCACCACAGCAGGGTGTAGTTGGCTCCCCCCTCTGCAAAGATCCACCAAATACATTAAATTTGGGGCAGAGATAGTCACACTTGACCTACAGCAAACTTGGGTTTCCTGTAATCTGAAAACATTCCTTTAATATGGACAATTCCTGGAGGAAATGTAAAAAGCCTACTCATATGACATGTTTCCCCCTCTCGAGTGGAGCCTACTGGTGGGTTATTAAAAATTTACCTTTTTGTCAATAAAGTTCTTTATAGGACATTTTTCTTGGTGCATTTTAATGTAATGTTCACTGTCTCAGATGAGGGAGGAGACAGAAAGCTTGTTCTAGAATGTTCCCATTATGCATTTAATTGTGTGAAGTGCCACATGTGGGCCCTGTTGTCTGTGGACATACTTGGTGATGCAGGTGGCTCTCACTAAGCTCAGAAACAGACATGTCACTTCACGGAGCATGTCTGGGAACACTGTGTGTGAGCTGTTTTAGAACAGCTGATCAAAACTCTTGGGATTTTGAACAGTTCACTAGAAAGTTCCCTTTTTGTATTAATAAATATAATGCAATTTTTTTTTAAGTTTCAAGTATAAAGATGACAGCCACATTGAATATTTGGAAATATGATATTGAATGATGAGATATTGAGCCTTTATTTTTCCCCTGGTAACGCTTGAAGCAAAGATGATAGGTTTTTACCATTGGCTTTTTATTGATTGATTTAAACCATATTTTTCGAAGGTTCACCTATTGGTTTCCTAGACTGAGGACAATTTAGTTATCTTCCTGATGAGGGAAGTTGAGGCTTTCCTATTATTCTTAAAGGCTATGTGAAACTAATTTCCCCGAAGAGTCCTATGGCTAATGGAAAATAGCAATAGAGACCAGGGTTGAAAGTAGGGTCCATGGAGGGGCGCCTACATGGCTCAGTCAACCAAAACTCTCAGTTTTGGCTCAGGTCACGACCTCACAGTTTTGTGAGTTTGAGCCCCGTGTTGGGCTCTGTGCTGGGAGTGTGGAGCCTGCTTGGGATTCTCTATCTCCCTCTTTCTCTCTGCCCATCCTTTTATGACATCTTAGTCTCTCGCAAAATACATAAATAAACCTAAAAATAAAAATAAAAATTAAGAAAGCAGGGCCCATGGAGATCCTTGCCATAAACCATCAAGCTTTAGCTTAGACAGGCCTTTGGAAGGCTGGAATCAATGTCTGGGACAGAAACCTTGATTTGGAGCCATTCCCAAACTTCACAGCCCATCAGAATCCCCTGGAGGATTTGCTTAGACAGACACTGGGCCCCACTCTGAGCTCCTGACTCAGCAGGTCTGCGCAGGGGTCCAAGGACACGAATCCCTCCCAAGCTCCCAGCCGATGCCGCTGTTCCTGGGCCAGGAGCCCTGCTTTGAGAACCCCTCTCTGGGGGTCAACGGCCACTTCCGTTCAGCCTCCCCGAGAACATAGATTTAAATGGACATCTGAGTCCATTTGTGGTCAGAGTCTCCCACAGAAACATCCAGCCGATTTCAGGTGTTTGGAAGTGACCTTGATGGTATTCATTAGTGCAGTCAGGCACGGTTTTCCCTTTTCCAACAAGAGGTAACGGAAGAGGAGACCGTGAGCCTGTAATGTAGCACCTTGTGCCAACGCGATGTTGATGTTACAGCTCACAGGGAAGCCATTTGTCTGTCTTCGAACAGCCAGATGGGCCCTGTGTTTCCAGGACTTTGGGAGGATATTTAAAACCCTTTCCTCGGACTTGGTTTAAACAGAATGATAAACGCCTGTCCCTATGACAGCAGAGCCTTTTTCAATTTTCCAAAGTCTGAGCGTCTTCAGTGAATCTTGTGTTGGATTGATCATTTTTTTCTCAGGACAGCAGTATCATTGACACGGGACACCCCGAGGAAGTTCAGTGGTCTCTGTGGGTCGGAGCAGGCAGGGAGGGGCCCATCTCTCTCTGACACGCTGGTCTGACAGTGAACCGTCTATGTCATTTCATAAGGGCCACTCATTCACTGATCTAACAGATGCTCACTGAGTGCTGGCTGAGTCTGCACGGAACACGCCTCACGGCAAGAGGACACCCTCGTGCCCACGACAGACCCCCTGTCCTCACACAGCCTGTGCTCCATAAAGAAGCCAGCATGCACCAGCGTGTCACATCCTCATCAGTGTGTTGAGGCAAGTAAAGCAAAATAAAGAGTAGGAGGAAAGAACAGCGGCTGAGAAAGGCCTTTCTGAGGAGGCGACATTTAGCAGAGACCGGAATGAAGCCAGGAGCAAGCGGGCCAGGTGAATAGGAGGCAGACTGTGTTGGGCTGAAGGGACTGCAAGAGCAGGCCTCAGAGGCCAGGACGTTCAGCCTATTTGTGAGGCAGGGGCGAGGCCAGCAGAGCCGGAGCAGGCAGAGGTGGGCGACCAGGAGGCAGTGGGAGGGTGGGGGAGACGAGGTCAGGTATAGTCAGGGCCACGAAATGCAGGCAGCATGCGGCCATGGTGAGATCTGGAGTTCATTTTCGGGGCTGGGAGGCAAAATCATCGCTGATCTGATGGGATCTGTGTCTGCGGGGCCACTGACTCCTGTGCACCGCGTCCCTGTGGAGCAGAAGTGAGTAGGCAAGGCGGTGGTCGGACACAATGGGAGAGAGGGGCCAGGGCACAGGCAGAGACGGGGCCATTCTGATGGTTTTGAAGGCAGGACTTGCAAGGGAGGGGGTGTGGGATCGGAGAGCGAGCGAGCGAGCGAGGCAGGATTCTGGGTTTTTGACCTGAGCAAGTGGTGTAGTGGATTCGTCTTGACTGAGCTGGTCCATACTGGGGGTGGGAGGAGATGGGACAAGGATTTGGTTACATATGTCTGGTTTCATCATCCTGTAGACATCCAAGTGGAATGTTCAGTGGGCATTTGGGAAGTGAGAATCAAGGGGGTATAGACGGCATCGGAAGCCCTGGGCCTGGGCGCGGTGACCGAAGGCACGGGTGGAGAAAAGGAAGAGACCCGAGGCCTGCGCCCTGGGGCCCTGACATATTAGAGCTCAGGAAGAGAAGAAGGAGCCAGCCAAGGAGATGAGGAGTGGAGGGTCTGGACATCAGTGGATGTCCCACGTCGTGGGCTTATCCTTTGATGGGATCTGTCCTAGTCTCCCCGGGGCCACATCACTAAGTGGGTACACAGCACATTCTCTTCTCCTTCTCTTAATGCAGAAACTGCTGTTTCTCAGTGTGCGTGATCCTGGCTTCCCCTCCTAACGAAAGAGTTGCTAATCTGGTGTCCCACGGTGCATAGAGAGGGGAACAAGAATGTCTGGAAATGCGCTGACATGAACGTCAAAGTACCGTGGTGCAGTGTGCACTTATCTGAGTAGACAATGTGTAGCTTCCAACGGATTCCTCAGGCAAAACTAGAGGATATTTCCCAGAACTTTCTAAATAATCACGAAGCTGGAGTGATACGTGTTTAGACTTATGGAACTCAGGAAGAGAACAGACTCTTTCACCCAGATTGAAACTTACAGAAATTTGGCAGAAGTAAAAATGAATAAAGACTCCAAGTGCCTTAAAAAACACTCCCACTGGGAAAGCAAACAGGGACTCCTGAAACAGAGAAACGCACAGGAGCCAATGTGTCAATAGCACTTTCCGCCAAACACCCATCCCCGTCACTAACTAGTGCTCGGGGAATCAGCTCATTGCTCAGCAACTTGTCGGAAGACGCTAACCACGTCAGTCGTGAGACTTGCAATCAGGTGACATCGTGAGCACAGGTGAGAGAATCTTCCTGACCGAGGAGATGGCACTAAGCCGTCTTCTGGACTTGACTTTGCTCCGGCTTTGCCATCCTCATCAACGCTGGAACTGAAGGGGGCAAACTACTGCTACTTAGGAGTTCTCAGAAACAAAGGCCGATGTGGGTTTTGGATTGCGCGCTCACGAAGTTAAGGCTGCAAGAGAGACAGGGTCGTGCGAGATATTTTTGGAATCAGATTCCACGCCGATATGGATTTTCCCATAGAAACTGCTCTTGATGAAGCCAGGCACGCTTGTATTAGTATTATATTTTCCATGTCAGGGCAAGAGAGGACGTTTGTAGCTTCTTCTGTATTAAAACAGCACAGATTAGTGCTAGTCAGAGCAGTATTACAGGTTACAGATAGTCATAGTGGTATGGGGTTAGCGGTGCCCATTTCGAAATGGCTTTTTCCTTTTCTAGAGCACATGTGGGCTTTCCCATTAGCAGAGCAAACGGACGCTCAGTCTAGTGCACAAGGAGTAACTGGAAAGTTAATGCACCTCAGCTATCTTCTTTCATTTTTTATTTTTTTAAGTTTATTTATTTATTTTTGAGAAAGAGAGAGAGAGTGAGAGAGAACAAGCAGAGGAGGGGCAGAGAGAGAGGGATTCAGAGGATCCAAAGCGGGCTCCGTGCTGTCAGCACAGATCCCGACATGGAGCTCGAACTCACGCACTGTGAGATCATGACCTAAGCTGAAGCCGGATGCTTAACCGACTGAGTCACCCAGGCATCCCCGGGATATCTTATTTTAGAAGAAGTGAGGTTGGTTGGGTGTGGGAAAGCCTTTCTTTCTGGGTCTTAAGACGAGTATGATGTTTTGTGAGGCCCCCAGCGGACACTTGAGCGGGTAGGGTGGACCGTGGGGCGCATGTACTGCCCGAGCGGCTCCGGTCTGGCTGGGAGCATGCTCATCTCCTGGCTGTGTGGGTGCAGAGGTCCTTCTACACCCCGAGTATGTATGTATGTATGTATTTTATTTATTTATCCGAGATCAAAAGATTTATTTGAAAAAATCGGCACAGGACAAAGATATCCTACTCTTCCTTCTCAGAATGTTTGAACACTCAGAATCTATACGAAATGTAGACAGCAACTCTGATTTCACAGAAAGAACATCAAGGGTCTATGCGAATGGAAACTCCGGTTCCCAGCCTGCCCCAAGGCATGATTCTATCTACTCCTTATTGACATTGACTTTCACTGAGCTTTTGTGTTCAGTGTTACTTGCACGATGAAAAGGCAGGAAATCATTTCCATTTCTAAATGGCTGGGATTACTTAAAGCAACCAAAGTCCTATTGTTACAGCAAAGTTTAGTAAGACTGTGAGAGAATACTACTAATAACATGTGTAAATTATCCAAAATGATTTCTTTATTGAGGGGCCCCAAATATTTAAGTAGCAAAGGTGAGTTATCTTGGTGTCATTGAGAACTCGGTCACGGTCATTTTCAGTTTATATCTGGAAGCGTCCCGTTTTGGACGAACTTTGGTTGATGCTTTCGTGGAGACTATTGTTTAAAAAACATTTCAGATTTTCTGACTCCGTATAAAATCCTATCAGAGGGTAGAGATTTAAATTTAGAAAACTGTTCATGGAGTATTTCCCAAGGTATTATGACTTCTTTAAAATCATATCAATGTTGGGATTCCCAGCCTCTGTTTGCCAAGGGCTAGCGATAAACATCTCAAAATAGCCAAAAGAAGTAAGAGATGCGGTGGGTATTGAAATAGACTTAGAACGACTTCATTTTCGCTCCTCTAAAACACAGTGCCCGGAGATGTCCCACAACCGTTACCGAAACTTCTCTGGAGACCTCACGTAAGTAAACCCAGTTTTGAAATCCTATTCTCCAAGTGTGCAGCCATTTCGCAGAACTTTTGAACTTTGTGTTTCTGCCTGACGTTGTGCAGATATAGTTAGTTGGGCCATAAAAATTATGTTCCAGTGTGCGGGGAAAGGGAAGCCGCTCTTGCAGGTGAGGGCTCACCTTCCGAGGAGACTCCTGGGAGGGTGGGTGGGCTGGAGGAAACCCTCATGTTCTCCTCACCTCACCAAGTTCTGTGTTAACCCAAGACCCGTGCCTGTGAGGCGGCCAGAGCCCATCCCCCCCCCCGGCCGATGGGGACCTCGTTAGACGTGGTGGGAACTGCCCGCCTGCGCATCACACGTGGGTTGGACACCTACGTGGTGGCCGGCACTGGGCTAGCTGCTTTCCCAGGAAAATCCTCCCGGGACCCCTTTGCCCCCACTGGGCACCCTGGTGAACTCACCACATGCATTTGTCATGTGATGCTTGTAACAAACCTGCAAAGAAGACATGACACAGCCTGTTCTGGGACAAGGAATTTGAGTTTTAGGGCGTTTCGATAATTTCCCCAAAGCCACAAGGCAGCTACTCGGTGGAAAGAGACTTCAAATCCAGATCTACCAGGTTCCCGCCCCTGTGCTCCTGTCACTGTGCCCCTGCATCGATCATTTGGTCCTTGCAGTGACCCTGGGAAGCACAGACTGTTGCAAGTGATGAAATCAGATTTTTTGTTTAATGCTTATTTGTTTTTGACAGAGAGAGAGAGAGAGAGAGTGTGTGGAGGAGGGGCAGAGAGAGGGAGACACAGAATCTGAAGCTGGCTCCAGGCTCTGAGCTGTCAGCACAGAGCCCAATGCAGGGATCAAACCCACGAACTGTGAGATCATGACCTTAAGTCGGATGCTTAACCGAGCCACCCAGGTGCCCTGATGAAATCAGGTTTAAGTGACTTGCTCTGGGCTCTAAAGCTCCTGAATATCAAGCTCAGAGTTTCCACCCCAATCTTGACTCTTACATTCAGGGCCTTCCTGATGCTTCCCTCCACTAACCATGACACTTGCACGTGTCTTCCAATAAAAATAACACAATCGCAAACAAACTTTTCCATCACTGCCTTCCCTCAGATGTCTTTAAAAGGAGGTTTCATGGGGCGCCTGGGTGGCGCAGTCGGTTGAGCGTCCGACTTCAGCCAGGTCACGATCTCGCGGTCTGTGAGTTCGAGCCCCGCGTCAGGCTCTGGGCTGATGGCTCGGAGCCTGGAGCCTGTTTCCGATTCTGTGTCTCCCTCTCTCTCTGCCCCTCCCCCGTTCACGCTCTGTCTCTCTCGTCCCAAAAATAAATAAAAAACGTTGAAAAAAAATTAAAAAAAAAAAAATAAAAGGAGGTTTCAGTGTAAAAATGTATCAGGTGAAAGAAGCCACTGTCCCACTCAAAGGTCTGACACCTGTTGACATTTTCCCCTTCTCTTTCGAGTTAATCAGAAATTATTTGGGAGAAGTCGAAGACCAGCTTAAGGTAGAACTCAAAAAGCAGGCCATTCTTATTTCCATACTGGTAAAACGATGTAGGGGCACCTGGGTGGCTCGGTCGGTTAAGCGTCTGACTTCGGCTCAGGTCACGATCTCATGGGTTTGTGAGTTCGAGCCCCATGTCGGGCTCTGTGCTGACAGCTCAGAGCTTGGAGCCTGCTTCAGATTCTGTGACTCCTTCTCTCTCTCTGCCCCTCCCCTGCTCATGCTCAGTCTCTCCAAAAAGGAATAAACGTTAAAAGAAAAATTTAAAAAAAAAACAACGCAAAAAACGATGTATTAAAAAGAATTCTCCGGCGAACATGGTGCTATTTATGTAATTGTTTTGGTTTTCTGCAAAATTATCTCCTAATAACAAAGAACTCATCATCGCCTTGGAGGAAATACTGTATTGTCTGGAGATTTTCCAAATACATATTACTTTGCTGGGGGAAAAACCAGTCATTACTCATATGATGTTTCTCTTTGAAATAAAGGCCAAAGGTATGAGAAACTATACGAGCCCTTCACACTGGCCACCTCCGGTCCTTACGACTTTCCTCCAGGTAGGAGTAATCGCTACTTTACAGCTGAGGAAATCTGAGGCTCAGGGAGGTTAAGTAACTTGCCCAAGGCAGCATAACTCGTCAGTGACAGCTGGAAAACGAACCCTGCTGTTTCAGTTCCAAGCCAAGTTCCAAGCTGGGGCTCCTGGGACAACGCGGGGGGCTCTTCTTGCTCCCCACGCCTGGTAGTTTTCACGAACACGACCCAGACCAAGAGGCCAGGCCTATTTCTATGAGAGGCCAGCCTCGCTTCTGTCTTGTAACGAAATAATGCAGGGGATTCTGGTAGGCACTTTCAAAGGCACCAATAAGCCATCTTTCTGATTTTGGTGTCCCTTCAAATATATCACTGATGCCAGGGTGCATCTGAACGCTACAGTTTGAAGAAAGGCCTGCCTCAACCTGTCCACGTCTCTAGCCATGTCTTTTCCAAATATGACACATGAAAGCCC
Source organism: Panthera uncia (assembly GCF_023721935.1). Lineage (NCBI taxonomy): Eukaryota > Metazoa > Chordata > Mammalia > Carnivora > Felidae > Panthera > Panthera uncia. The sequence goes on along the minus strand of NW_026057580.1, from coordinate 114,175,961 downwards.
ATTTGCTTGACACAGTCATGCCTCTCCGTTTATCCTAAAAAGTGCTTATGGCAACTAGGTGGTAGCTAGTTAGAGGCTGGATTCGGTGTGCTGAGCCAGTCATCGGGGAAGATGAATAAGGAACCCGTTTTCAAATTTGGTGCTTGCCTTCGGAAACTTGCGTCTTAAATAATTAGTGACAACAGTCTCAGGGCCAGCGCTCAGTGCACAGGGGAACACGTTCCGTCTCTTCGCTTTGGTGCAGAACGAGATACTTCAGGCCATGCATGTCTGGGTGTTGCAGCGTTGCTCAGGTGTGCAAAGTCAGGGCTCCGTCTTTAAGAACTTTTCTGGGCTGGGTTTCAAACGCCCCGAGCTCAGGGCCCGCGTGCCTGAAAAGCCATTGTCAGGGCTGGGTGCCCTACAGTTGGGTTTCTCTTCGGGCACTTTTTTTCTCTCTCAGTTGAGTGAAAAAGTACATGTTCTTTGTCTTTTTTTTTTTTTTTTTTTTTTTGCGGGGTGGTGGGGGGGGCAGTTCAATGAAATTCCTAAACGCTGCGATCAGAGCGGTGCTATGAGAACACATCCACCTGGCGAGAGGAGGCGGAGGAAAGGAGAAATTGCCAAGGAATCATTCAGATGCGTACAGGTCATCTTCAGAAATGACCAAAGCCCCGGACAAGCGGCCGGGTGACATCTTGTCAGCGAACCACCAGGTCCCGAGATGTGTCATCGCGTGGGGGGACAAGGATTCACAGGAGCGTCGTTTGACCACGTTTGCCTCTGCCTTTCATGCGTCACCCTGCCCGCCGCCCTCCCCACCCCCCCCCCAGCCGCACCCCCCGCCCCACCCCAGCATACACCGGAAAGCCCCGCAAAGCCCAGACGACCACGGGGCCCGAAGCGTTAACTACGTTTGTAGCTGAGGTTCACAACGGGCCCGCAAGACTGTCCTTGCGCAAATGAAACAGACTCAATGGTTTTATTGAATGTCGGAGAACATTGTTCTGCACAGCTGCCGGAGAGGTGCTGCTCGGCCACGACAAACACCTATTAGGTGGGCGGCATCAGTCCTCCCCTTACAACCTCTGACGTCAGCCTCAGGGCAAGCAGACACATAACAGCTATCGCTGAACTGCGCATGAAAATTATAGTTTTATTGTCTATACAACTGAAGGTTTGACTCGGACTCCTGCTTCTGTCCGAGTTGTATAAAGAAGCAATTCTTCTCTTAGAACAAATAAGCACAGTACACTATTGTAATCTAAGAAACAGGCACTATTTATGTATTGGAAAACTTTGCTCTCAATGGGGCTAATGGTCCAACGGCCCATGAGCCACTATTTTAGCAGCTGTAGAAAAGAAAGCTGTAGAAGTCACAAGTAATGAGATGCTAAAAGCAGCAGAGACAGATGATCTGGGCACTAAGGCAAGCCCTCCCCCATCCCAGCTGTTCCTGCCTCTAGTTCAGCAAGCACGACTCGTAGGTGGGGACCATGTACTTGATGTTGATGAAGGCGTCTTCTCCTCCGTAGCGCTCCAGGACCTCCAGCGTCTCCTGGATCAGGTCACCGATGTTCTCCCTCTTCTGCTGGCTGTAGTCGATGCCGTCTCCCGAGTTAACTGGTTCATGCAAACACACAAAGAGGCCCGTTATTCTGCGGTTTCCCCCCCAAAAACCCTACACGTCGCTCTAGGCATTTTCTCTGCATGCTTGTTAGGAGATGCAAGCATTTAACATATTTTTTTTTTAATGTGATCTTGTAGAGTTTCAGGGGTAGTGAATGACAAATCTATAAAAATACGAGGTCCTAGATCGCAGCTGATGAAAAGCCGTTGAAACTAAAGGAGTAACAGAATCAACAGAACTGGTGTAATCACCGTTACACTACAGATCACAAATCTCAAAGCTGACTCTTCCAGAGCGTTCTCTCGGACAGTGAGTTCTTCAAAGCCACAACATGGCATATTTCAGGGGAACAGTCTGGGGGTGCCTGGGCGGCTCAGTCGGTTAAGCATCCCACTTCGGCTCCGGTCACGATCTCGCCGTTCGTGGGTTCAAGCCCCGCGTCGGGGTCTGCGCTGACAGCTCGGAGCCCGGAGCCTGGTTCGGATTCTGTGTCTCCCTCTCTCTCTCTCTGCCGCTGCCCCATTCACACTCTGTCTCTGTCTGTCTCAAAAGTTAAAAACATTGAAAACAAAAACTAGAGTGAACTGTCTGTGGTCAGGTGAGGGGCTGGCCCTCTGCGGGTTAAGTGGATGTACTCTGGCAGGAGAGGCTTAGCTCGACCCTTGTCTTTGCTGCTGTTGAGCACCGTCTGCTCTTGCTTTTTGCCGAACATTTGTACAACGGCTATTAGTTACCGTGTCCCAGGGACTGCGTGTCACTGTCCAGGCGGAGGACCTGGTGCCTGGAGGACACGGCCAAGGCCAAGGCTTGAAGTGACCCCCGCAGCTGCCTCTCTGGCTCGGCGAGGGAAGGAAGTGCCAGCACTGGCCTTCGGCAGCCTCGGAAACCTGGGTCCGCAAACCCCATCTCAAAGCATTTGGAGGAGAAGTGTGTGATCGTGTGCAACCTGGCTGCAGGAAATCACCCAGATGTGCGGGAGTCTGACAAAAATGGAGACCCTTGGCTTCAAGGCAGAGTATAGAAGCTCCATGAGGTTCTCCCCAGGAGCATCTTTTCTTTTTTAAGTTTATTTATTTTAGACAGAGAGAGAGAGAGAGAGAGAGAGAGAGAGCAAGTGGGGGTGGGGCAGAGAGACAGGAGAGAGAATCCCAAGCAGGCTCCCCACTGTCAGCAGAGAGCCTGATGCGGGACTTGAACCCACGAACCGTGAGATTGTGGCCTGAGCCAAAATCAAGAGTAGGACGCTCAACCAGCTGAGCCACCCAGCAGCCCCCTAACAGCCGTCTTGACACGCATTCCGGTTTGTACTTTGCTCACAGATTTCCAAGGGCCTCGACCACATTTGCTCTCCCAGTAAGCATGGTGGTACCATGGCTCTGCCCAGTTGCTGACATGACCCCATCTCACCTCTGCTGAAGTGAGGTGCAGCGAACGGGCTGTGAGCTCAGGCGGTGGCCACATGGGGCGGGGGGCGGGGAGCTGCAACCTGAAAATGTGCACTACACCAGATGAAAGTCCTTATTCTATCCACATTTCAAGTATGACTCCAAAATGTTGATCTTGCTCGAATGTGAAAATCATGGAAGGGAAAATGGTATTTCAAACTTCTTCCCCAGATACTCTGGACATTTAAGAAAAGACTGAGTAGTGGTTCAGGTCAGTATTAAAAGTAACAGTCACAATCCCACGTAGCAGAGATAAGCAGTTCTTTTGCTTGATTTTTCCAGAAACTTATTAGAGAAATATCACTGTCTTCGATAGCATAGGGAAAATGAATTGCTCTCCTGATGAGTTTCTTTTAGTGAGGGTGAAGGCAGGCAGAAATATTAGTAATTTTCAGAGAGAGAGAGAGAGAGAGATTACGGTCACACAGCTATAGTGTATATCAATTTTTCTTAGCAAATGACCTTACAACACAAAGCCATTATAATTATGTGGGGTTTTCTTGCTTATGATGGAAACATTTCTATGATCACACGGTAAGCTCGATTTAAGCTAAAGTTTGAGGCACAGGGTAGTTGATCATCCAAAATAACCAAATAGCAAAGCGTTATTGTGGAACAAACAAGAGATTAGATGTTTGAAAAAAGATTTTTACCCTATTTCTTTTAAGCGAAAGATAAACTTAAAAAAATTTTTTTTAATGTTTATTTATTTTTGACAGAGAGAGACACAGAGCATGAGCGGGGGAGGGGCAGAGAGAGAGGGAGACACAGAATCTGAAGCAGGCTCCAGGCTCCAAGCTGTCAGTACAGAGCCCGATGCGGGGTTCTAACCTACGGACCGTGAGATCATGACCTGAGCCGAAGCTGGACGCTCAACCGACTGAGCCACCCAGGCACCCCAAAAGATAAACTTTTTAGAAACAAAAATGTAAACAAACGCACACTTAAACTAAATGGTCTTTTTTGTTTTCTTTAGATTTACATGGTGAAGGGAGAAGAGAGAGTTGCAGTCAGGATTGCCCACTAGAGAGGACAGCATGGTTATCAATCCACTTGGGGGAACTTTCCAAGAGGAGAAGATCTTTGGGCTGAATTAAAAGAGAAGAAGGAACCTTGTGTGTGTGTTTGTGTGTTGTGGGGGGCGGGGGAACGGGGAGGTCGTTGGTATTTGTTATAGGTGTAAAGAATAGATCTTAAGGAACAAACTCCAAAAGAAGACGGGACAAGGGAGTCAGAAGAAGGGGCAGGAGGGGAAGGACAGAGACAGATAACGGGTAACAAGGGAGATCGCTATCAGAGAATGCATCTTTCAGGAACAACTTCAGCTTCCCAGGATTCCATCCGGAATGGGGGAGAATGTGTGTGCCTCTTCCTGATAGGCACTCCCGGTCCTGGAAGAGGTAGGACTTAGGGAGAAGGTGGCATGGCCCACACTTGCATAGAACAGACGAGCCCACAGCACAAACCCCTGGAGGGCACAGGGCAACGATAACTGGTGATGGCGCTGAGCAGTGACAGCCTTGATCCAGTTTTGTATGGCAGAAATACGTAAATTAATCACTAATAAATGGTGCCTTTTGTTGGCATATTAGTCCAAAGGTCAAGAACTGAATAGATCACGGGACAGACATATTTTCCCACTGGAGGCAGAGGGGGGTTTGGAAAGTCTGCACACAAAGGAAAGCTTAACACACCCTGTTTTTCCCACTGACTTCCAGAAGGCTACAGTTGACAACCACACTTTATTTCAATAATAACCTATTCTTGCTTTTTTAAAAAATATTTAACTGTAGGAGTAAGTAAAGCTATGTAGCTTTTTTGTTTCTCAGCAGTGTAGAAGCCCAAATGATAAAGAGAACAGAACACAATGGAAGTTGCTTACTCAGAAAGTGACTTGGACTGGGCATGTTTAGTGGTTGCAGAATGTATATCACTGGGGCAGAAAAAAGCCCCAGAAGGAACACATTCCCTTATTTTGCATGCTGCAAGGATGACAGGGCATGGGTTAGTGTCAAACCATGCTGAGAAGCAGGCGAGCAATGTGGTCTCCTTTTCAAAACAGCTGTATTGCCACTTTCTTTGAGAATCTGACCTGGAGCTCACCACTTTAAATACACATGATGCCGCCAGAAAGTACGCTTGTGAGACTAGGGCACTCAAAAAAAAAAAACAAAACAAAACAAAACAAAACAAAACACACACACACACACACACACACACACACACACAAAACCAGATGGTTATTTACAATCGTCAATTCTGATTAGGAGGATGACATTTCAATTTAGGAAGCTTGGAATCTGTTTTATGTCCAGCAGCTGGAAAGATACTTTGGTGAGGGAAGAGAGATGTTTTATTTATAACCAAACAAATAGGACTATAAGTGGCGGTTTCAGCCACACCACTTTTCTAGAGGGATACTATGCAAGCAGAGTCGAACGAGGGTATTGTTTCTCTTCTTGGGGATGCTTTCATGCAGGAGGCATGCAGGTAGGGCTTGAAAGCTGTGCCCGGTTAGGGACTATTGTAAGTGCATTTACGATGCTGAATGCCGCAATTGCTGATGACGTAGGCAATATGTGTCATCACATGCACACTTTTTTTCTATACAGCCCTCTTTAAACTGTCCTTCCCTGGGTGCTTGCTCTTTCCAGGTGCCGTATTGGTCAGGAGTGGGATGTGTATATCCCAGCCTTGCATCTGGACGACAGCATCCTCCTGGTGAGGAGCTCAGCTTGTGTCCGTGGGGTCACTACCGTAACACCCGGTCACCAAGGGCCGCCTCAAAGGGAGATGACGTGAGACACATCTCCGCTTGATGCAGACATCTGCTAGGCACGGCAGGTGATCCAATACAGGAAAAAGGGGCTCTTGTCGTCGGGAGAGCTTATCCTCCAGCTGGGGTCATCTAACTGATCCCCCTCTTGTCGAATGCCTTGATCACACGCACCCACCATGGAAGGAAGTTCAGGCTCATGCTCCTTGACCTCACGAAGCCTCTAAGCCACAGGCGTGTCCCTTACTGCGTGGGTGGTCAGTGGAACCCGTGTCCTGAGAGAACCCTTATCTGTCAGGCGCCCCAGACTTCTTATCTTAGACACATGGAGAGTGGTAAAAGGACGTACAGATGGCCACAGGGAGGGCCAAGCACAGTGAAATTCAATTTTGGATTTTTCTGACTCTAACGTTTTTTTTTGGTAAATAGTCTTAAATGTGTAGCTACTCTTATACGAACTGTAATACGCAAAGGAGTTATTTGGAAGTGAAAGCACTATTTGAAGCACGAGAAATATAAAACAATGCTTATGCCACATACCTGAAGCAGTACTAACGTGATTCTAACAGACGAAATAATTTATGAAATCAACGTGCACTTTCTGGTCACGACCTAAGAAAATTAGCAGGCACCATTTCAAGAGAAACGTTTCTGCGACTTTGGGGGCATCTCCTGGCCCAAGCGGCAGCCTCGCCCCCTGAGGGAGGAGCGGGATCCCATGGGAGGGGTGCCTCCATCCACCTGTCATCCTGAAACTGCCCACCACGTGGGTGCTTTTCGAAGCCAAGGAACCAAACGCCCTTAAAGGAAGCACTGGCTTGGGAAACTCAGGGCAAAACCACCTGAGCGGATCGGGAAAGGGTGAGGCAGGATTCAAATGATGTCCAGACTCCGAACTTACGACGTTAACTCCCCACGCTCACCAGCAAGAGCGGTTCACGTTACCCCTTCGGTGTACAACAGCACTTTAAATAACTGGAGGAATCAGCACATCTCTCAGACAAAAAGCTGATGAACCTGACGGCACAACATCCGCTGCAGCCGTTGGCCACACCAGACAGTGAGCCAGGCAGACCGATGCTCTCAGTGCACCTAAGGCTAAACGACAGCCGTAAAACCAGGGCTTTGAAATAAATTGCTACTGACGCATCATGGTTTGGCTACGCCCTTCTCTGGCCATTCGTGTGTGGGTCTAACGTGTCGTCAAGCATGGGCACTCTGCAGACACGGTATTTGAATGTGAATCCAGGCCAAGTCCGGCCCGAAGCTGTTCTCAGTCTGAGAGCGTCCATTGATGGAGAGCGACTCGCGGAGAGCACGTTTGTCACAGCATGTCCCCAGGTGGAATGGCTGGCGAGCTGAGTGGGCAGCAAGAACTCTGGTCCCACGGTGTTTGCCCATCGGGGCGGGACGATCTCCCTGAAGGGACAGTGAGGTTAAAAAAAAAAAATGCGAAAAGGAGAAGCCAAATCATTTCTTTCTGGATTAGAAAAGGCATTTATTGGCTTCTCGAATGCTGAACTAAAATATTTCCCGAGCTCTAAAGACCTACTGTAGGGAGCTTTACCTGTCGGGACCTGTAGCCTGTGACAGCTTCAGTCATAGCTCAAAAGCTGCATTGCTTCAGACTGGGTTTCAGCGACGTCATCATCGTGGAGAAAGTGAGCCTCCGGGACCTGGGTTCAGGTCTTGGCAGGTATGCGCAGGTAGAACGTACTGCAAATATTATTATTGTAACGTGTCTCTTGATGATACTGAACCATCACAGATTTTCTGTTGGATGATTCTGAACACATTTTTCCCTTGGGTTTAGTGGATTTAGCAACTAGGAGATTGTGATGACCCAAACAGTAATTCCTTGGGCACACTTACTGATATTTAGGCAGATGTCAGCTTTAGTAGAATAAAACTAACAGTTTCCAAAAGAGATTTATTAAAAAGACAACTCTCATTAAAAAAAGATATGTCATTAAAAGGTATCTCATAATATTTATGAAAAGGTTTAGAAGGTGTTGTTCTTGAGTTTTTCTTTTTAAGATATATTTTGTTTTTTAAGAACATTTCAATTTCAAGACCTAGTTTAAATTGTCAATATTTGTTTTGCCAGAAATATTCATTTACTTGGGGTTAGCTTGGACCCGATTTACTTAATAGAAACAGTTGCCTATTTTGGAATAAAAGGGCTTTCTCCCATAGAGTTTGGAAAAGTACAGTGGAAACCATTGTGAATTCCAGTCTGATCATTTTTGAGATGAGAGAATGGAGAAGAAAGTGAAGGGGGAAGAAAAACCCTATAACTCAATTCCGTTTTGTATTCTAAGGGAAGGACCCTTTTGGGGAGATGCTTTGAGGTTATCTGCTTTTAGAATTCTACACCAATGCTTCTTTTGTTTTCCTTCTTAGCTTTGCTATGCTACTTTGAGAAGACTAGTCTTTTGTTTCCTAACCATAACATATGCCACCCCGTTCGGAATTCCGGGTGTTTCATGTTTAATTTTTTTTTTTTCAACGTTTTTTATTTATTTTTGGGACAGAGAGAGACAGAGCATGAACGGGGGAGGGGCAGAGAGAGAGGGAGACACAGAATCGGAAACAGGCTCCAGGCTCCGAGCCGTCAGCCCAGAGCCTGACGCGGGGCTCGAACTCACGGACCGCGAGATCGTGACCTGGCTGAAGTCGGATGCTTAACCGACTGCGCCACCCAGGCGCCCCAAGGGTGTTTCATGTTTAACCCAAGCTCAAGCCGCCGTTTCTTTGGCTGACTCCATACCTTCTTGGAAAGTGATGGTTTTCAACAGACCCTTAAGTATGACTGTGCAATGGCTATTTCCAAAGTCTCTTCATTCATGGGGGGTGTGAATCAAAGTTGCAATGCTTTTGCAACCAATAACTTATAACAACCATAGCATTTGGCATGCTGGAGATGCCCAAGGGCTTAAACACTTCAAATCTTCTCAGATCTTGTTGACATTAATGAAATTCACAAGATTTCTTTCCTCTGAAGATAAAAGCTTTGAAGCAAGACCTCGATTCCCAGCTGGAAGTCTCTCTCTCTTCCTCTCTTTTTGACACAGGAGCTGGGTGACTAAAGCAAGAGGCTACTAAGCCATCACAGTTTCAAAAGCTCTAGAAAGGGTTTTCATCCTCTGAATGGGGGCACCGATCACTTGTGAAATTGAAGATATCATGGATCTTGGCCTATTGTCAATTACATTTTAAAATTTTCCTTCAGAGAGACAATGAAAATTTCTAAACAATTTCCATTTCCCAACTGCCAATTAGATTTATTTCCCTAAATGACATTAGAATGTACTGGTATAGCAAAAATAACACTGGATATCAAGGCAAATGACTTGCATTATAGTTTTCCAACAACTTAGGAGCTTCAGTGTTCAATAATTTGCTAGATGCCTTCTGAAATCTCTGAATCTCAGTTACCTACCCTGTACAACGAAGGGATTGAACTTTGAGTGATCTCTGGTTCCTACCATCCTAACATTACATTTTGCAAGATCACAATACAACTTTGGAACACGCTTTTGGAAATGATGGTTCTTCAAGAGATGCACTGTATTTCAACTGAAAAGATGGTCCTAAAGCAAATGCATAATTCTCCAAAGTAAGTCACAGATTTCATAAGCATCAAATTCAGCTTTCAAATCAAGTTCTAAGAAAACCCGAAAGGACCAATGGCTATATAATTCTAGTGAAGGAGGAAAACACTGTCAAAAACTCAAATTATTTGTTGACACACTGCAAAAAGTTATTCCATCCTGCTATTTCAATAAGTTGATATAGATTTTGACTTCTTACAATAAAGACCAAATGTTTGCGTTGATTTTTTAAATATAGTCGACAGATAGTGATTTGGTCAAGAGTACAAAAAGGCCGGTTAGGTTTATCTTTGATTAATGACTACTTTAACCTGGAAGTTATACTGAAAATAACGGGTGGGTCGACCAATTTATCCCCATACAGAATTATAACAACAGATTCAGTGGCCATGGAATTAAATTGGCTTCAAGCTTTTGAAGTGAAAGTATCTCTTTTCTTGTTGGCCAACTTGATTCAATGACCAGACTGCTTCTAAAAAGGAGAATTCCAAGTCCAGCCCTGTCCTAAATTGATTCCTCACTGGTCTATCTCACTATGGAATAATAATAATAACGACGGTAACACTAACATAATGTCACTTAAAACAAAGAATAGCCCTATGAGCTAGCTACTTACTGACTCCCCTCCACAGAGGAGCAAACTCTGCTTAGGAAGGTGAAGTAAGTCAACAGAATAACACAAAAAGTAAGTGATACTGAAAAAGAGAAATTATGGCAGGTGTCTGCCCAAGGGGAGCAAGAAGGATGATAGAAAGATCCAGAAAGAGAGGTGTAAGCATCCCATGTCAACATAGGCGGTGTTCAAGGTAGCAGAAACTCTGCCTTTCTAACTGTAGGAGAAGCTCAAGTCCGTAAAGGAGGAATGCCATGGGAGAGAGGGTCCAGGGGATAAATATCCGTGGGGGGAGGTATTTGACTTGTGCAATCAATCAATTCGTGTTTCACAAGGCAGCAAACTGCTCATCTAAGCTTCCTTTTTATGATATGGACTATTATGCTATCTTTACTTCATCACAAGTGCTTGAAATAATGACATCCTTTACTGAGATGCGCAGAAAGACGAAAATCAGGGATGACTGATTTCAAGGACTTTTTTTTCTGTGCCACAGAATACATGAGGAATAGGGAGAAATTCTAGGATTAATTTCACATTCCACACCCCCGTCTTTAGGAGCATTTACGATTTCCTGGTTTCCCTCACTATCTGAAAAGAAAGCATTTCTAAGAAACCTTTTGTAAGCCAAAATGGTGGAAAGCGAAGAACTATTTACCTTTAATGTATATGGGAGAATTTTTGAGTGTTCCCAGACCCCAAAAATAATCTCTCTTAGGCTCTTCTGGTACCTTAGGATAAATCTTGCTAACGGATGCTGGAAATACACCGAGGTAAAGCACAGATGCTCACAGACACAGTTCAAAGCTCTGGTGGGCGGCTTGATGCTGAGTGTAGCTCCCGGGGAAAGAGCCTGGTGGCGCCCCTCTGGCTGCTGAGGGTGTGCGCTGAATGCTATTTTTTTTCATTTTGTCCTTTTTTCATAAAAGCAAAGCTCCTCTTCAGATTTCTTTTAGCTTAACAAAGATAGGTGCTAAGATAGGAAACGGTGGGGCTTTAATGTGCACAAGACAGAAAAGCTGCCTGAGAGCCACTGTCCAGAGTGTCATTGTTGTCTGTGGAGGGACACCTGCTCTCGTCAGACCAAAGGTTTTTCTGCTAGGAAAACCGGTAAGCGGCAGGATAGTAGGAAGAGGGCGAGAAGGTAAAAAGTAGGAATCTTCTAGATCTTTCTAGATCCTTACAAACCAAAAAAACCAACTCAAAGCCACAGATGTTGAGGATGTTATGGATTGAAGTCAGAGGTTCCCATCTTCCATGAACAAGGGTTTCTAGTGTTCCTGTAGGACACTGTTTCATAGGATTCTTGCGTAGTCCCCGGTGGGGTCTAATCCTGTGTGGAAGCCCTCCAATGGCCCCCCAGAGGTGAGCGCTGACTTCATGAGTCTCGCAAGCCCCGAGTCTGGGCTCAGATGAGTTTCATCTTTGATTCCGCCCTTTTGCTTTCTTCAGTTTGCTCTGTGTACTGCCTGGAGGGTCTGTTGCCAGTAGCCCAGGCCCCTCTGGGTTGGAGCTAGTAGTCTATTCTGCCTTTCCATTTTCATGTCCTCCTCTTCCTCCTTTACCCTGCGGGTTAACTTTCCTAATCGCGTTCTCTCCCGATCACAACCAACATCTCCACATTGTATGATGCCTCAAAGTCAAGTTCCCAATCATCTGGGACCTCTGTGCTCTGCTCTTCCTCATACTTTGCTCTTTCTCACCAAGACCTCCTGCTCCACTCAGTCCGGATTTCTTCCTAACCCCTGCGTGCACAGTTTCATTCATGTCTTTGAAATTCCCCATAGCACTATGCTCCCCTCTATCTCCTGGTACCTTTCTTCAAGGCTAGTTTTGGACTTACTTCCTCGGGGAAGTTGCCTCCAGAGTCATCTTTCCTTCTTTTGAATTCCTAGTGTGGTAGCCAGCAATCCATCCACCTTCCTTATTTACATGTTGCTCTGGAACCCTTGGGAAGTGTTTTATGTTCACTTAGTTTTCCTACATTTTGTCACCTCTTGAAAGGCAGGATTATACTACTGTAGTATAAATTTCATTCATTTGGCCTCAAATGCAAATTGAACATTTGTAAAAGGAATGAATGAGTGAACAAATTACTACTTTGTGGGTTTACTGAAGCCAGATACAATATAAGCAAATTCAGTTCTAAATAAACTATATGTTAAATGTAGTGCTATTTGCCTAATGCTTATTCTTTATTTATTACTTACATGCTTGTACGTTCCTATCCATGGAAATAGCATTTCTGTGAATTTGGAGAAGTTTGATCAAATGTGGTTAAGTGCATGGGGGCTCTGTATAGTCAGATAGGTTCATCTCTTTTCCAAAGTCTTCTTGGATTTAAAGTGAGGTTTACTTGGATCACCCTTAAATTTGAAAGAAATTTTTTTTCAAAATAAAAAATCAGATTACCCCATTCACTTTATTGGCAACATTTGTTTCAAGACGAAGACAATGCTGCCTTCCTATGGCATTTTCATTTAATATCTAAATTTTGTTTAATACTATTTCTTATATGTCCATATGGTAATTTTCGACCGGCTCCAGAGATGACCAAATACATGATTTTAAGTGGAAAAGAAATGTTGATTGCTGCTTTCAGGAGTGGGGCAAACCTATTGGAAGTAATTTTACTGAAAATCTTTATAAATGTACCTAAATGACAGCTGTTATTATAGTTTTCCATCAGCAAGAAACTTTAATGATACAACCCATTTTCAGCTCTAATTTTTTTTTTTTGTAATTGAGGCACAAAAATGGAAAGAGAAATTTCAGATTTCTAACAAATGTTATCAGCAAATGCAGTAAATTACGGGGAGCTTTATTTTCCAAATTACCTTTGTTAGAACTTTCATCTATGTAACGAACTCACATCTCAAGCTTATGTAGGGCCACACTGGTGATCACCATCATAACAAAGTTTGGTTAAATCGTTTTAGATGAAAGGCTTTATAAAGGGCATGGGTCTGCAAAGTGGAAGACCTTTTAGTAAAAGGCCTCTGTTCTATTGCAGAAAATAATTAATTAGATAAACTCACTAATGGTGCTTACAATGAAAACACACGTCGATCAGATGTTTCCCCATTTGTCTGGGATTTATCTCAGCTTGCCTGAACTATCTACTCTTTGAAAATTCTAAAATGAATTATTGGGTGCAAAATTCAAGTAGATTTCCAAACCATTAGCTGGAAATTTTACAGAGTGGGAATCTTTCTCATCAATTGTGCTCGATTAATGCAAAAATGATATATTAAATGAACAAATCAGACCGATCTGCCGGGCTGAACAGCCTTCACTGCCATAGAAGTGACAGAGTTAAAACTTTCTAGCCTTTTATGGCTGTCTCAGTTTAAAATAGCCTTGCAATATTGTCCAAAGCTCTGACTATCAACTTTTATCAGCCTCTACGCTGCTGAGGTAAATGTGGCAAGAGACATCCACTTTGCCACTGAGCGTGTTGTTGCAGAACCCAATCTGAAAATACTAGAGTTTACCTAACAAAATTTTTACAAAGGTTCAAGGCTTTGCTAAAGTCCAATCAGAGTTTTGGACACACAGTTAAAAAAGGTATCTACATTTTGGGGGAAAAAATGAAAATGTGGCCATTTAATCTGGTATAGCAGCAAAATCAGGGTTGCATGAGAAGTGAAACAAAAGCTTGTTGGAAATGCTGATAGGTGAAATATGCCGATTTTTGGTATTTTTGAATAAAGAAATGTTTATTTGCCTGAGTTACATTTTTATCATTTGAGATTCTTCAGTTTAGTCTACACAACTGATTTGCCTCTGAATCAGGATTTTAAGAGGGTTAAGTAGACAAAGGCAGCGAGAAATAAAACAGCAGAATCCCCATGGGGTTGAGGCCAGCAGACGATGAAATGCACACAGGTTTGTTGAACACAAATGGCTTTGCATCCCAGCTCCGTGGGACCTTCAGCCTGTTACTGAATCCCTGATTGGAACGGGTGTCATACTTACCTGTAAGGATAGGTACAAGGATAAAACGAGAGGATATATGTTAGGTCTTAGGGATTTAACAAGCTATTGATACATTTCAACAATTATTGAACTAGGATTCAGTTTCAGCCACGAGGATGTCAGCTTCCCTGCTCCCGGATAACAGTGAACTGTCTATAATTTAACTCTTTTCTGGGGTAGGACAGGAGGGACAGCTCACGGAACAGCAGGGAGTCAGGTTTTTATCTTTTATAAAATGGGTTGATTCACAGCCTCCGAAGAGGAGCAGACCTGAGTTGCTGTATCTTCGAGTCACGCAGAGCACATCCTTACTGTCACCTGGACTCGCCATGAATGCAGAGCCCCGGGGTCGGGTGGTCTTACTCAGGTGTGGGCGTCCTAGTCTAGACTGGCTTCTCAGACCCTGCGTGTGTCTCCATCGAGACACGTGGGTGTGAGACTTTCTAAGCCAACTGTTTATGGCTTGAGGTTACACTCCGCAGTTTCCGAAGCTCTGTTGTCCTCCAGGTACATTTCAATATGCTGGTGCATATTGAGTGAGGGGAAAAGATGGGTTATTGCAAATGATGCTCTGCGTTCGTGGCCCTACTTATTTCTCTTCTGCTTCAACAAAGTCCTGAGTTTTCTAATTTCAGGAGCACGGTTTGTGATTAGCCTGTTCCCTGGATTGCTGGCTGACTGTGTGAGATGCAGTCCTAGTAAGCCAACAGGAAAAAGTGGATCTTGTCTTTGAATGAAAACCCGATACTTGTGCCTCAAGGCACAATTAGGTCATAATTATGTAGCATTACTATGGGAGTTAATATTTGCATAATAATGCGTATGTGGATTTCCTTAGTTTGTGTTTTGAGGTATTAACTGACGCTTAATACATACTGACAACAGTGTGTTACAATTCCCATTTTATATCAAGCAAGTAGCTGGAGAGAGAGACAGAGAGACAGAGAGAGAGACAGAGACAGAGGAAGGTGTCCTTGCTTACTACTGACCACACAGAGAACAGTATGCTGGAGAAGAGACAGTGAAACTGAAGGAAGAATTGGAGCAATGTTTGGGCTCAGGTCCTAGCCCTGCAGGCAGCACACTGACCTTGGGCTTTAGGAAACTTGTCCTCCTGTTTCTTATTAGAGCTAAAATCCCTCCGTCTACCACCTTCACTGCATAGGTTGCTATTTTGGCAAAAAAAAAGATAAAAAAAAAAAAAAGCCCTCTCTCCTCTTCTAGACTCTTCAAAGCCTGACCCTGGGTCTCTTGGGATGGTGGTGGACCTCATGTCTCCTGTCCCTGGCCAGGCTCCCAAAACTGACCTTTGTGAAGTAGACTCAGAGCTTCTGATCAAACTGGGGCAAATGTCCTGGCAAACAGGCACATATGTGCAAACTGTGTTCCAGATGTTACTACTACGTCAGGCTTGCACAAGGAAGGACCTCCAGGAGGTTGAGGAGGAGACCTGGACGAAGAGTTCAACTGATTTCTTGCCCTCCTTTACACTGGGGTCCTCCTATGGGGAACTATTATCCTTCACATCCAAAGCCTCAAAGTAAATCATTCCATTTAGTTTCGGTCTTCTGGAAATACTGTCTACTAAGGAACACTGCCCCTCTACATGCTTCTATGGACAAGACCTATGTTCTTAGACTTGAAGATCTGCCATGAGATGGTAGGTCCTTGTATCTGGGCTGTTTATTTTTTTTTTTTAACGTTTATTTATTTTTGAGACAGAGACAGAGCATGAGCAGGGGAGGGGCAGACAGAGGGAGACACAGAATCCGAAGCAGGCTCCAGGCTTGGAGCTGTCGGCACAGAGCCCGACGCGGGGCTGGAACCAACGAACTGTGAGATCATGATCTGAGCCGACGTCGGACGCCTAACCGACTGAGCCACCTAGACGCCCCATGGGCTGTTTATATTTTTACAGAGACACTTGGCTGAAAGAAGCAGCTTCAGGGGCACCTGGGTGACTCGGTTGGTTAAGTGTCCGACTACGGCTCAGGTCATGATCTCATGGTTCGCGGGTTCGAGCCCCGCATTGGGCTCTGTGCTGTCAGCTCCGAACCTGGAACCTGCTTGGGATTCTGTGTCTCCTTCTCTCTCTGCCCCTCCCCACTCATGCTCTGTTCCTCTCTCTCTCTCTAAAAAATAAATAAACATTTCAAAAAATGTTTAAAGAAGTAACTTTAGTGGTGGGGATTTCAGGAGTCAACGGGGTCTACCATAGGCCAGACAACCTTCCTGGACTCTGGAAAGATACCAAATCCATAGCCTGCCCTGCTTCCTCATAGGCTGGCCTCCACTGCAGGGGGACTGGTAAGGCTGGCTGCCCCTGACGCGTCTACAGCCTGGGGCTGTGGGAGGGGGCCTGCAGCAGCACCCACGGTGGAAGAGATCTGCTGCCTGTCACAGAGGTGGAGTGGAGGCCCCTTGCTTCCCAGAGCAGCCTGCCTGGTGATCCCACGCTGTTCCCACCCGCTCCGAGCACTGTGTGCAAACTGACTCCCCAGTCCGGGGAGAAGAGGAATGAGGCAGTCAATCCACAGAGGACGTCAGGAACCAGGTTCTAATATAAACTCAGAGGACGTCTTCCAACTTCTGTGATTTCAAGAAGACCCACTGTGTACTTTCTAGCAGATGAGGAGGAGCGAACGAGATTGGTAAACGCGTGAGTCTGCATTCTGGTGGAAGAGGGGGGAGGTACGTCCACAAACCACTGACGGCCAAGAGCATTTCAGACAGTGAGAAGTTGGAGCAGGGACTGGAAAATAGGTGATCAGAGAGGGCTAGGACCACCGGGCTGGTGACCAGGAGGGTTTCCTGAGAAAATGAAGTTTAGGTAGACACCT
Source organism: Panthera uncia (assembly GCF_023721935.1). Classification (NCBI taxonomy): domain Eukaryota; kingdom Metazoa; phylum Chordata; class Mammalia; order Carnivora; family Felidae; genus Panthera; species Panthera uncia. The sequence goes on along the minus strand of NW_026057580.1, from coordinate 114,159,086 downwards.
GAATGCTGAGAAGAAACCGGCTTGTAACAAGCAGCCGGGGAGGGACGCGCTGTGCCAAAGAGCAAATGCAAGGAAAGGCCTTGAGGCTGGAAGAAGCTGTCACCAGAGAGCGTGAGTCCACCAAGTTCTCACATCCACCCTCCTCACTATTGATAGACGCTCTGTGTCTTTGTAACTTTTGTGCCCAACGGCCACGGAGTTGAAGGAGCGTAAATTACGTAGCCGGCTTCCTCTAGTTAGGGAGTTAGGGACGTTAAGTCTTCCCGATTCGCACAATGTGTGATAATAATGTAATAAATGTCTTTGTGTGCACAGTCTTTTTCTTTATTTGCGTTATTGCCTCAAACCAGTTCTTAGAAGCGAGGTTACTGCCTCAAAGACGGCGAACATTTTGTAGTTATTGATGTGAATGTGTACATATATATACATTACCATATTGATTTTCGGAAAGGTTATGCCAATTTATAATGTTACCAGCAACATATGAGTTTACCTGTTTATCACAGCACTGGGTGCTATAACTAAAATTCTGTTTGCTAATTCAGGACGAATGAAATGTTACTTGAAGGTTACTTTAGTTAGCATTTTCCTAAATTACTAAGGAGGGCTAACATTTTTGTTGTTGTTTTTTGCTGTGTGGGGTTAATTTTTTTTTCTATGAGAATGACTTGTTGTTATCTTTGGCCTATTTATCTACTGGGTATTTTTTTAAATTTTGTTAAAAAAATTTTTTTGAACATTTATTGTTGAGAGACAGAGAGAGAGCATGAGCAGAGGAGGGGCTGAGAGACTGGGAGACACAGAATCCGAAGCAGGCTCCAGGCTCTGAGTTGTCAGCACAGCTCTCGACGCAGGGCTTGAACTCACAAACCCCGAGATCATGACCTGAGCTGAAGTCGGACGTTCAACTGACAGAGCCACCCAGACGCCCCTCTACTGGGTAGTTTCTATGAGAGAAACAAAGTCTCATAATATCCTGGGAAGCCAGGAAGTGGCAAGATCTCTCCAGTTAGATTTTCCAGAGCACAAGACATTCTGGGATTGGCTTCTTTTTCGCTGACTCAACAGGCACTGTTTCTTTAGAGGGTGGCAGGGCGGCCTGAAGAAACCGCTGTTATTTCTAAAGATGCCCCAGGTGGTAGTACCCTGGGAATGGAAAGAATCTGAGGGATTGTGGAGGAAATCTGTGGATTTTGGAGGAAATTGCATAATCAATAAATTACTTAGAGCAATTGATTATCACTTCCAGAAGGAGGAACGTTTATAGTGATTAGGCTTCTAAAAAGCCTTCTTTACAACCTTTCCTTAAGATTTTCCATCCACTCAGCGAGCCACCTGCCCACCCTCTGAAGGGCCAAGCTCAGTTACTAATGAGGCTAGTCACAGGCATGACCCAGAGAGCTGTCTGGTCCGATTCTCATTTATAATGTGTCTTCAATCAAGACTTTGGGGTTAACTCTGAACTGGGCTATTTACAAACGAGGCCATACAGAACATCACTGTTATTTTGGAAACTGAAGTCTACTATTTATCTTCAGGCGATGGACAGTGCAGACAGGTGCAACATGAGCGTCCTTATGACACCATGCCAATAACCTTAACCCTGACCTCTGGCTGGAGATGCATTTCAGTGAGTGTGCTAATATCTCTTTTAGGCATAAATAAGCACAGTTGTGTCAATTTTGTTTAGAGGTCTGATGATGAACCTGCCTGTCCTCTTTAGTGAATATTAGGTAAAGAAGGTCTTTACATATGCTTATTTCAACTTAACTAATGAAACAAAGCTTTGTAGCAGAAAAAAAGTTGCATATTATATGGAGAGCAGATTGTAAGGTAAGAACAAACATTATAAAGGAGTTTAAACTTCTGATCTGCACCGGACTACTGCAAGGTCAGGTTGATGACTGACAGGCCATTCAATGAGGTCAGGTAAACGTCATTATTTGGATTGACATGTCAGGACATATGACTTTTCCCACCTCCTCTTCTGTAGTTACAGCCTGTTATGAGATATAATGTTGTAAATTAAGAGAAAGCAAACTGTTTACAGAAATCAGTGTGAAGCATTTAAAGTTGTTTTTCTCATATTGAAAAGCTACTGGAAGTTCTATTGACTGTCCTCTCTGGAAGACCACGGTGAAATAAAATGCATGAAATACGTTGCAGGGCTGATTATCTTCGCTCACTGCTGTAGCCATCATTCCAGTAGTGAGTCTGTCTGGAAATCATTGATTAATCCTATAAAAAACTACATAACTAGGACCCCAGTCATTACAGATCTAAAAAGACAGACGGCAAGTAAAACTACACAAAATTCTAAATTCCTTCAAGTCTTTACAATTGTTTTGGAATTACTCTATGAAATTAGTAATGTACAAAATATGAGTCACCAAGATTAGTAAAAATTAAATGCAAGCACAGACATGGTTGTCAGAAAATTTTACTGTAAGGTTAAAAAAAAAATTTCTAGGGGCACCTGGGTGGCTCGGTCGGTTAAGCGTCTGACTTCCGCTCAGGTCATGATCTCACGGTCAGTGAGTTCGAGCCCCGCGTCGGGCTCTGTGCTGACGGCTCGGAGCCTGGAGCCTGCTTCGGATTCTGTGTCTCCCTCTCTCTCTGCCCCTCCCCTGTTCACACTCTGTCTCTCTCTCTCTCAAAAATAAATAAATGTTAAAAAAATTTAAAAGAAAAAAAAAATTTCTATCTGACCCTTTAAAATATTTCTTTCCTTTCCAAATTTTCTCCAGTGGTTCTCTTTTCCTTCAGCTGCCATTTAACATTTCAGGAAAAATGGAGACCAACATTGACAAATGAGCTTTACTGACTAATTAGAAATGTAAATTTTGTTTTCAATCATTTTTCTTGCTTCTCTAAGAAAATAACTTGTTTAACGATACTGTCCTCACTAAGTCTAAGATTTTTTCCCCCTCTAGAATATGCTTTTTAAACTGTTTTATACAAGGATTTCCGTAGGGGAAACAAAACAATATTATGATGACATAATTTGTTTTACTCCCATGCAATTTCATATAAACATACATAAAACAATATTATAGCAGATTAACTTGTTTATATGAGATTAAATTCTCATTAATATATTTTTAATGTTTTATGAAAAATATTTTAATACAAAGAAGTACAATTTCCTCATCTATTTTACTACAATTGCATTTTTTTGTTTTAGATCATTTTCATTAAAATATCAAGTTTCCTAACCAAAAAAAAATTCATTTTTTTCCTAAGGAAATAATTGGGCCGTATTCTGTAATTGCTATTGAAGGTATCAAGCTGGGTGGTATCCTGGCAAAAATGAAATCTAGGTTGGAATTAAAAGACAGAAAAGTGCTAGAAGATATTACTAGACTATGAGAATATATCCAAGTGTGGTTTGTACTATTATTTTATTTCCAGTTATCTCTCTTATATTCCTCAGTGATGGTGAAAAACATGATTTTCTAGATCCTTATTTAATTTTCAAAAATGATTAAAACTTTTGTTAAAAAACTTTCAACGCAGCGAGCCCATATTCTTTATATATCTGGACCCGATGTGCGTTAATACATGTACACGTAATCCTTAGAGTATTCGTGCTAACTTTCTCTGATAATCATGGGGACTTCATTATGTAATAGTGTCTTTACATCATCTTCTCAATTCCCCAATTCTTTATGTGGATAGAACATTTTAGTTGCACATCTTTCTGATCTCACGGACCACGTATACAGGTAATAAGCGAAATTTCCGAAAAATTATATTCCCATTATCCCTGATGTAACAATTAACTGTCAGTTACAGAGCCATCTGATGGAGAAGGCTGCATTGCCTTGGATCATCCCAGAAATGAAAGGTCTAATTCCACTGTTGTGCTTTGTTGCCCTTTGCAAAGCCTGTCTGGTTACCAGCATGGAGACTCGGGCTGGCTTTGGGCCTGTGTATATGCCAAACCTCAGAAGTAACTTTGGTAACGTGTATGTGTGTGCATGTGATGCCAGAAACAAGGAATCAAGGCCCTTCCATTCAACCATTAGAGCTGGAATCAGTAGTTCATGATCGATTATGGTTCCTGACCCAAGTGTCATTAAAATCTCCAAAGAACAACATGGTTCATAGGATTTTCTAGAAACTTTACTTGCTGTTAAACCTTTCATATCAACAACAAAGGCCAGTAATGGAAAATCTTTTCTAGTAACTTGAATAATTCATTGATATGGTGGGAAGATGTCTAATAAATATTAGCACTATGCTTGATTTTTATATTCAGGATCAATCTGTATGTTTCTATTTTTGAAAAAAATCCTTGCAAGGGTGTGAGATTGCACACTTATTTCAGTGAGCCCGGGTCAGGAGGCAATATCCATACGAGTGGACTCGAAAGGCGTGGAGTGACATCTTTTTAGAGAACCGGAAGAAACAGAATTTTGAATTAATCTGGTTTAGAGTACTAATATTATTGAAGAATATTAATAAAGCCGGTTAGGGAGGAGAAGCATCTTTGAATCTGAGCTATTAAAAACAACCATTGGCCAACTGACGGTTAACTAGACCATTTCCTCCTTCGTTCTGAATATATTATGCTTTATTTTAGTGAAAATTTTGTTCCATGAAAAATGTTAGACATTGGATTATGTTACCAAAAGAATTTGGACTTGCCACTTGTGAGAGAGGAGTGACTCAGGCCCGTCCTACACGCCACATCCCTTCTGTTGTCATGCCAGCTGCCCCTCTGTCTCTGGTACCACCACACTCGGTCCCTTATGATCTGACTCTGAATTTGCCTTACCACTGCACTAACCTCCCCAGTCTCCCTGCCTTATTTCTATTCCCTCAAATGCATCCTTTACCACCACTTAATTAAAACTTTTGTCTTGCATTTCTCCACTGGTGAAAGCCTTTGGAAATTTATCGTTATTTGTGGGATCAATTTCCCACAAATTTGGCCTGGACTTAAGCCCCTTTTAATGGGCTTGGGGCCAACCCTTACTTTTCAGTCCTCTCCCATGAGAACATTAGGGTCCCAAACGACAATTGTTATTCCCAACCAAGGGTAAGGGGCTTTCCAACTTCTCATTTTTCCTTATGCCATTCCTTCATGCTGGATTCCTTTCCCACCTCTGCTTGTTGAAATCTTTAAAGTTTCATTGTGCAATAAAGACTTTCCTGATCACAAAAATCAGAAGACACGTTTCTTTCTTTTTAATCATTTACACAGGTGCGTATACTGTTTATACAATCCTTATCACCAAGTACCCATTTTACAGATAATGTGAAAGTATCTCAGTAACAAGAATTAAGCTCCTTGGGGCGCCTGGGTGGCTCAGTCGGTTAAGCGGCCGACTTCACCTCAGGTCATGATCTCGCAGTCTGTGAGTTCGAGCCCCGCGTCGGGCTCTGTGCTGACAGCTCAGAGCCTGGAGCCTGTTTCGGATTCTGTGTCTCCCTCTCTCTGACCCTCCCCTGTTCATGCTCTGTCTCTCTCTGTCTCAAAAATAAATAAATGTTAACAAAATTAAAAAAAAAAAGAATTAAGCTCCTTGACAAGGGAACTATCATTGGATCCTCTATATTGTCTCTCTTAATAGGTAGGTGTTGAGGAATCATTTGTTGAAAAAATGAATATGACATAATATTATTGCTGTGGGATGGAAGGAGCCTGTCCCTCATCTCCTAGCTGCACCTCTATCGCTAGGGATCATTGGTATGCCAGATACAGGGCAGGGTCAAAGCAGAGGGGTCATCTGGAGGTGGGGCAGAAGTCTGGGACTCAAGACCCAGGGTGAAGCCACCAGAACTGAGGCCAGAAACATAAGGGATTTGAATTAAGTGGTCAGTCATGTCCTCTGAGAAAGGAAGTCAGTGTTGGGATTTGTAGGGGAAATAGTTTCCTTTGGAATCCTAGATCAGGGTGGGGGTGGGTATGGAAGAGACAGATCGGAGGAGGTCCTAGGAATGCAGCCGCACCCGGCAATGGCCCATCCTCGCCCTCACCTTGGACTTCACTTTCAGCTCATGCAGATCTGACTTCATGTAATGCAGTGTCCTTTGTAAATGACCCCGTGTGAATGGGCCCCTGTTGAGTGCTTCCCCTTGAGAACCATGACAAAATAATAATAATGCTGACATTTGTTGAGTGTTTTCTATTGCCAGGTGCTGTACTGTGCTTAAATGTATTAATTCATCTCACCTTTGCAACCGACTGGGAGGCTAGGCGCTATTATTGGTGTCCTCATTTAGAGTTTGGGCAGGCGAGTGTTAGAGAAAGAAGTGAGGTTTGGAGCTGGGCCTGCAGAGAAAGGAGGCAGCTGGATGTAGACCCTGCACCCTGCCCCTGACCCCCAGCCCCGGGAGCTCCGGTCGCTTCTTCCTACCTGCTGAGTCTGGGCTTGCTCCCACGCATCCATGAGCCAAAAAAAGGAGGGGGGCAGCAGTGGCTTTGAGATTTGGGCGCTTATGTACATTTCTGGTCCCTTGGAAAATTCTCTCCTATAAAATACGTTCTGGCTAAAACCTGACCCCACCAAGTCAATCCCTCAGTGATTGCTCTGGGTGTGTGGGAATTAAGTGAATTCAGCTTTGGCACTCGGTGAGGATTAGCAATGATTTGGGGAAACAGGTAGCCCAAAGAAAGCTGAGAGGCAGCATGGCAAAGGCTGGGAGTGTTGGCTTCCAGGACCCTCCCAGCATCCACCCACCAGCCGCAGGAGCTGGACGAGCGAGTCATTAGACGCTGCCAGTCTCCATTTCCTCCAGGCAGAAGGGGATCACAAGAACTCCCTTTGGGGGCCAGCACAGGGTTAGGTGGGATCACATCACTGCTGCATGTGGCACGTGTGTTTATCGACCGACGTATGACTGTGGTTGTTGTTGGCATTTAGACTGGGCTCATCTTGGGGCTATTAGAACCACACTGCAGAACCAGATGAGTTATAAGGCTTTCTTAGCTTTCACTGAATTCTCTTGCAAATATAATCCTAAGTAGTTAAAAAATTAAAAGCATATAAAAAGAAATATTGAAGGGGGCGCCTGGGTGGCTCAGTCGGTTGGGCGTCCGACTTCGGCTCAGGTCATGATCTCATGGTTCGTGAGTTCGAGCCCCGCGTCTGGCTCTAGGCTGACAGCTCGAAGCCTGGAGCCTGCTTCGGATTCTGTGTCTCCCTCTCTCTCTCTGCCCCTCCCCCACTCATGCTCTGTCTCTCTCTCTCTGTGTGTCAAAAATAAACAAACATTAAAAGAAAATTAAAAAAAAAAGAAATATTGAGGAAGTCGGTGGAAAAGTGGACAAAGTAAAGAGATATTTACAGAAGAGACACTGACACAAGACTAATGCAAGAAATGTAATGACGCTTACAATCTGTGACATCATTAGGTAAAGTGCTTTGGAAATAGGAAAAGGAATCCGGTAAAGAAAGACATCTTTTAACCGATTTGGTCCTAATGCATCTGATGCCACATCAGGAAAGTCGGTAAATTAACACAAATGGAATTAAAACACAGCCAGTTACTCTGGACCACAGCAGCCCTCAACATGGAGGTTGGCCCTTCACAGAGCCCAGGATCAGCCCGCGTGCGGTGGGTATGAGCATGGGCAATTCCAAGCGACCCTCAGCCCCCATCCGAATGTCCCAGTCCAGCACTGCAATGGCACACGGCTGACCTTGACGCCTGTCCTCCCTGACGGAGGACTGCTTTTATCACTTGGTCTCAACATTACTGGTCACAGTCCTCTGATCTTCGAGGTGGCAATTCACAGCTAATTGCATTAATGAAGAGAAGCCGCCGAGTAAGTCACTTGAAAGAACGTACGGTCCTAAACGTGCTTGTATTTCTTGTTAGAATGCACCGGATGAGTTTTACCACATGCGTACCTGTCACACTACAGTCATTTTAGCTATTGTTAGATATTATATAAAACGACTTTACGTCCTCTGTATTTTGGGGAGATAATTGAGGAAAGTCGTTCACAAGTGTTTGGTGGTATAGATGAGTCGTTATTTTGTGATAAGAAGTTCTTTATACGTTATGATGTTTCTCAGATAATCAAGAACCAATTTTATGCTCAAATTCCAGGTAAAGTGCTGCGTAAAATGATTCAACGTTATAAATGTGGCAACAAGGAATTCTTAGTTGTTGTTGCTTTTTTTTTTGTTTTGTTTGTTTTTACTTCCTACTCAAAGACATGATGATAATGGCCAAATTCTTTTACACTCATTTTAAATTTCAAATGTTGGATAATGTTAATAACAGCCATTAGTTATGCAGAGTTTCTTCTGTGGTGTGCACCTTATAGACACTGAATCAATTTCTCTCCACAGTCCCACACAATAGGTCTTATCCTCACTTCACAGATGGAGAATTTGAGGCTGAGGAAGGAACTGGAAGTGATTGGTCCAGCAGCACAGAGCTGTCTGGGCTCAGAGCCGCACCTGAGCTCAGGTCTGTGGGCTCTTACCACTCCAACCTCTGCCTTTAGTGCCTCGGCTACGGAACACCACGCACGCAGAGCACGAGGGAAGAAAGGGGTTTCTTTGCCAAAGCCAAGTGCATAGGTCATCTGACTGAAGCCTCCGCATCCTTCTGAAGGTAAATCGGATGACATTTCCAACACTATTATATATAATATACATTACACATTACAATCTATTGTAATTATTTATATTTTTATAATAATTAATAATTATATGTAATTATTTGTGTGTGTGTGTGCGCATATCACTTCCAACACTATCAGCACCTGGAATTTCAAGGGCATGAAATCGCAATTAAGAAAGAAGCCCAAGAAGCTCGGTGAGGTTCCACAACTAGCCATCATCACCAGCTGAAAGCCGAATATCTTTTTCTGAAAAACAGACTCTAAAAAGGTGATTCAGAACCAATGTTATCTGAATAGTGTCTAAATTCTGAGGAGGAAGGAGAAAAGAAAGAACGAAACTGGAAGCCTAATCTCTCAACGACCATTACCTTACTTTCTAAGAAAACAACAAGGCAAAAGAACTCGTTCAGTTGTGCTGTGTTTTGAGCATCTCCCCTCCCCTCCAAGCCACGCCCACCACGTGAGTATTCCACGCCCTACAAAGCACCAGGAGCAAGACGGTACTTGGGTTACCACGTTCAGTTAATCTCCACAAACGTGAAAAATAATTTCATATACCCGGCAAAGACACAACACGACACAACACAACACCCCGGTGTTCTTTGCCCCAACACTTCAATTTCACATGTCCCAAGAGCATCGGTGTCAATTGTCAAGGTCTGGGGTATTCATTTGGGTGACTGTAGAAGAGGATGTCAGAATGTAGAAGAAAGATGTAAGAAATGTAGGACCGTGGACTTGCCAGAACGAACCTGAGAGGGCTGTGTGAGGCAGCTCGGGGGCTATAACCCCAGCACTGCACTTGCAAGAGGCCTCTGGGGTCACTGTGGGGCGAGGAGGTGTGGGGTTCCTGCACGGCCCTGCTGTGGGGGTACAGAAGCTCTCCGGCCGCTGGCTGGGAACCTTCGGCTCTGCTTGCTGGGGGAGGGGTCTCTTTCCCTTTTGTAAGCACAAGGAAGATCGATCGGGTTTTTAAAATGTTGACTAGACTTTGTGAAATGAAAGGCGAGAGAGCATGCTGTCTTTTCTGACCTACAAGGAACACCAGAAATGAATGCGAACTCGATGTTTGCCCACAAATTCCCTTCCTCGGGGCTCTTGATTTTGTAGCCTTCTATCACCCAGAAAAAGCGCTTTCATCTGACAAGGCCACCAACCAATAAACATAGAGACTCTTCAAAGTTAGATGTGAACTGTTATGTGTTATCTGCTCTTCAGAAAAAAAAAAAAAAAAGGATCAGATGGTCTTTAAGGCAATCCATGTGCATACACACACATACACGTATGTACGTATGCGGATGCATATATACACATATACATATTTATAGATTTTTAATGGCACTCATTGTGGAAAATTTTTTCCTCAAAGGAGCTTCTTTGGGGGGGGAAGGAGGAGAGACAATATGGAATTCAGTGAGGAACATGTTTTATGGCAGATGACCAAGGCTCGTGTTAAGAACTTAGTGTTGTTGAGTTTATCGTGAGTTTACCAGTTATTCAGAAGATGGTTTTTTTGTGACCATCTATTATTTAAAGTAGAAATTATAATTGCATTCTGATCCTGAAACTCAATTGCCAATTCTTGACTAAGTTAAAGTTTTTAAGACTTTAAAAGGGGTTCATATTCATAGTGTGTCTAGAAATGTTTGTGTGAAACTAGCTTTAGAACCCCAAATTTCGTCTTTGTTTCTGCCACTCTGATATTCTACAAAATATTATTTTTTATTACTATGTTATTATGTGTAGTAAACATAAATGTCCTGCTTTATGTATCAATAATAAAATATGCATTATTTTCCTAAAAACAGCAATACGTGTTGCTATTTCCTGCCAATAAATATTTATGGACAATCCACACCAGTTTTATCATCCATACCAATCGTAACAGATGTGAGTTCATCGTTCAGTCTGTAAGATTTTATAAACCACTGAATAATGAACTCCCATCCATTCCAAAAGACATGGGCTATAAAATAGTATGGATTGTCAGTAAATAGTTATTCTGATGAAATATTCCACTCACCCCTCCACTTCCATAGATAGAGATAGATCATGTTCAACAATATGCATAATTTTATAGATGCAAGAATAATTTTTAAAAGTGATTTACATGACAGAACCATGTAACAGAGCACTTTCCTCAGATTCAGGAGTGAAATCAGTACAACTAAGCATGTATGGCATGGCATGATGGAGCTCTGGGCCATTCGCTCCTTTCAGAAGCCTGGGTGAAGAGGTGGGCTCACTTTGCAGTGGGCATTGAAATCAAACCAGCGATGCTCGTGGACCTCCTACTGTGGGCAGCAGTCCCCCCATGACAGACTTATATCAGCACAGTGCATGCTTCATAATTAAGCCTTGGCCCACGCGTCTCAAAAATTGATCGCAGCCTCCACTGTGAGAGCCGCCTCCCTCTTCTGAGAGGTGAGGTCTGCTCTCTGCCCCTGCAGAAGTGGGCATCACTCCTCCTCCATCAGAGTTTCTGCCTTCCTTCCCTTGGACTTTGTTTCTGCTTTAGCTCTCTGGACTGAGCGTCTTCCTAATGGCTTCACCCACAGCTAAACATGGCGACTTTGGCTTTTCCGGCCCTGATGTGCAGCAAGAGTCAATCAAAGATAGACTCTGCTTTTCACTGGATGTCAAGGTTGTGCCAGGAACTGAGGGTATGGTGGCTGACAGAAGACCCGGTCCCTGACCTCACGGAGTTTCAGTCTAGCAGGGAAGAGGGACATTAAATAAACATGTACTTATCATGCTATGGGAACATAAGACCTGGAAGCCTAAGCAGGCATAGAGGGTCAGGGGAGCTCCCTGAGTTGGGATGCTTCAGGGCAAGCCTGATGGAAGAATAAGGAGGGAAAGGGGGTGTTGCTAAGGATTACAGACAAAGAGAACAGTTTGAGCAAAGACCCTGAGGTGGAAGAGAGTTGACCTGTACAGAAACTGAGATAAGTGTAGCAGACCTGGAGGAAGGGAGGGGGTATTTGAGGTGAAGCTGGCGAAATGAGCAGGAGTCAGGTGATTCTGGAGTCAGGTGACATTAGGTGATATGGGCCACATACACGGCAGTCATTCATTTTTATTCTAAGGGTAAAACAAAATGTGAAGGATGGTTGTAAGTAGCTATTAATTTTATATTTTGGCTACCATTTGGACACCATCTGAAGGGTGATAAGCTAGATGGCTATGGTGCTGTCCAGGTACAATGTGATCATAATAGATTGTTCTAGGATGATGGATGATGCCATACTTTGAAAAATACAAAAAATAGATAGAACTTTGGTGTTTAATTTGATGGTGGTGTGAGGGGGACGTCTGTGTTTCTGCCTTTTACAGATGGGCAGGTGGCCACAGCATTAGCTTCAATAGGGAACATTGAGAGAGGACAGTTTCAAGTTAGAGGGAAGGGCACAGCTCTGCCGGTGGACACATCACAGCATCCTCAGGGAGGCAGGTGGCCCTACACATTTGGAACCCAAACGCCATCAGGAGATGATGCCATCTGGGTTACAGTACTGTTCTGTTCCAAGTTTTACATGATCTAAAATGAGATTTATCTGTTAAGTGTACTTAGAACCTTCACGAGCAATTTTCCAACAGCCGCTCACATCTTCCAGCTCTGAGTTCAGGGCCCCCTCTGCCAGACCGCCGTTCATCATATGTGTAGAAGAAATGCATGCCTGTGAGTTTTGTTGGGACACAGGGCAGTGATGACAGACTAATGATGTGACAACTAGTCCAGTCTAGAAGGCAGCTCTTGGTGTGGCCACGGGTCAGTTGCAATCTCCTTGAAGAACAGTTTGCTTGTGTATACAGTGGGGACAGGGACAGGAGACTCCCTAAGTCACTCAGAGTTTTACAATTCTATAATTCTATTGGACAGCAACCATTTAAAAAAATGCAAAATGAATCTGTTTATTAAATGCTCTTTCAATTTGTTTTTACTGGAAAAATACAGCACTTATCTATGTAGCTCTAACATCGTGTTCGTGGCATCCTAATGTGAAAAATATAATCTTCAAGATGCACGTCTTGTTTCTTTGTTCAGTTTGACCATGAGTTTCTTTTCTTTTCTTTTCTTTTTTTTTTAACGTTTATTCATTTTTGAGAGAGAGAGACAGAGCATGAGCAGGGGAGGGGCAGAGAGAGGAGGAGACACAGAATCCGAAGAGGAGGAGACACAGAATCCGAAGCAAGCTCCAGGCTCTAAGCTGTCAGCACAGAGCCCGACGGGGGGCTCGAACTCACAGACTGCGAGATCATGGCCTGAGCCGAAGTCGGACGCTCAACCGACTGAGCCACCCCGGTGCCCCTTGACCATGAGTTTCTAATCTTTTTTGACATGTAATTGCTGGTTGTAAATTGAAAGAGCCAATTCCTTCACCAGTTTCCACATCTTTAAGTTAAGGTCTTTTGAGAAATCATCAGGAGTTTTGTGCACGTGACTAAAGATTTCAGACCCCACAATATGCATCAATCACCAAACAGAATCATCAAACACTGTTCTTTAAGGTTATCACTGTTTCTTTACATTAAAATCACACTTTTATGAATGAGTTATCAATTAAAGTACCCTTCCAGTTAACTTAAAATTTGACTTTGATTTTCTTTCATAAAAATACGTCATATAACATGACATTATAACACCATATAGCAACATATATAATATTCCCAAAATGATTTTTGAATTATACATACACCAAAGTATCGAATGCCAAGTACCAGTTGTGAAACACTTTCTGTAATATGTTTTATATCAGCTTGGTAAGAACTTCTTTTATTTGATAGTAATCACCAAAATTCACATGTTTACTCAAAATTTGTGCACGTGTCGGGCCACTGTAGCAATGGATGGAAAACCAGCGTTGGAAAGGGTGGAGAAGGGGCAACGTGGAAGTGTGTTTGCCGAGAGAAACTGCCGCTTCCGGTCACTTTTGATGGGTAAAGGAAGTGCAGAAGACTTCTCCTAGCAAAGCTACCCTAAGTGCATTTTCTTTTATAAAAAGGTGAGAAGAATATTTTTGTAGAGAGTAAATTAGAGATGCAGGAGGCAGGATTTGAGTTGAGACTTCTTGACCAAGAGCTTTGTTTAGATTCTAATTTTTTTTTAAGCTTATTTATTTATTTAGACAGAATGCCGGAGGGAAACAGAAAGGAAGACAGAATCCCAAGCAGACTCCTCACTGCCAGCACAGAGCTTGATGCAGGGCTCGAACCCACAAACCATGAGATCATGACCTGAGCCAAAAAATAAAAGTCAACCCTTAACCGACTGAGCCACTCAGGCGCCCAGATTCGAACTTTTTGTCTCTAAGAGGACAAGGTTGACCTGATGTCTACTTAGAGGGGGCGGTAATGTTTCTTTTTCTTACATGGTGTGAGCTTATGTACATATTAACATTAGTATGTGTATCACCTCCCAGGTTTTGATTCAAAATCTGTTAAGGTGGAATTTTTTCTCCATGGCACCTTCAGTTTAAACATCTTAACATTATCTGAATGCTTTATTCGATGAGGAAGAGAAAACTGCACTGTTTTTTCTTCAAGTGGTCCAAACAAGAATATTTTTCAAGGGGAGACCTGCCAGAATATTCAAATTAATGCTTTTATTGCCAATGATTTAATCTATAATAATTTTTTAAAATTCTGGAAAAAAACTTGATCTGCTTTTTGTGGACATGACACTCATCTGATTGTATCTTGAATGTTTAAGATATCTCATTTTAATAAGAAAAGAGAGAATGTTGTCAATATATTGGTTAAAATTAATTGAATTTGGAATGTGTGCTGAAATAGAGTCAGCCTCATTTCATTTCCTGGACTGTTAAATTACTAGATCAAAAGGTTAGCTCAATGTAGCCTGACTCATACGTAGCATATGTCAATTGCACAGCATCATTCTATGAATACTGTATTTTACTTAGAATCGGTTGTTATTGAATATAAGCTGTTTACATTTGATCTTCAAAATGACAAATTTGAAGATTCATTTTCTAGAGAGCCTGCTATAGATTTATATTTCTGAAATTAAATGAAATTAAATGTACCCTGTATAGATTTCATATAGAGGGGGGAAAAAAAGATTTAACTTGATTTTTAGCTATTGCTATTTTTTAGCCTTTGTGCTAGTTCTTTGATTTCCCCTGACTTTCCATCTATTTCGCATACATTGCAAGTTCACACTTTCTAAGATACAGCTTCAAACATGTGGAACCCTCGCACCCCCCTTCCCCATCCCACCCAAACACCTGTGATGACTGTGTTGGACATGTGACTTGATGCAGCAGGGACCCTGACACAGAGGGAGCCAGGCAGGCTACACGCAGATGGCCTCCTAGATTGATTTGCTTTGGGGAAGCAGAGAAAATAATTCTTCCCAGATAATACAATAAGGCAGGAGCACTCTATTTTTGTGGAGTAGACCCTCTTCTCTCACAGGAAGAGCCTCCAAGTGACTGGAAAGTCGAATTCACATCATAGAGAAAAGGTGGCACAGCACTGATACTCTGAGGAAAAGCACAGGACCGAGTCCTGAAACTTGCACAGGACGGAGTCCTGAAACTTGCACAGGAAGGAGTCCTGAAACTTGCTGGGGAAGAACACGTGGCCAGTCACGGAGTCTCCGAATGTGCCAAGAGTGATGAAAGTTTGAACGTTAAAACTTAATTAACAAAAACTGATAAATAAACAAGGAAGGAATCACGACTATGGGAAGAGCCTGAAAGCAAACCCACAAAATCTCAGGGGACAGAGAGGAAGACCACCAGAGGAAATGAAAAGTGAGTTGGTGGAACTCAGGAAAGAAGAGAAAAGAAATTCATAGAAAGGAAGATCAAACTGAAAGGGGCACAGGAAGAGCAGTCCTACAGAAAACATGATAAAGATAGATAATAGAAATGAGAGAACTTGAGCAAAATCAAAGCAAAATAGGGACCTTTTAAAAAATATTTATTTTTCAGAGAGAGAGAGAGAGAGAGAGAGAGAGAGAGAGAACAGGCGAGGGGCAGAGAGGGAGGGAGACAGAGAATCTGAAACAGGTTCTGCTCTCAGCACAGAGCCCGATGTGGGGCTTGAATTTACAAACCACGAGACCATGACCTGAGCTGAAGTCAGACGCTTAACCAACTGAGTCACTCAAGTGCCCCTGAAATAGGGAATTTAAAATGAGGAGAGATGAAATCAGAGACAGAGAAGATAGGCACAGAGATTTTTAAAGCATGCATAATTGGAGGTCTTGAAGAGGAGAAGTAACTGAAACAGAATATTAAAAAAAAAAAACTTAATTCAAGAAACCATTATTAACATAAAGGAAGACTTGAGCCCATATTTTGGAAGAGCACACCATGTGTCAGGGAAAGCTGACCAGTAGGTATGCAACCCATCCTCTCTATCCTGGGGATGAGGGTAGGGGTACGAGTGGAGAAAAAGAGAAAGGAATGACCAAATCTCCTTGTAAACACACTCTGAACCTCCTCAAAGGTTTATTAAGGGAAACATAATGGGAAAAATGCCAATTATTGGTCTATAAAATGGAGATATTTCATGATTAAAAGTAATACTCTCCACACGTTCCTTGGGGACCTACCTCAAATGTTGACTGTCAGAGTGTGCATCCTGATGTGTCCAGGGAGGACCTTGGGAGCCACGCAGACAGTCTGATTTCATGCTTTCCCTGTGTCTTGAAGTTACTTGTACTGTCTGAATTATTAATAATGAGGCAAAATCTCTGATTCTTGTGAACCTGATTTGAAGATCTGACCCTGTGTATTATCTCACCAAGACATATTCTATGTTACAGAGTTTCAAATATAGAGTAAAATCATTGGATAGTCAGACAAAAGGATCAAGTCACTTATAAGCAGGAAAACTCAGGTTTGTCTCAGAATTCTCCACGGGTACCCTCAAGGTCAGTGGACAGTAGAGACATATCCATCCAAACTCAAGAAAATAAAATACATCAGTGATTTTAGATTCAGTCAAGCTAGTCTTCAAGTACAAAGGCTAAAGACAACCAGTTTTGAAAATGTGATGTTAGTGGGGTGCTTGGGTGACTCAGTCGGTTAAGCATCCGACTTTGGCTCAGGTCATGATCACGCACTTCATGAGTTCGAGCCCCGTGTTGGGCTCTGTGCTGACAGCTTGAAGCTTAGAGCCTGCTTTAGATTCTGTGTCTCCCTCTCTCTCTGCCCCTCTCCCGCTCTTGATCTATCTCTCAAAAATAAATAAACTTAAAAAAATGTGATGTTAGAGAACTCTGTTTCTCTCCTTTTTTGAGGAAACTACTAGAGGTCAACCCTCAGTTTATCCAGAGATAACAAACATGATCAGCGCTGGGTATTCAGTAGATTTAACTGAAGAACTAAGACTAAAACGATGTGGGAATTAGGGTGGCAAGACATATAAATACTAAATATGCTCTGACAATTTAGAAATGACACAACTAGCAAAGAAGAAGAGGGAAAGGAGACATGAAATAGAGCTAATTTTCTGATTGCCTCATTTGCAACAGTTGGGGATTAAAGAACATCATTTGAAGCAGATATATCAAGCGACAGACAAATATATCTAACAAAAGCAAAGGTAAATACCAAGTGACTTGATTTTATTTAAGCAATCTTAGGTCAAAGAGGAAATACAATCCCAAATTACAGAACAGATAGAGGACAGCATAATAAAAATACTGTGTATCAGAAGTTACAAGAGGCCACTGAAATGCTTAGAATTAAATAGAAATTTAGAAATAAATTAGAAATAAAACATTAAAAAAATTAACTCAAGGGGCGCCTGGGTGGCTCAGTCGGTTGAGTGTCCGACTTCCGCTCAGGTCACGATCTCACTGTCCGTGAGTTCGAGCCCCGCGTCGGGCTCTGTGCTGACGGCTCAGAGCCTGGAGCCTGTTTCGGATTCTGTGTCTCCCTCTCTCTCTGACCCTCCCCCATTCATGCTCTGTCTCTCTCTGTCTCAAAATAAATAAACGTTAAAAAAAAATTTAAAAAAAATTAACTCAAAAAGTTAGAAAACAGCACCAAAATAATCTGAGTAAAATCTGAAGAAACTTTTTAAAAGGAAAAGCTAAATTAGAAGATAAAAATGGCACAGTAACAAAATAAATCTAAAAGATGTTTTTGGAAGGAAAAAAAACAATAAAAGATACAACCCAATAGAAAAACTAATAAAAAAAAATAGAATGTGCAAAGAAGAAATAACAAGCAGGGTGTGTGTGTGTGGGGGGGGGAGGTGGTGAGAAACAGAAAATGAAGGGAATTGGAAAAAACATAGGAAATTAGTTTGTTCAATTCTATGCAAACAAATATAAACTTTGCAGAAATTGAAAACATTTCTAAGAAAATGCAAGTTGTCAAAACTGACCCCAGAGGAGATAGAAAATCTTAAAAGACTTGCTTTCTATGGGAGAAAAATTGAAGGCTATTAAAAAAGCTACTCTCTTCCCAATCAAAAGAAAAAAAACAAAAACAAAAACTCACTAGGCCCAGACATGAGAATTCCACAAATAAAGTGTGTTTTTCGAGTATAAGGTGAAAAAATGGGCAACTACCAAATTTTATTTTTCTGGAAGAAGCATAATATTATACAAAACACAAAAGTTGTAGAAAAGGAAAAAATAGGCCAATATCATTTATGGATATTGAAGCATAAATCTTAAATAAAACAATAGCAAACAAAATCCAGCAGCATAATAAAAGGTTGATGCATTACTACCAAATATAGCTTATTTCAGAAATGTAAAGATGATTCATTATTATGAACGTTATTCATGAAGCATTATATTAAGGATTATGTAAAAAATATTTATGATCATTTCTACAAATGCTGATTAGAAGCTAGATGATATTCAACAATCATTACTGACAAAAAACAGAGAGTGCAATAATTTCCTTTGTAAGTTAAAATATACATAACTGAGTCTGAAATCCAGCATCATACTGAATGGAGACATACCACAAGCATTCCCACTATTATCATTAGTATTTATCATGTTATAGATACTAGCCAATGTTATTAGAAAGGAATTATAGGTAAACAATTGGAAAGGGGAAGAAAAAATATCCAATGTTTGGAAGATACATATTTTATCATCAACCTAACAGAATCAACTGAACAAGCAAAAGAATTCAATGCAGTAGTAGGACTGAAAATTAATATACAGACTTCAATAGGTTTTATACAACCTATATGAGGAGGACCTTAAAACACTATGGAGGGACCCATAAGACAGGAGCAAATAGAAAGACGTACCGTATATGGGATTTGGAAACCGAACATCATAACGATGTCAATTCTACTTCAGTTAATTTTTAAATTTAAAGAGATTGCTATAGAAGTGGCAATAGGTTTTTTATTTTAACTAGAAACATTGATTCCAAATTTCATATGTAAAAATACACATGCAGCAATTGCTAGGAACACTTTAAAATGCTAGCATTTGGTGTGTGGAACAGGTAAGAAACGCCAGCTATTAAAATACACAGGCATAAATACAGATGGATTTCTGACACAATTTGTTTTCATTTGTATATAATCAAATCTATCTTTTTGTTTATTGTTCCTTTCTCTGATATTATATTTGCCTGTGCTATATTTTGGCTTTAAAAAAAATTATTTCACTTTACATTTTACTTTTAATTTTTTTAAGTCATCTGTATTTTTAAATTTTAGTGATGGTATAAAATAGGCCTAATTATTACAATTCCTTTCCTCCCCATTTCTCCAGGGAGTTAGTCTGGTAACGTAGCATCTCTCGTTGGATGATTTTTTGCTTTCTCACTGATTTGGAATGCTATCTTTATAAAATATTAAGTGATTTTAATATACTTTTGGATTTATTTCTGTTACTTTGGTCTATATTTACTATTGTTAGGGCCACAAATTTTAATTACTGTAGTTTTAAGATGTGTAGAGCAAACATCTCATTCTTTTCTCTTTTTCTTCCCAGTATTTGCCTGGTTTTCTAACCCATTTATTCTCCCAGGTGAATATGTGAATCCCCTTTTTGAAGATCTGCAAAAGTCTCCAATTGGCTCCTTAACTCAAGGTGAAGCATCTTTACAGTATCAAATGATAACAGTTGAGTTCTTGGCTCAAAGCAAAAACTAACTTTAAATAACTTAAGCATAAAAAGAACTTACTGGAAAGGTATGAGGTAGCTTCGAGAATTAAAAAAAAAAATGTGAAGAACAAGATCTCAGAAAGGCAGGAAGTGGGGACGGTCTGGGAATATGGCTGGTATGAACTAAGGAGGGCCTTTTCAGGATCCACCACTGGGAATCACATAACCATCTCCAAGTATTTCCGTGTGTCCCTTTGATCCAGCTGGACTCACATGCTCACCTCTGGGCCAGGCAGGCAGGAAGGGCTTTCGCAGGTCCCACCCGACCTAGAGTGTTTGTAATGGCAAGGCTAAAGTCCCCAAAGAAAACTAAGGGCCTGCTACCAGATGCTAGGGGCCAAAACCAAGGACCATCACTACATGAGCAGTTCCCACCAAGAAGGTATGTCTCTCAATGTATTCCAGTCTTCAAAATTCCCAAAGGGTTTCTTTCGTAGACGTCCTTCAGATTTCTTAGTACAGTTACTGCAAGGAGTTACACCGTTTTGGTTGTAGCTGCTTATAATTGTGAATGAGATCTTTTGAAAATTGTAATCTCCGGGGCGCCTGGGTGGCTCAGTCGGCTAAACGTCCGACTTCAGCTCAGGCCACGATCTCGAGGTCCGTGAGTTCGAGCCCCATGTCGGGCTCTGGGCTGACGGCTCAGAGCCTGGTGCCTGCTTCCGATTCTGTCTCCCTCTCTCTCTGCCCCTCCCCCGTTCATGCTCTGTCTCTCTCTGTCTCAAAAATAAATAAAACGTTAAAAGAAAATTAAAAAAAAAGAAAATTGTAATCTCCAACTGGCTGTTGCTAGGATCTAGGAAAGACCAGTAAATATTTTAATATTTTTACAGAAAGCTGCATATAGTCTGAAAGAGCAGCTAGGGCAAATGGGGAAGCACATGGCTTTGGTCTATCTGCCCAGGCTGGAAATACACGTTAGGTTCCATGCACAGGAGAAATGCCAGGTGTGAGGGAGACAGCAATAGGTAGCCTGGGGGTTAACAATGTAAAGAGGGAGAAATAGGACAGTGATCCAGATCCAATTTCCTGCTTTTTAAGGAAGCGTAGATAAAGTAAAACACAAATGAATATTACCTAAAAGCAGGTAAACCTTCTGTTTTAGAATGAAAGTGGGTGAATCTGATGTTCTAGCTGATAGAATCATAAAACAATTTAAACAAAATTAAGGACTTAGTTGTCAGAGAGAAAATATGATCCGCAAACTAAATTAGTACTTTCTTATGGGGAAAAAAAAAACCAACAACAAAGCAAATATTCCTACTATACTAGAAACGTGGAGTCATAAATTCTATCCGGTAAGTAAAAGATTTTGACGGTTGAGATTTTAAATGCAGATGTTTGAGTGGAAGATTATCACCTATAATATTTCCATATTTTCTTTTTTAAAAATTATGTTTATTTGTTTATTTTGAGAGAGAGAGAGAGAGAGAGGGAGGGAGAGAGATTGGGAATACCAGCAGGATCCGTGCTGTCAGTGCAGAGTCCGATGCAGGACTCGATCTTACGAACCGTGAGATCAGGACCTGAGCCTAAATCAAGAGTCAGACATTTAACGGACTGAGCCACCTGGGTGCTCCTTCCATATTTTCAAAGTGTCATGCAGTTTAGTTCTGCTTTTCCAACAGATATTATTCATTTAAAATTAGTATGTTGAATTTCATTGTGATTCAACTGAGTTTCCTTTCTTTTTAAATTATTTTAATGTTTTCCTAAGCAGTATTCTGAAAATACCAACATCTCATCTCTTACTTATAAACACTTCTTAAGAGTGGAAGTAACTGATCGGAATATTACTCAGCTTTCTTTCCCAGACCTGCCAATCCTCACAGAGCATAGTAAAATACCAGAAAGTTAGCAATCAGAAGAGAAAAAAGACAGAATACATTAATTTGGAATTAGTAATAATTTATTAGGACTGTGTTGAGATTTGCTTGCTTAGCAAGGCTTTACTCACAGAGTAAATAATTTAAACACGACAGGGGATTTATATGATATATTCTAAGAATAAACTATTTTAAAATACTTAATAATAGTTGAGAGGGTCTGCATATATAAGTAGAATTGATATACCAAAAAATTGTTTTTTAATCTAACCTTTTAAGCAGGTCCTCTCTAATATCGTACTAATAAAATTTGAGTTTTGGTAGATACTTCAGAAGAACAAACTATACCTTTCATATGTGTGATGATCTAAGCTTTCCATTAATTGAAAATAGATTTTTGTAGCATTGGTGTGAAATATTATGGTCCTGTTGGATATGTAAATTCCTAAAAATCCTTAAAAAAATTGGGACTTTGAAGCAGGGCACCTTCTATTCTCATATGTCAGCTCATTTCTCGACCAAAGACCCGCTAACGATCTGGTACACGGTAGGCATTCAATAGCTGTTTGGTAAATAAATGAGCCAAGGTAAATAATTCCGTTACAAACAGACTGAGACTCACACACTGATGGATATGCACGACGCGCTGTGGGCAGAAATGCCCCTTTCTGAGACAGAAATTGGCTGGATCGTACTGAGAACGAAGCCTATGGCTTGTGGAAGGGAGGGGTGGCCGTTTGTGGGCACAGGGGTGAACATGGCATTCTCATGGCTGAAGACTTCTGTCAACAGAGCATTGCCGAGACATAGGCCCAGCCCCTGAGGGTAAAAATCTCAGGAAGAGCCTGGTTCATGGAACAGTGTCTCTGGCAGGGACAGTATCCAGGGTACTCCATTGCCTCTTCAAGATGCCCAACTGGCCACAGGTGCACACCTTCTTCAGTACCCTCTGTCTTTCTGACCTTCATGACCCTTGACTTCCAGGTCTCTGGCCGGATTCTGGGCACACAGCCTAGACATTTTCTGTTTTAAAGCCAAGCCATGTAGTGAGGTGCTAACTGTGTATTAGGGCAGAAAGGAGCCGTGTACTCATGAAATAGAGTAGCCCGCGGAGAGGGAAATTTCCCCAAACTTGTGGCTCTCAAGAGAGGCAGTGGTCCAGAACAGGAGCTCAGGAATCAGCCTCAGCCTGGCTCAGATCTGGCAAGCCTGAGAGCCTCTGCAAGATGAGGGCAGCAAAGGTACTTAGTTCATGGGACCGTTTTGAGAATTAAGAGGTAATGCACACAAGGCCCTCCGCAAATTGCTTGCATGGAGTACACGATCAGCAAATGTTAGGGAAAAGGAAGGTACGGTGAGCATGTGAGAGTGGAGATGTAGAATGCTCTCTTAGATCCAAGCCGCTCATCCAGCACCGCCCCTGCCTGACCTCCTTCCTGTCCCCCCCCCCCCCCCCCCCCCCCCCGACTTCCCCTATTTTTACCCACTTTTCTGAAAGAGAAGAATGGACCCATTTGCACTTCTCCTTCATAAACATTATAGTTGATATTTCTAGTCATCTTGATAACAGAGGTGGAAACAATCTGATATACGCAAGAGGTTCATCTCATAATGGCTTTAGAATACTTTAATCAAAGACAACTACTAATTCAATTAAACACAAATTACTTTATAGGAATTTGTCTATTACTATTTTTTTCATGAAAAGATAATTAGAAAGTAATGACAGAATGATTTTAATGCTAAATAATGAAAGATACACCAATATTCATTTAGATTTATGGATCAAATTATTATTTGCAGAAGTGAGCTGTATGATAGTCAAAATATTATGCTATTAATCTTTGATTCAGAATTGAGAAACATTCTATTATGGTAAATACTAATATAAAAATTTAGATTTTTTAAAAAAGTTTTTAATGTTTATTTACTTTTGGGGGAGAGAGAGGAAGGAGACACAGAATCTGAAGCGGGCTCCAGGCTCCGTGCGATCTGCACAGAGCGGGTCTCAAACTCCCGAACCGCAAGATCATGACTGAGCCGAAGTCAGACGCTTAACCGACTGAGCCACCCAGGCGCCCCCCCCCACCCCTTTTTTTTTAATCACTAAAATAAAACGCTGGTGAATAGTTAACCTCAATCACCAACACACCACCTGGGTACTGGTTAGAAAACCAGCTGTTGTTTTAAAGGAAAGCAGGAAAGTCTGCACTGCTAAAAATAAAATGAAGGAATTATTTTCATTCAGTCTGTGCCTAGAATGAAATTATTTAGAATCTTGTAGGCGGAGCAAGTTGTTAGGTCGATAATAACGATGACGACAGAGCAAGAGCTGACAGGGTGTGCTTCTTTCTTACACGTGCGTGACTGATCTAAACTGTTTAGCTTGATCGGGTCTTTAAATCCTCCCTACAACCGCATAGCGTACGAATGAATACCATCATTTCATGCTGTACTTGGATACTGTGCTTACTCACGTTTCTTAAGGCTAATAAACAAATACCCACGGGCCAAAAGAATGTCCACCTCAAGTGCACTGGGGAGAGAAACCGGTAGTCGTCCCGCAGCGCGGAAAGAAAGCGCGTCCCTAAAGGCCCGGCAGGAAACGCCTGAGAAAAGGGTGGGGGCCAGCTGGGTCCCGTGCATCTGTGATGTAGCCCGCAGTGGGGGCCAGGACGAAACCTCTCGCAGCTTCCTCTCGAGCTTATCAGAATGCCTAGAAGAGTCCCTGTCCTTCGTCAGGAAAGGAACTCCGACAGACCCTCATCGCAGTCCATTCGTTCATTCACACCTCCATGCGTGCATTCATTCAGCCAGCGTTTCAGAAGACCCCGCTGTGCACTTTGTGCTGAAGATACACAGACATAAGAACTTTTCAGTGTTGAAGTAAGTCGCCCATCGTCAGCACATGTCACTATAAAATTGGAGACTGGCAGCTTCGGCTTATGGCATCAGGTTAGATACTGTCCTTTCTCGGGCAGTGGCCATCACTCCCAGAAGTCCCAGCCCTTATCACCCCAGGCCTAGATACTTGCAAAAGACTCCTGTTTCCTAAGCCTGCTCCTTCCTTCTCCAACTCTTTCCGCACAGCACGTGGCTTCTCCCCTTGTCCAATTCGTGCTTTTAAAAGCCTGCAGCAACACCCTGCCTGTCCCCCACCATTTGCCTACAGGTCACCTGCAATTTGTCACCAACCTACTGTTACCCTCTATTTTCTATGGTTTGCCTCGAATATGCCTTGCAAATTCCTGCCTCTGCCTGTTGCACCCACAGCTCCCCTGACCTCAAATGCCCCGAGTGTCTTATTGGCCAGTTGAGCTCATGTGTCCGGGCCCAGCCCAAATTCTGCCCCTCGGCAGCTTGTCCGGACCATCCCCAGGGACCTCTCTGTCTCTCGCTCTCGAATCACTTCAGCCAGCACTGACTGTTTGCATGGGTCAAGTGCGCATTCGGTGGTGGGCAGGCCACTGGTTTCCTGTTTGCACTGGGTCCTGGCAGCAGAGCTCTGACTCCCGAGAGCAGGTGCTCAAGTGAGTCTGGGAGACTGTCCCCTCGGAGGAGAAGGAAACACGTAGAGAACAAGCTCTGGACGGAAGTCTGCTTTCCGGATGCAGACACAAATGTGGACTCTTGGATAGGCATTTCTTTTCACTAAGCTCCTGGGAAGGAGACTTTTCAGAGGCCCCACCTCATTTAATTAGAAGCCTAAAGGATTTGATGTAAAAAGCTGCACGCCCCAGTGATCGAGGTGTGGGAGTCGAGCTCTAGGCAATTGGAGTTTGACTACTGTGTCGTCTGCGACTCTGGGTACAATTTGGGGCAACTTGTTTCATCCCTTGATGGTCAAGTCCCTCAAGTGTAGAATGGATGGGCTAAGGAACACCCCAGGGGCGCGGAGTGCTCAATTCAGATTGCTCCTTTATTTATTTATTTATTTATTTATTTATTTATTTATTTTTAATGTTTATTTTTGAGAGAGAGAGAGAGACAGAGAGACAGAGAGAGACAGAGCGTGAGCGTGGGAGGGGTAGAGAGAGAGGGAGACACAGAATCTGAAGCAGGCGCCGGGCTCTGAGCTGTCAGCACAGAGCCCGACGCGGGGCTCGGACTCACGGGCTGTGAGATCATGACCTGAGCCGAAATCAGCCGCCCAAACGACTGAGCCACCCAGGCGCCCCCAGATTGCTCCTTTAAACAAGAAAAACATTTTTGAAATTGCAAAATGTTTCCGTTAACAAAAGAGTCACAATAATGCCCGAGTTAGTATTGCAAATGAAGTCACAACCCAGCTTTCTCTTACTGTTTATTTTTGTTTCAAAGTAACGTCAGCTTTCTTATTTATCCATGTTAGCGGTGCCCCTTATCTGAAAATATGTAAATCCATTTAAATTAATTTCCTGTAATACCACACAAAACAATAATCATATTAGTACCATTCATAATGTGCTAATAACATTAACATAATTACATTCAAATATGAAATTGCTAGGTAATAGGCTTTTCATAAATTGTTTCAGTGAGCATGTCGTTTTTAACCTTACTCTGGGTCTTTAGTTCCAGATATTGCCAGAAGAAAATGTGTGCCTCATGTGAGAAAGTTTCCCACCTTTTTTTGACCGTATAGGAGAAGCTATGAGAGAGCTTTTGTGATCCAAATGAGAAGGGTTCAGGGATCAGGACATATTTTTTAGCAGAGCAGAGCTTTCTCTGGTGTGGAGGGACTGGTCCCTGGTGCACAGGGGGTTGG
The DNA here is from genome assembly GCF_023721935.1 of Panthera uncia. Lineage (NCBI taxonomy): Eukaryota > Metazoa > Chordata > Mammalia > Carnivora > Felidae > Panthera > Panthera uncia. Next base: position 114,132,798 of record NW_026057580.1, on the reverse strand, counting down.
GTGCACAGTAGGACCTGGTATTACCATCCTGGTAGCAGGTCTATAAGGGTAGCTCTTGTAAGCTAATAGTTCTCTCTTGGGGAGTGAGCTCGGCCATCCTATTAGAGTCTCCTTGGCTCGTAGACTGTTGCAGAATTCTTCCGGGGCTCCTCGGGGCCTTGGCGCATCTACGTGCCAATGCAAGTCATGTGTCTGCAGCACCTCAGAGAGGCCGGGGGCCGGGGGAGGTGGCAGGAAGGACCTGTCTCCAGTAGCGAAGTTAAAAAGCGCGGCTTTGAGTCTGGCATGTAAATTTATTTGTTTTTCACAATTTGGGGCAAGTTTATACTTTATGCAAGTCAGTGATCCCTTTCTTCCCTGAAAAGAACACGACAAAGGCTGTTACAGTAACAGGAACTATTAGGCAAATCTGTCATGAAAATCAGTAAAGGGTAGAACGTAACTGGCATTCCTATGGCACCTTCTCAGGGATCTAATTGGACCATAAATCATGTTCACAAACATGTGTCAATTTGTAATATATTATTAAACGTAAGAAAAAGTCGGAGGGTGTTGTAACTGCATAGATCAGAACGATTCTCTTTGATCAGATTCTGATCTTGCTGGATAATTACAAAGCCACCTCGAATTTACACAAAGAATTTCTTCCTACTGTGCTCAGAGCACAAATGTATATTACCCACCCCTGTTATCCTCCCAGTGACCCTACAAGGCAGGCACACGACTATATAATCTCTGCCTCTTAAATAAGCTAATTGCACTTTAAAGTATTTTTAGCACTTGAGAACATAACTGATATTCCAACGCAAGGTTAGTTCCCCTTTCTTCCTCTGGAGATCAGAATGATATGGTGGAGCTGCAGGGAATATTAAATAATAGGACAGTGTGCAAAACCAACAGCTACACATCATGGGGCTTGGGCCATTTTCCCAGCATTTTCTGATTTGCCCCTCTACTTTCATATGACTTAGCATTTAATTCACGTTAGGATGTACCAGATACATCTCTAGCATTTGAGGGAACCTCCCCCCCCCCCCCGCCATTTTGGAAACATCAGCAATGTGCAATATTGATCACAGAGGCTACGGATGAATTCAAAGCAGGTAAATAAATACTGTCAAGTGCACAGAAGAGTGTCTGGCACAGCACGGTGAGCCCCAAGTCAACATCCCAGTGGGTTTGAGGACTTGTTACTTCAGAAGCTGAGAACTTTCTTTTGGACCACATTGCTCCTGGTGTTGGTGGGAAGCAGGGAAGGTGGGCAGGAGGGAGATGGGCCTGGATGGAGGGGAGGCGGGGGAGGGCAGCTGTGGGCACAGGAGCTAGGAGAGCTGAGACGGAGAAAGTTCTGGTGACAGACACAGTGCTCCGATGTCAGAGACCTCCTGGGAAGAGGACACCTTCACTGACTTTGAATAGCCACTCTTCAATGACTTGGAGCTGCTCTCTGAATGGCATGGTCTCCATCAGTGCTGTTGTTTGAAGGACTTGCTGATAACACAGTGACTGATCCATTTCAGTGCAGTATTTTAGAGAGGTGAGTTTCCAGATTAAAAAAAAAAAAAGGGTTCCCAAATTTTAGCAAGGTTTTTTTTACCCCCCAACACACTGAGCCCCCCCCTCAGGGTAGGGAGTTCAGCAGGCCAGCATGCCTGCGTCCCCAGAGGGAGTGACCATGAAACAGTTAAGCAGCAGCATTTTGTAGCAAGTATTTTAAATTCAGCTGTTGGAGTGGGAGAGGAAGTTGGAGACAGGAACAATCTCAGAACAGTGTGTATTTAAATCAGGAGGGGAGAGAATTGTCTTCTATTTCTCAGCCATCCCAGAAAGTATTCTTTTCCTGTCTCAATCCAGGGAAGACCACAGTATCCCACTCCCAGCCCCACAAGACATTTGCATAACACATTTACATTTGAAGGGAGCCCACAGATTGGCAACTCCCAAAGCTTCAGCTAGGCACGGTTTTCTATAATAGCAATTAGGAACAGAAATAGAATAACAATAGCTGTAGAAATACAGTTGCTGAGCTGTGGGTAGATGAAGCTGAAAAATCTCTGCGTTTTAAAGACTAAACTTTGAATGATTGCAGAGTTAGAGACTAACTGGCCTTTGTTCTTTGTGAGCTGGCTCTGAAGCCTAGTAGGGACCAGACCAATTTGGACCAATGTAGGAGCTTGAAGAGGGCTCCCTGTGGCAGGAAATGAGGCACAGCCGGATGGCAAGGGACCAGGCTGAGAGTGGGACAGAGCCCAGACCCGGACAGTGCTGGCCAAGGGGTCCGCCGAGGTTCTGGATGATGGCCGGCCGGCGACGGCAGTACCAGAGCGCCGTGACAGCGCCTGGAGACTGGAGGATGCGACACGGGGCACCGGAAGAAGGAATGAAAGAGGAGATCTACACTGGAGGGCAGAGCCAGAGCGTAGGCTTGAGGCACACGGGACAAGCCCAGGGCTGGGGCTGGAGCTGTCGGACGTTCTCCCGTGGAATGAGGGAGTACATTCACCAGAAACACAGGCAGCCCCTCTTCCAACCTGAAACTCTGCTATATCCCCCAGGCCATGGGACCTCAGCATGAGCTAGCTTCTCAAAGATTTCTGGTTCTCCTTCCTCCTCCAACTTCCCTGTCCCCCACCCCATCCCTTAACCCCTAGGAACTGCCATTAAGATGAACTGCTCTTGAGATGAATGGGAGTCCAATGAAAGGTCTTACACTGTGTGAAGGACCAACCATGCGGCCCAGCCTGAGTAGGAAAGGCCTAGGACAAATGGGACAACGAGGGACAGTTTGGACAAGGGACGACCGGTGAGAAGCAGAATTGCAGAGGAGAGGTCCTCCCAAGGTTCAAAGTGAGGCCACGGGCCTAGGTGGCTAAAGTGGTGTCAAACGATCGATAGAACGGAACACATCTGGAAAGTCAAAGGAGTGGTCTTCGGTGGGCCCCCCTTAGGGATATGGAGATCCCCGGATGATGAGGGCCTGGGATGGAGAGGAAGCTGGCGAGCTAGATGCTGAAACCTGCGTGGCACAGTGGGGCGGAGTCTGCGGAAGGCAGAGAGCAGGGGGACTCAGGCCTGGATGTCAAAGGAGCCCGGGGCTCACACGAAGGGGCGGGGGGTGGGGGGAGGCCGGTGGCAGTTGGGAAGTGGCACTTGGGAGCATGGAGCTTTCAGAAGAACCCTCTTCACCCTCTCCGCAGAAAAGTTACTGCACCACCGTCCTGTCGCTTCTGCTTCTGCTGTAGATGTTAAGTTGGTTGCCAGGCGGTGCCTCAGTGTGGGCGCTGAGGGAGACCTAAGTCTGCATCGGGACTCCTCAGCTCGGGTTCTGTCTTCACCTGTCTTGCTCCATTAGATGACCTTATGCAAGTTCCTAATCTTCTCGGTCAGATTCTTCATTTGTAAAAATGGGCACAGTTACGCTGTCCCGCGATCATCTACACGGAGAAGGCTTCTACACTGTAAAATGCTATACAGTCTGCCGGCTGCCATTAGTTCCCAGGAGACAAGGACTGCGGTGCTATTATCCCAGGGCATTAGGAGTTATTAGAGCCATTTCATAGATGCGTTTTTCTAATGATGTTGATACAGAAAGCTAATGCTTTTTCCAGAAGTGTTGATAAAAATCATTGGTAGGCAGTTCTCCAAGATCCTCTCCCAGGGTGCCACAATCATCGAAATGTGGCAAATATGATATGAGAATATTGATTGTAAGGAGGATGTCACCAAAAGGAAGTGGGTGCCTAGTTTTAACAAGAAACAAAGAAATGCAAAAATGAACACCTGGGAATGTTTCCCTAAGCCAACCTAAAGGAAATTTCTGGAAGCGATGTGGCACAAGGAAAGAAGGATTCAACAGGAGAGCATTCTACTAGTACAACAAACAACATCAGTAAGTTGAATTTAAACGAGTAAATGTCTAAAAGACAACTGATAACATTTAGTAATGTTCCTCGAAATATTAAAGCATTAGGAATAGAGACTACTTCTTTACCATGATAAAGTTGTGGAAACTAGGAGCCCATATTGTGCCTAATGGATAGACAAATTAAATTCTGTTTAAAAATTGGAACAAGGATGGTTTCTTAATCGCATTCTGAAAACTCTGGTTAATGCAATGAGACATGAAAAAATAAAGAGGTATGATAATGGAAAGAGAGAAAAGATCATTATTTGCACTTAACATAATGGAAAACCAGAATATGCAGAGAAGTCAGCAAAAATAATCAGGTTTAATAAAATGATTCAATAAAATGCTTGGTCTGAAATGAGCATACCAAAATTAATAGCTTTGCTAATTATCTGCAGCCACCAGCATATGTGATATCCTGATCACAATATCAACCCCTCTCTGCTTGCGGAAGAAACCCTTGGGAATGAACCTATTGAGGTGTATGTAGTTGCTATAAAGGACATTTTTTAAAAATCTTAAAAATGATAATAAGAGATGAATATATTAATAGACACATTATCTATCGGTTAATCATATATCTATAAACTATGTATATCTATACACACACACACACACTATATATATATATATATATATATATATATATATATATATAGCTGAATAAGAAGATAAAATATTCTCATGCAAATCAATAGGTTCTTTCTTACTAGGAAAAGGAAAATAGGTTCTTACTAGGAAAAGGAAGAAGGGAAGATTAACTCTATCAGATATTTAAAAATATAGAGAAAGAGCGATCAACATGATTTGATAGTGGAAAAAAAATAGCATTTTAAATCAGTGGGACTAAGTGATCAGAATCAACATCTTCTATAACAAGGATTCTACCTTTTATGGAACTATTATTTCCACTACTTCTAATCATCTCTCACCTGGATAACCAGTGTAGTCTCCTAACTGGTCTCTGCTTCTGCCTTGACCCTCTTGTGGATACCCACACAGCAGCCAGAGTGATCCTTTTCACCGATATCAGATCTTTTCCCTCTTGTGTTCAGAGACCTCCAATGGCTGCCCATCTGTCCTGGGTTGAATTGTGCCTTCCCAAAAGATAGGCCTAAGTCCTTACCCCACTATCTATGCATGTGGAAATAAGATCTTTAATGATGTGATCAAATAAGGATCTGGTTAAAGACCATCCCAGATTTAAGTCTGAATTGGATTTAAATCTGGTGACCAGTGTCCTTAGAAGACAGAGACAAGAAAGAGACGCCGAGAGATGCGCAGGGGGGAGGAAGCCACGTGACGATGGAGGCAGTGGTTGGGGTGATGAATCTATAAGCCAAGGAATGCCAAGGATTGTCTTTAACCACCAGAAGCTGGGAGAGAGGGATGGGGCAGAGTCTCCCTCAGAGCCTCTATGAGGAACCAACATGGCCAAAGCTTTTATTTCAGACTTCTGGCCTCCAAGATGTGGTAATTGATGGGCTTCCCCTACTTGTGTCCCTAGGAAACAAACCCACCATCTCACTCAGGGTAACGGCTGATGTCCATACAGGCAGCCTACCTGAACTGCTGACCACCTCACCTCCGATCTCATCTCCCACCACGTTTCTTCTTCGTCTGGTCTGGCCACCATGGCCTCTGTGAGTCATCTGAACATGCCATGCCTCCGGGGCCTTTGAACTTGCTTTCCATCAGCTGCAACGTGGTTCCCTCACGTGCCCATGACTCCTTGGTCTTTGTCACGTGTCTCCATCTTGGTGAGGTCTTCCCTGACCTGACTTTAAATCGCACCTAGCCCACCTTGGCTGGAAGTCGTCGTTCCCCTTCTTCCTTCCATTTTTCTTCATAGAATCTATGACTATCTGATAGATTACATAGTTTGTTGGTTTGTTTGTTGTCTCCTCCAACCAAAATTGCTCAGACATTTCAGCTTGGTGGTTCACTGTTGAATCTCCAGCACTCGGAACAGTACCTGCCGTGGGGTGAGGCCATTGCACTCACGTGGAATGAGTGCGAACTGACCAAGTTATGAGTAGAGATTTAATGCACAGTAAAGCAGGCTTTACGGAACAGTGGGGGTGGATTAATTGATATATGATTTTGAGATATGGCACATTAGAGAAAAATTAATTTAGATCCACATCTTATCCTGTGTACTAGAAGAAAATTAAAGTCAAATATGTTTAAAAATTCACAGAAAAATTAGCAGGAAGGAGAAGAGCACATGAGTCTCTGGAAGGATAATAACTTTGGAAGAATTGAAGCAATTGAGGAAGATACGAAGCTAATAGTGATAGATTCGACTATTTACAAATTAAAACTTCAGTACATTCAGTGCCTCCTCAGTTCCAGTAAGAGTCAGGATGTATTGTTAGTGGAGATGATTCCCAGGTGATCAGATTGGTCTGATCCCTGGATGACCTTCGGTCTGATCTGTCTTGGTATGTGTTTCTGGGATGGAGGTTGTGTTCCCACCCAGGACTCACAGCTCCTCTTGGCCTGGACAACCACGACAGCCTCCTCGAGGCCCACCCTGAGTGGCTTACCCCCTCATCAGCTACCTCCTGCGCATGGAAGGCACCTGGCTTCAGGTCACCTGCCTGCCTGCTGGGACACCAAGTAGGGCCAGGCTGGTTTCCCCAGGTCTGACCTGTCCTCCAGTAGCCAGGCCCCAGCCGCGCTGCCTCCTATAGGCTGCCTTTTCCTGAGCTGTCCCAAGCAATGGTAACAATTCCCCTTGTGTAACAGTTAAAAGCGCAGTCAGGCAAAATCCGGTCTTAGGGAGAGGTGCTATTTTAGTTGGATGTTGCCACGGACGTGGGGTCCTTCACATTCCCTGGTTGATGATGGGTTTAAGTCCAGTTAACTATTAACTTCTCAGTGTGATAGGTTCGTTCTTTTGTGCTGCATAAGCCCTGTTCTGACGTGTACTGGAGAACCAGCCTTAGAAAGCCTGCGGTTTGCATAATTAAAGAGTCGATGAGAAAAAGAAGGCATTAAGATAACAATAGACATCAGGAAAAGAGTGGGGCTGAAGATCTCTGCTGTTCTGTGTCATGCTTAAAGACCCCAGCAGACAGCGGGCCGACCTAGCTCAGTGACGTAGCTGTACCCCCTAAACACACTGCTGGCCTTCGGGGTGGGGACAAGAGGGCAGGGAGGGGGTGATGGCCCGGCAGAGCTGGGAGGGTGCCGTACCACTGCTCCGTGGAAGATTCCGGAACAGCCTTGCTCTCACTGTCCTTGGATCAACTGAATTACAGTCGCCACTTAATTAACCTGAGGCTTATCAGGAACCTTATTTACCTGTTCCTGGAGAATGACCTTGGGGTGAGCCACCCACACTTCTTAAGCCCCTCTGAGCCCACTCCTAAGCCAAAGAACCTAGACTATGTGCCGACAGGGCAGCTCTGGTCTTGCCTAACAATCGCTTTGTCTATTAATTGTAGCAAAACAACAAATAACAATGGGGCATTTTGTTGGGACTTTTTAAGGGTGGAATGTGAAGTTCTACTTCAATGGGGCTACTTGTTTTGATCGTTGTGCCTTTTCCTAAAGTAAGCAGCCCTTTCGGGGTCTTTTCCTACCCCTGGCCTCTTCCTCAGCTTTCTCTCTTTCAGGTGGACTTCTGGTCATTAATGAGGTTTCAGGGTCTTTTGAGGCCAACAGGAAATTCGTCCCAAAGCAGCCTCCTCAAAAACTCAGATGTCAGTTTTCAGATTAGAAATATTACATGATGAATGAGATTTTTTTTTTTTTTAACTTGCGTTTTCAGTTTGCTGATGGCGATGTTGAAATTGTTGCCTAATAGGGCAGGCTCCGTGCCGAGGCACAGCCCAGCAAACCGGGAGGCAGGGGACACGGCTGGCGTTCACTTCCGTCCTGTCACCCACCCCGCCTGGCCTTTCTCCCGAGCCGTCCTCCACCCACTGCACCCCACCCTGGGGTGCTGTTGCGGGGTCTCGGCTCCAGGGACCCTTAGGGTCCTCTCTCCTGCCCCAGCTACACGTGGCCTCCGGCCGGACGGGCAGGATATCTGCCACCTCCATTTGAACAGCAGACCGACTGGGAAATTCGTGTTCCCAGAGAACGCTTACCTAATAGCAGAATGCCGGGCTTAGGAAGGCACCTGGTGAGGGAAGATAGTTTTATGCTACTCTCACCTCTTCTAATATTACTCTGGCCCCGATAACACGCATTATATTTCTAAATTTAGAACACAGTTCAGAGTAATGGGCCAAGAGATACAGCAAATTAATTCTGGGTCTGATTTTACGACTGCCTCTGTGTGAACTCAGACAAACTGTGTAAATTCTTTGGGCCTCAGTTTCCTCTCCTGTGAAGTAAGAGGGTATGGATAGACGATATTTGATTACTGTACTATATCCCCAACCCCCTCAGTGTTAGATAGACATTTAGACATTTGTTCTGGAACTTTAAAATGCTTTTGAATTCCAACCAATTTTATTTGATTAATAGAATTCTATTTCTTAGAAATATCACAAAAGCTCATCAAATTTTCACGTTTTCTGATTTCTCTAGAATTTTCTTGCTTTGTGGCTGTTTCAATCTGAATAGGTCAAACAATTAACGGAGAAATAGCACACACACACACACACACACACACACACACACACACACTGGACATAATTCTAACACAACCTACTCATTCAGAGTTTCAAGGCTTCTAATTTTGTTCGTGACCCAAGCTTAACATTTTTTTTTCAATTGAAGTATAATTGACATACAATATTCTATTAGTTTTGGGTGTATATCAGAGTGATTTGCTGTTTCTACACATTATAAAAGGATCCCCGTGATAAGTCTTGTTACCATCTGCAACTACACAAAGTTATTGCGGTATTATTGACTCTCTTTCCTGTGCTGTATGTTATATCCCCACGACCTGACTTATTTCATTACTGGACATTTGTACCTCTTAATCCCCTTCACTTGTTTGACCCACCCCCGACCCCTCCCTCCTCTGGTAACCAACATTTTGTTTCTTGTATCTGTGAGTCATTTCTGTTTTGTTCTGTTTGTTCATTTTTTAACAGTTTTTTGGTTCCACGTGTAAGTGGCATCATAGACTTTTTGTCTTTCTCGGACTTATTTCACCTGGCATAATGCCCTGTGCATACATCCGTGGTGTCACAAATGACAAGACTGCATTCTTGTTTACGGCTGAGTAATATTCCGTTGCATATGTGTATATATATATATATGGACACACACGAACCACAGTGTTGGTTTGGATAAACACCCTGAAGTGGAACTGCTGGCTGGTTTTCTAAGTGACCGCTAAGGATTTAATATGGCCGCTATGAGCCTTTGGTTTTATTAAGAGCCAGATCCTTTGCTAATTACACCTTCTTCTTGTCAACAGGTTAAAAACTTCTTTGTGAGCCCTTGAGGAAAGCACCAGTGAATTGCCCCTCAGGAGATAAACTAGCTGAAAAATAAAGGATCCAGCCGACAATGGCTGAGCCAGAACCTAGGAGCAGAAAGATGGCGGGCTGAAACATTCAGATGCTAACTCAAGGTGCCAGTCAGGTCTCTCCAGAAAGAGAGCCCCCATCCTCTCCCAACAGGCTCTCCCCTCCGGCTGCCCCAGACTTACTCTCCTCTGACCCACACTCCTCATGGCGGGTTCTTGTCACCAAATACCACGTACCCAATCAGAGCCTCACTTCCCCAGTCAGCTGTACCTCCTTTTTCCATGTTATTCTCTGTGGAACGGTTCCCACCCTCTGACATTTCCTGCTCCTCAATTTGTCCCCTTGCTTGTCTCTTTCCTACCATCAGACTCAACTCCGGGAGGCAGCATCCCTGCCTTGTTTGGAGACAGGTGCCTGGCACATGTTTGGCAATCGATACACACTTATAGAATATTCAAGAATGGATAGAATGCTTGCCAATAACAGCAGAGTATGGCTTATCTCATGCAAGCAAGGCCTTCATTCCACCTGCAAGTCACAAGTCACTTGTCTCTCCGAGCTTAGGGTCTTGTGAGGCAGGTTAAGAAGACACCCCTGGGAGCCCATTGTGGTTTGGAGAAGTAACACAGATTACTGCACTGGTCATGAGGTTTTCCTAGGAACAGACGTGGCTGTATTATACAGGTATGAGTCTTGTATCACTAAATCTTCACCAAAATAATAAAGGTAACAGTAATAATCACCAGTATTGTTATCATTCCATTTTAAGAAGCACCAAGAAGTTAAGAAATTTATGCAAAGTCACTTAGGTAGTAAATTACAAAAACTCCAACTCAGGCCTCACTGTCTCCCATAGTAATAACTATGATTACAGACCTATTTGTTAAATGATTATGTCTCAGATGTCCTGGAGGTCTGAGTACTATGGTATTTACATTTCTGCTTTTATATCACATGCCAACAATGAACAGTCACCTGTGTCTGTTACCTGTGCTTTTTCTATGGAGGTTCCAAGGATGATGGACCGATGGTGGGGATTATTCACACTTACGCCTTCTACTGATGACCTCATGGGGTATTTAGCCAAAGAAGCAGAGGCTAAAGAGGGAAATTAATATAATCTAAGAATGTATTCAAGGTACTTGTTGAAAATATCTGAGAACCCGTGGGAAAGATGTGTTTCTTCTACTTAAGCTACTAAAGATTTTGATCAAATATTGGGATGCCAGTTTAGGATCCACAAAATACCAAAACACAGTGATTCACAAGCTCACGGATGGTTTCCCATTAGACTATAGAACATGCAAGAACCTGAAAAGCACAGGGCTAAAGTCTCAGAAGTTCCAATAAAAGCTTTATCATTCTAGTTCTTTCCTAATATGTGCGATTTTTAAAAGTAGTAAAATGCAGTGCTTGCCTCCAACTAAACGGAGAGGCTGTGTACGAGGCCCCTAAAGCATTTCCACTGTGAATTAATTCACAGCCAAGCACCATTACAGGCAATCAGTGGGCAAAACCCCTCCGATTTTTTGCTTCTTGTTTTTCAATGGTTGTGATGCAAGTTCAGTTTTGCGGCAAATTTTGGTGCAGTCGCTGGGTAGGCAGTCCGTCTTGCTGTCTCTCTGTTTTTATTGGTCCGAACTCTGTGTTGTTTCATTAGCTGTCACTGAATTGTACATGATGGATAGATGGATCATAAGCAGACAAACACTGGGTGACTGTGGTTTCCTGTGGCGGCTAACGTAATGATTACGACGTGTATTCATCACCTTGCAGCCCCTTGGAAGAACACCACCAGTGGTAGTCCTAGAAGATGCGTCCTGGGGGGGGGGGGATGGTTACTGCCATCCCTTGTGGTTGAAACTGCCCATGGGGAAGGAACGTGTCATCTGACCAGCCCTGTAGGGACGCCTGGCCTCAGACCAGCCAGTTGCCGTCACTTCCCTTTTGAGAGGAACAAAAGAGGTTGGATGGTGGTTTGGCACAAAAGGACTCTCTTCGGCTTAAACAACAGCCTTTTCCGCCTCCAACTTCAGTGTGCCCTGAGGAACCAACCCAGAGGAGCCCCCCGGAGCAGCCAGCCCCCTGTTCACCTGTGCGAGCTCGCCTGGCCTGTAAGCTGCTGCCAGAAACCACAGGGACCGCTGCTGGGCTGCTAAGTCTGCCGGGCCTGGCATTCAGCACCCTCCCCCCAGACCACCCTGTGCCACGGGGGGCCTTAATGTGCTCGAAACCTGTCCTGTGAACCTGGCACCAACCGCACGCTCTGGAGGCCAGGAGGGCCGGGTTCGTTCTGGCTGCTCAGGGTCCCGCTGCTAAAAGGCCGATGCTCCTTAACCAAAATGAAGTCGTGACCTTTCCATGCATAGCCACACCTGAAGATTTCTATTGCTAATCTGGATCTAATCAGCCACTACGTTGGCTCTACATAAACTGAATGAATATAACGAATGAATATAGCACCATTTTGTGGAAAATGGACACCAGTTTTTTTTGTTTTTGTTTTTAAGGGGACAATCTATATTGGAAAGTGCTTCCAGATCTTTTGAAACCATGACTCACGTCACTTACGTCACGCTGGGATGTAAAGAGAAATTTGAGTTTGAGGGCAACTGCCGTTCTACAAGCCAAATTATAGCGCACCCGAGATTCGGGGGGAAGCCTAGGTTCAGTGTACAGGCCCCGCTAGACTGTACCAATTCTCAGACAGGAAGTGTCCGGGGAAAATTTTTTTCTCTTATATATGAGCTTCTGTGTCTATTATGGCTAGGAAAACACTCTCAAGGGGAAATTCAAGTGACTTCCTGGTGCTGGTCTCTTTGAGAACAAGCCAGGGGCTTCGTTTGGCATTAAACTGGCAGACGGATATGTGCTTTCTCTCAAAGTGGGTATGGTCATTACTTATTCAGCATTGCTAGAAAATCTAATAGTTGTAAGATGTCAAATAGATTTTTGGATTAGATCTGGACTTCAGTCGGAACTTGGGAATTCTGCCACTTAATAGAACAGGGGAATCGGGGTTACCTCAGCAGTGCACCCTTCAGGTAAGCCATCAGACGATTTACATTAAGGAGGGTACTTTGTTTCTTGCAATTCTGTGTTTACATTACGAGTAGGTATGCCTATCGATGGCATATATTAGAATCGTCGAGCAATGTGGTAGCAAAAACTTTTGGGGGTCACAAATTGTCTGCTATAACAAAAAGAACACAAGATATCCAGGAAGGGGACTGAGTAAACCTGTTACAATGAGCTTTTCAGTAAAGGGTGGTCATCTGGCTGTGAACCACAAAAAAATCCTACAGACAATAGCAATTACCAATGTGTTCTTTGATTCTCAGTGACAGCTGAATGAAAAATAAAAGGGGATATTTTTCTTGGGGGCACATGACTGTGACAGCCTCCTCACCCTATCCCTGCAACATTCAAAAACCTCCCTGCCTGGCACCAAGTAGACCCTTCCTGTCATTGTCTTGCTGCCCTTTGCAAAGTCGTGAGGAGTGTTGAAGAGGTCGGTTGCCATTCTGTGTTTGGGGGTGTGCGTGTCGAGCATCTTGGAGGTGATTTCGTGGCAAAATTAAAATGGTCTTGGTTATACCAGGAAGTCTGTTGCTGGAAGGAGAGATGATGTGTCTGTAAACATGGAAATGCGTTTCCACCCATGCCAATATTACAGAAGCCTATCCCTCAAAGAATTCTGGTTTTAACACATAAGACAAAAAACAGTTTCATAGGGAAAAAGTGAAAAACACTTGTGTGTGTGTGTGTGTGTGTGTGTGTGTGTGTGTGTGTGTGTTTAAGTGTATTGATTGATTTTTGAGAAAGAGAGAGAGAGAGCACAAGCAGGGGAGGGGCAGAGAGAGAGGAAGAGAGAGAATCCCAAGTAGGCCCTGTACTGTCAGTGCAGAGCCCAATACGGGACTCAATCCCAAGAACCATGAGATCATGACCTGAGCCAAAACCAAGAACCGGCTGCTTAGCCAACTGAGCCACCCAGGCATCCCCACTGTGGATGTTTCTTAAAGATCCATTATGGAGGGGATCCTAGTAGAAGTGACCACAGCTTTCGCCTGAGGCTCACTGAAGACTTTCCAGAAGTACTTTTCAAAAAGTGCCTTTAAAATTAGACCCGGTTTAAAATATCGTCAAAGAAACACTTCATATTGCTTGAATTAAATTCTGGTTCTGTTTTGTATCAACTCCTGAATGTCACCATGGGTGACAGAATATCTGTGGTGATAATGACTTAGGGTTTCGATTTTTAGAAAATAAAGTATATGGCAACTCTTGATATTTCTTAACAGTTTTAGTAATAATAGTTATTTAAAAAAATATTATAGTAAGTAATCTAAGACTGAAGATAGACCATAAACCAAGAGGAGAAATGGGATAAAAGGAGTTAACAGAAAAAAGTGTCCCAGGAGCAAGCTTTAATAGGGAATAGGAAAATATTTGGAAGAATGTTGATAAGAGAAAAAAATGAGCCTTCTTCCAGGGACATGGCGAATGTAGGATAACACCCCGCCCAGCGGATGGAGAGCTTTCTAGCTGGAGCAGCATAAATACGGGTGTGTTTATATTTCCCTTTCTTGAATGCAACTTTTCATTGAGTTACTGAAATCACCTTAATTCTTAGCAATAAACAATGCTGACTATGTTGTTAGGTGAATTTTCTAGAAGAGAGTCATTTCTTGGTTCAAGTAAGGACACCGGAATACTATATTCTTGGAGCATATTAACTCAGCCCCTTAATGATTCCCCTTCATTGTATTGCATTTTAATTTGGGCCCTTGGCCATTATGAAAGAAACAGCCATTTGAAAAGGACCATTGCATTTGCTTTACAAATATTGCTGTGGACATTGTCCTTTACTGTGTGAAAGCTCCCTGGAGAACTTTCAGTTAGAATTTAATCTTAGGAAAAGTTTGGTTCTCTTAAAGCACAGTATACTTTCCTACTTTGCTACTTTCTCATGAAAATGTTGTAACTGAGCATCTTACTTTTTTTTTTTTTTGCCTATACATTTTTCTTTGGTGCTAGATTTTTATTTTTGACCTTTCTTGTATATGTTTTTGCTTAAAGCTTTCAAATCCTTTGTGAAAAGATGTGGAGAAATCAGTATGTCTAAATGCTGAATGAGTATTTTTATGTAAATGAGGGTTTCTAACTTAGTCATTCAAAAGTCTTTTTTGAGCACCTTCTGGGAATGAGGGCAACTCTGAACGAGATGCACTCCCTGTTCTCATGGTGCTGCCATTGTAGTTGGCTGAATCTTACAACTACTAAGGAAACAGATGTATAAATATTCTAGGTGTATGTACTGCAAATATTCTAAATTTCAGATGTTTGTGGATATTATGAAGGAAATAAAACAGGGTATGCGGATAGAGTGTGTCAGAGCCCCTAGGTCTGGATCCCTACTTAAGATAGAATGGTCAAAGAATGCCTCTATGAGAAGGTGGCACTTAAGCAGCAATCTGAATAAAGAGGAGAAAGGAGCCACGTACAGAATGAAGGTAAGAGTGTTCCAGGCAGAGAGGCAGGAGCCAGCTTGGAATGTGAAGAAATTAAGATGTCTGGTGGAATGGGAGAATGTTGAATAGTGAATACTGAATGAGAAAGAGAGGAGATGTAGCCAAAGAATTAGGTAAGGGCCAGATGATGTTACGTCTTACATGCAATGATAAGGACATTGAAATTTATTCTAAATGCAGTGGGATATCCTTGGAGGATTTTAAAGCAGGAGAGTAACACAATTTTGTTTAATTTTGAGAAAGACCATTCTGGCTACTGAAGTGGGAACAGATGGTAGTCAAAACGGAAGGACTTCTCAGAAGTTATTGTAGCAATCCAGATGAGAGGCTTTGGTGGAAGGACTTAGGAATACCCAGATTCACCCAGATAACGGAGTAGAACACTGAAGTTTTACCATCAAATTGGATGAGGAGGTAAAGGAAATGAAGGCTGCAAGATGACTCTACAGTTCTTGGTAAGTGGGTGGATGGTGGTCCCATTGACTTGGGGGGTGGAAAACGTCCAGGGGCAAGTCAAGAGTTGTCTCAAATACGTTCAGTGAGGCGTCTACTGGCCACCCAAAGCAGCTACTTACTAGTAGGCTGGACTAAGGTGTTAGAAGCATGGAGCAGGGTCAGGTCCGGGGCATCAGTGCATGGACACTGTTGAAAGCGGGGAGACTTAATGAGGTCACTAAGGAATGGATACAAAGAAAGACTAGGAGAGGACAGAGGGTAGAACTCTATTAGCCCTCTGATTCATTGTCCTCCCTGATAATGGTCCCTACAGCTGTACCAACACATGGCTATCCAGACCATAGAGAGAAGCCTGGCATGAGTAGATTGTTTTGGAATGAACAAAGTTGTACTTAACTAGAGTCCTCCTTGATTTATACATATACATACATAATATATATATATATATA